>NW_024080808.1:900570-1408070 GCF_003009895.1 Hyaena hyaena | reverse complement strand
CAAGGGAAAATAAATGCCAGAAGAACTCTGGCCTCTCTGTCTCCATTCTCAACCATCTTGACTCTCCATCTCACTTCTCATCCATAAAATATATAGCTAACAAAGAACTCCTGAATATAGACAGGCATCTTATAAACAAATACAATTTCAAAAATGCAATTTCACGCAGAATTTCAAATAAGTTTCAGGGGAGGTACAAAAGAAGAAAAAGCACTTTGAATGAAGAAGAGAATGGAAGAAAATACAGTAAGATTTCTAAGCACCTATCTGTGCCCGGCACAGATTCTCACCACAGTCCAGAAATACTAGCCTTCGTCATTGTAGAAGGAAGCTGAGACTCGAAGTGTCCATCCCTAGATAGGCCAGGAGAGACAGATGCAAGGCCAAATATGACTCCAAAGCTTCCTCTTGAGAGAAGCAGGGAAGATTCATGAGAAGGAAATGGCATGTGGTCTGAAGCTTGTAAGAGGGCTAGGAGAAGCCAAAAGGGCATGGCCAGAGCTGAGCATTCCAGGAGAAGAAGCAAAGTGAGCAAATGAGGATAGGTAGGAAAGGCAAATCTTGTCAGAAAATCCAGAGTAGAGTTAGTTGGAAACCACGTGCAACGAGAAGAGCCACCTAAAAGAGCAGTGTAAGGATAACTTGTGATCAGAGTCTGGAAATTCTTCCCCACAAATCCATGTATCACCCTTGTGCTGCCTTTGTTTTCTACGGACACTGTGAAGGGTCCCCTCAAGCGAATCATTGCAGGTCAAATTAAAGATCATACCAACGTTTCTGGACTCCTTCACTTGCCCCCAATCCCACCCAGGGGCTCTCCTGGAGTCAGGGTTAGACTGGAAACAAAGGCTCAATCAACTTGGCAAACATCCAGGGGAGATCTCATTCTTGGGCTTTTACGGTGTGTTTTGTTTTCAAAGAACACTTCAGCTTCTGGAATATCACACTTATTTAAAATTCTACGACCTATAGTGATGAAACTCTTTGGTTCATCCCTGGGGCTCCCAGGCTGTCACATAAACTAGTGTTTTACTTCAAGCGTATACCTTAGAGAGTCTGGAGACTTTTACATGTGTCCCCCCGAGAGGGTCACAGTGTTGCCATCCCTCTGCAGGCTTCCTCTGCAGCCTGTGCGTCTGACCTCTGTGCTCATCTGTTTCCCATGATTCCTACTGGGCCCCAGGGCGGAGCAGTATAACATAATTCACTTTTATAGAGCATCCTTCATGCGATCTATCACAGGGAGCTAATCAAATGCTGACGAGAAAGGGTCTGCAGCGGGATAAGATTTAAAGGGAAGAGCTGATTTAGCGGCTCTGGGGGCAAAAAAGAAATTTCAGATAGATGGGTTAGGAGAAAGCAAAGAACAATCCCCGCTGTGGTAAAATGTGGGTGGAGAGAAGTGGAGGAAAAGAACACGGAGGGGTAGAGAAGCGGCTGGTCATCCCGAGAAATTACCAATACATTCACAAGCAGAGGTGATTTGGATGTCATTCAGGAAAGGAAACAAATCATTAGAAAGCCTTTAGGTCCAAGGAACAGAAACCCCAGCCCAAAATGATTTGAACAACGGGAAGTGCTGTTATGTCACATAATAAGACCTCCAAAGAAAGAGTGGTCAGGTTAATTCGGTGGTTTAATAATGTCATCAAAGTCCCAGACTCTTGTCTTCTTTCTACGCTGAAGCCCACAGTGTCCCCACGCTGGTATTCCCAGTGTGAATACTGTGACTAGTATTCCCCAGGTCACAGCAAGGCTGACACAGTTCCAAGAGTCACACCTAGCTATGGCAACATGTAGGCACAACAATAGGAGACAACAGAAGAAGGAGAGGCTGTTCCCAGCTGGTTCCCTTTTAAGAGTGAGGAAATTCATCGTCCCAGAAGCCCCCAGCAGACTTAGCCCTGAGGTCCCTTTGGCCAGCATTGGAGTCTAAATCCCTTGCTAAACGAATCTCTAGCCAGAAAATAGGATCATCATGATTGGTTTAGACCAATCAGGATTCTCTTCTAAGTCAGGTAAGAGAAGGGTGGGCCCCCAAATCAAGGCTTTGGCCTTAAAGAAAAGGGAACTGAGATGTCAGCCCATGGTCTCTCATACGAAAGTAAGGCAACATGGGCATTGTGTCTGTTGACCCCTGGAGGAATAGAATACATCCCATACCTAATTACCTACACAATTCAGATTCGTTGTTTAGAATTAGGAAGATCGTGGGGAGGGGGGGGACTCCTATATTGAGAAAGAAAATATGAATTTCTAAGTTTAAGGGCATATTAGGAAGAGGCAGGGGGCAGTTGGGGAGCTGAATTTTGGCCTCCTTCTAGAGTGAAATTAAACATATTTAAAGATGGGAGGAAAGTCTGGGATCAAGGATTTCTGCTCTTGGCAGATGAGGCATGGAAAGGGAAAATTTTAATTCTGAATTAAAGAATGTAATGGTAGAGTCAGAGCCTTTGAGAGCAAGAGTCTCCTGTTTCTGGAGGGGAAAGGGAGATATGCAAGAATGCAGAGCCAAATATCAATCCAGGGACATAGCTATGAGAACTCCTGCAAAGTCCAAAGCAAGGACTTGTACGCAACCCACAGGAACAGGAGAAAGCCACATTTTTGGTGAGTGTGGAACCAACCTGAACTTTACAGGTTCTGAGCTTTTAGCTAATGCTGAAGCTTTGGGGGTTTGAGTTCATTTACTCGGTGCAAAATTCACCTTCCAAGAACCAAGGAAAAAACCTGGCTCCAAAGATTACTGAACACCAAACTAGCTCTTAAGGAACCACACAGGGATGAGTTAAGTGTAAATGAATCACAAACACACAGATTGAATTTCTCTTAAACTGCACCAGGGTTTAAAGGCCAAGGGAAAAAGCACTTGAGGCAAAAGACATTTTGGCTTTTGCAGAACCTAAAACATTTTTAATGAGTCTGAATTCATTCAATTAACTTAGGGTTCAGCTGAGTTCTCTCCTCCAAACCTGGTGTTCAGCCTAGCGATATATATACAGCTGCCATTCTAGGGCCGCTTTGCCTTAGAAAGGAAATTGCTTTTGTTTTTTTAATATTAACTTGATCCAATTTGATCAAAGGTAACTGAGACAAATATCATGACAGCATAAAAATTATTTTTCTAATGGTCTGTAGTATAAATGGTGGAACTCAAAGTTCCATACTCAATTTGGGACACAAGATTAACAACCCACGAGATAGGACAGGGGAAAATAAAGCAAATATAAATATGAACATAAAACCTTTATATTTCAAATGCTGGTGAGTCTATAGCAGGAATTCTTCTGTCACGCAATTTGTGGGAAGTTTTTACTCAGTGTCAGCTAGGTAGCAGGTACCATCGGCATAAATGATAAGGATGTAAAATTATCTAAATCTTTCTTTTTTAATTTATTTTAGAAAGAGAGGGAGTATGAGTGGGGGAGCAGGTGGAAAGAGAGAGAGAGAATCCCAAGCATGCTCCACATTCAGCTCAGAGCCCAGCGTGGGGCTCAATCCCATAACCCTGAGATCATGACCTGAACCAAAATCAAGAGTTGAATGCTCAACCAACTGAACCAGCCAGCTGCCCCTCTGTTTCTTTTTTAGTTGACTTCTTGTTTTGAATGCACATTGTTTGGTCATTGTTGCAATGTTTTAGTGCCACTCAAGTCTCTTTCACATCTTCTTTTCCTCCTCTTTGGAGTAGGTGAACGTCCCCTATAAGCCTGTTTTATTTTATCTTCTACCTCTTTCCTCTCAGCTGCTCCCATGCCAGATTCTTTCCCCCAGATATACATACATCTTTCCTTATAATAGATGCTCAAACACCGAAAAGTTGAAATATCATTCATCCCTCTTTCTTCTCCACTAGATGCCTCTGTCTTTTGCCTGACCTACCTCAGCTAAAGCTTCTTCTGCTCTCTTTCTGATCCGTTCCAAATAGTACATAAATGTGGTTAAGTACTCCTCAATGGTCTGGCCTAATCTAGGTGTAGAATCTAGAATAGTTTAATGAAAGTAGAGATTCCACAGCCTTCAGGCAACTGTCCATTAATATGATTTTGTGAAACAGCAACTGAGGTATGCTTTGCATTTGAAGTTATACTTTCCTGGTATATGCAATGCAGACAATCTATGTTAAACTATAGTTTTGTGATGATGCTCCCAATGAAACTTAAGCAAGAGTTATAGCATAGAGGTGTGTATATATATCTTATTGAGATTGGACACATTTGATGTTATAGACACTGTGTGCTGACATCCACAAGGACTGGTGTGATAGGTATTCTTACTAACTGCATTTTACACAAGAGAATTTCAGAGAAAATTAAGTAACTAGACCTAGGTTATACTGCTAGGTAGTGGCAGAGGCAGAATCTGAAGAAGTTTGTGGGAGCCCAGGTCTGATCTGTTAACGCCCACTTCTCGCTGGCTTGGGTAAAGCCGAGAAGGATCGCGGCAGGTCTGTGGCTGGCGTAAGAATGCAAAAGCTAAAGTTTTGTTTTGTTAGCCTTAATTCAGTTAAGGGGAAGGAATGACACTTCAGGGAAAAGAACCCAAGTTGGTTTTTCTTTTTTTTTTTTTTTTCAATTAAATTATATTTTACAAGAATCCCTGATGAAACCAGAGGGGGAAAAATCTTGTTTCTCCTCTCTCCTTCAAACAAGCACCTAAAAATGTCCCTCCTAATTCCTGACTTGTGGTGATGGCTTATGCAATTATTATTAGAATGTCCCATCTTGTTAAAGAAAACAGCCTGATGACAAGTGCATCAGGCTCCCCTGCTTCAGAACAGAATTCCCTACAGCCAGAGACACTCACCACACCTAGTGGAAAAAGAAAAAAAAAAAAAAAAAGATCACAGATCTTGAATTTTCATTTGTTTGTGCATTTGGAGAAAGAAACAGGAAAAGAATATATGACTGACAGAGAGAAAGGCAATTGGTGAACCTATTTTCATTGTATAAGGCCTGGGAAATTTTCTCTGGGAGCCAAAAGAAAGCATTCATCTCCTCTGTCCCTTTTGTAGAAGACTCAAAATAGTCAATGCATTTCCACTCTTAAAGCCACTTCCTTTCCCCTCCCTCGACCCACCCCCCCCACCCCAAAATAAAACTTTTTTCCCTCAGCCAACAAATTTTCTGGTCACCACAACAACAAGCAGATTCACAAAGCAAATGAGTAATTTGGAATGTGACGAGTATCTCATCTGACTCACAGAAAGAAAAAAGAAAAGGTGGCTGCTGCCAAAATGGAAATGCTTTCTGGAAAATTCTTGAAAATATTCCTAAAATCTAAAATTGGACAAGTGACTATACCCTGAGGAAAAACTTGGAATTTCTCAAAACATAAACAAGGTAAAAATTGTAAAAGTGTTAAAGTGATGAATATAAATATATTGAAGTATCTAAATAAATTAACTTTTTTTTCTTTTTCTAATGTTTGCTTTCAACACTTGGGCTATTGCTTAAAAAATCCCTAACAGGCAGTGGGTAGAGATGGTCCCAGAATTTCTATATAAAAGGGACTTTTGGGAGACAATTTGGGTAATAAGGGCAGGCTGGGAAATTGAAGATTATCTAGCAGCTCATGGATTTTACTTATAGTACAATTATTATCAGTGGAGTACTTGGAGAATGAACTAATGAAGGGCTAATAAAGATTTCAGTGCAACTAATATTCCCCATACACACACCAGGCCATAGTAGTCAACACTGCTAGCTGTCCACCCAGTCTCCATTCCTCCTTTCTTGCTTCCTGATGGAATCCTGACTTGATCAGTCAAGCACTAATTGCACAGCCATGATCCTTAGGGAAACTTGGTCCAACACCAAATTCAAGTAGTCTAAGATAACTCCATGGGCCTTTTCAGGAACATTTTAGAAATAAACATATGACCTAACGCTGGCCAATCAGATGTGAGAAAAAGTCTGCTGAGGCTTCTAGAAACCACTGCCTCACTCCCAAGCCAGAGAGTCTCCTCTACCGTGTACAGTGACCTGAGTGGATGTGACTCCTGGCATTGCTGCTGCCATCTTGCTACCAGCCGGAGAATGCAGTCAACCCAGAAGCCAGCTGCCGATAGAGGAACAAAGAACCTGGGTTATTGATAACATCATTGTCCTCTGAAGCAACACACCCAGGAAGCCACCCTCTCTCTAGACTTCTTATAATGTGAAGCAATAAGTCTCCATATTGTTGAAGCTAGTTGACTCGGGATTTTCTGCTTGTGGCTAAACAACCCAAGGGCTATAGCCACTCCCTTGCACCACCATCCTTTGACACAGACACTGGCTTAGAGGCCAAGAGGAGCTTCAAGATGCTCATCCAGAATTCAGAGACAGAAGCCACAAACTCATATCTTATACAAGACCTAAGAACTGCTCATTCAGAGAGGACTGTCATGGAATGTTATACTGCATTTACACAGCGTGCCCATTTTGGTTAGATTTGCAAGAGGTGCTCTCCCGCTGATACTGCAGCAAAACTTCAAGAATAAAAAATACAGTCTTATTATTATAGAAATAGGGACTTACTTTCTCCATCAATCCCAAGCTAAAACGTTTCTTTATCTTTTCTGAGATGTTTATTATTCATATGCCTCAGGTCTACGTAGAGTAGGAACAGTACAAAAGGTAATGGAGAGAAAGTCAGAATCCGTGAGAGCAGCTCATCTTTGCACCAAAAGAAAACGCATGTAATAGGAATAACCGGAGTGATATTTTGAAAAATACTGAGTACTTGTTTTATTTTGTACTTCCATGAATTTTACTTAGTAAGCATAAGGCATCTACCTGCCTTGGTGGTGAAGTAGGTTTGTTCTGGCAGAAAAGTAAAGAGCAATAGAGTGTTAATATTAAACTTGTAATTTTCAGAATTGGATTCCAAAATAAGGCACTGGGTTTGTAAGCCAGATGTCATTAAATGGGGATTTTTTTAAAGTCTTATTGTAAAATATTTTAAACATACAGATGAGATGATGACATTATATATATATATATATATATATATATATACCTTTAGACTCATATCCAAAATAAAAAATTCTTAATGCTTTTCCGTATTTACTTTGGATCTTTTTTAGCAAAACATAATAGATATCTCCCCAAGTCCATTTTTCTCTGCTCTGGTCAGTGGATCTTTTTGTATTCTTTTACCACATATGTATATAGCTACCAGTATCTGTTATTACTTTGTGTGCCTTTCAACATTATATAAATTGTACATAGTATACAATTTCCACTGAAATTTTCAGGTTTCTTTAATCACTAATCAGTATCCCTCTGAGATTAATGGTAGATTACACGATAGATATAGCTATTTTCATTCAACAGCTTTATAACAAATTCTAATTTACTCATTCTGCTGTTAATGAATAGTTTGTTTTCAGTTTTTCATTATTCAAACAATGCTGCAACAAACATTTTTTTCCTCCCTCTAAACATGTATGAGGCTCTTCCTTTGAGGTTTACATTGAATCATAGGAAACTGTCAATATTCAACCATTTTGGCCTACAGAATGACACATTACTATGGCTCTACCTATTATGTACCTGGAAATGAAAATGCCGGTTGACAGCATATACACATCTTCAACTCAACCAGCTATAGCCAAATTTTGAGAGATGATTTTCTAAAATACTTCTTTAATCAACATCCGAGTCTTGAACATGCAGTTCACAGAGTTTATTCCATAGAGAAAATAGGTCTTCTACCTTTGAGAGAGAAGGATAGGATAAGGAGGGAGAGCCTGGAAGTTTCCTTGTAACTATGTCATCCACCAAACCTTGGAGAAGATGCTATGCTTCATTTCAACCCCCCCACCCCCAACAAGTTTCCACTATTCCTCAAGGCTAAGGCATCATGGATGACTGAAAAAATTTGGTACACTATCTTAGGAGATCTGTTCGATGAAGTTTGAGCTTGTCTTTAAGAAGCAGCCCAGGGGGATATTTGGAACCGTAAATTATCTACAGTTAAGATAGTAATAACTCCACTTATGGTCATCTTTTCTTAACTAGACTCAGAGAAGATGGCTGGTGGTGGGAGAGAGGGAAAGGGATGTGTGCAGATTCTTGCATTGGTTCAACTTCTGAACCCAACGAATAGAAGTTTGTGTCTTTACACAGGATAAAATGGGCTGACGTTTGCTTTCTCAAGTGTGTGTACCATTCCTATAGATGACTTGGTAATTCAGTTCTGGAGGTCTCTACTGTAAATTATTGTGTAACTTGCACTCTTATAATAAATACATGCCACCTGCCTTGTAAACACTATCAGCAGTGCTTACAGCTTGCTGTATCATTAAAATGCCAACACCCAGTTATCAAATATGATATCTGGATGCTTGAAGTTCATTTTTAATGAAATGCTCTGACAACCCTCCATCAACAAATATGGCACCAATAAACACAATGCACAAACTTGGATCCTTGTGGAATTCTTTAAACATTTTACTTGGTTCTGGAGCTCTGGATAGAATTCCTCAGATTTTTTTTTCCAGATGACTGACATCTGGGGATTTTCTTTATGGCCTTCACTAAACTTTATCTGCCTTTTATAGGTAAATTATGAGGTTATATCTATACATTGCATTTTTACAGTAACAACTTCAATACATCGATATATCTATTTTGCTCTTGTTTCATGAGGCTGTGGGTTGCTACTGTTCTTCTAGTCTCTGCTCAACCCTACACCCACCCATCTTCACTGTCCAGAGCACTGGCATGCCACAGGATCAAGCTCAAAGTCATGAATCAAGCATGTGTCCTGGAGGCAGGGGCAAATTGCACACCACAGGAAGAGGAATATAAAATCCTATGACAAGAAGGAGGTGAATCGTGGTGAAGGATAATTCAGCATACCACAAATTTTCTCAAAGTTTCTTCGGCCAATGATAAAAAAGGGGGGAAACCCCACAATGCAAATCGGTGCACATTAGCAAAAAATGGAACTCTGAAGTCACATCAAAGCTGACACATTCAGTGTGGTAAATACTACAAGTCCTTAAGGAGGAAGTCAAGAGTTGCCGGAAGTTCTTTCTCCCATTCTCCCATTTGATTCACTATTTGCTTTTCCATTAATTAAAAAGTATCATCAGCAGATAATGAACTTGCTCTTTAATAGCATAAAGAATATGGTGCTTCCCTTGCTCAAAACATCTTCCCATATTTTCTTCTGGGCTTGCCTTCAAAGGTACAAGCTCTTTCTCATGAATAGTCTCACTGGGGAAAAAAAAAGTTTGTTCTTGGAGTCTAGGTATGGATATGTGAGGAGTTCACTTGGTATCAAGTCTTATAAATCAGGTAAATGAATGGTCAAGGCGTGTCACAGAGTTAGGGTGGGCAAAAACAACATGGCAGCATAAAGCAGTCACAGGTTTCTTGAGTATCAGCATACTGGTTCCAAAGGTCATTCCAAATGAGCATTTCCTAGAATGTTCTCTGTGATGATAGCATCATTAGTATAAATGCATAGTCTCTTTCTTAAATTTTTATTTATTTTTTAATGTTTTATTTATTTCTGAGAGAGAGAGAGAGAGTAGGGGAGGGTCAGAGAGAGAGACACAGAATCTGAAACAGGTCCAGGCTCTGAGCTGGCTGTCAGCACAGAGCCCGATGCTGGGCTCGAACTCATGAACCGTGAGATCATGACCTGAGCCGAAGTCGGACGCTTAACCAGCTGAGCCACCCAGGTGCCCCATAAACGCATAGTCTCTTAAGGTGATACTTCAAAAAATAAAACTCACCTGATGATGCAAGTTCTGATTTTTGTTGTTTGGTTTTACTTTTTAAATTTTCATTCTCTGGTCTTGCCCAGGTGTGTTTCACAGCTATGATCTGTAATAACATATTTAGTATTTGTTTCTGCCTTCCAGAGCCAGCGAGTCAGTGTTATCCAAACCGCCAACAAAGTTCTGAAAGCCTGTGATGATCACTGCATTATGCTCATTTCTGTGGGGATACAAAGTCATTTCTGGTCCTCGGCCAGTTTTCATCAACTTGCATGTTAGATACCATCTGTGAGTCCGCATGGGTACTTTAAGCTGATGGCCTCTTCAATACTCAAACAGGGAGAAACTGATCATTTCTGTGTATGTCCCAATAGAAAATCCAAATAAAATTAATATGGGAGATGGCAAATGAAACATTCCCTAAAGGCAGCAAACCAAACATGAGTGATGAATGTGGGCCTCTGACAAAATATGTATTAAATGTTGTTCAATTACAGGTGCATATAATACTATGACTGTCTCTTTCTCTCCAAAGTCATGTCAAGTCTTGAAAATGCCATGTAGAAAACAACTTTAGAGAAAGAATGCCTAAAGGACATCTAAGTGCACTGTAACCCGTTGATTTCCATTCCGAAAATCATTCTGAAAATCTATTTTCCTTCTGAAAAATCAATGAGAGATTTTCAAGCTCTCATTGTGGGAAAGGATATTCAGCAGCCTGCTAAGGACAGCAGTAGAGGCGGCCCCTGGATTACGGTGCTGGGGGCTCTTAATAGGATAGACCTTGTGAAGTCTCTGTCCTCCCCGGGCACAGCTGGAACTACACCCCCCTCTTCCCAGCCTACACTTTAAATCTGCTAGTTTATCACCCTTCTGCTTTATTTCCCTTTTCTTTCCCTCTAGGCACTCCCCCTTTGGGATGGGGTGAGGAGGCAGGGTGATAAAAATGGAAGAACAGGAGAGCTCATGATGGGAATCGTTTGGTAAGGGCATTAACACCAGTGCAAACTCCAGGAGTGTGGGCAACGGAGTGACCTCCGAGTCGCTCTAAATGTGCATCCTTCTTCCTGTACGGCCTTGAAAAGGAGTCTCTCTCCGCACCATCCTTCTCCCCCCCCACCCCCCATCAGCCCCGCCGTCGAAACTTCTGAGCTGTAGGAATGTTCTCCATTTCAGTATATTCACATTAAGATAAGTGCAGAAAGGAAAAATCTTCACTGGCTGCTTCGACAGAACTCAGAAATAAGTTGCGCTGTAGCGTTCCATTCCCCTGAGCGCTGAAATTCGTGGTAAAGCACCAGCTTGCGCGTTCCCAAAGAGATTTGCTTACCAAGATCCGTATAGGAGCGGCTGATTGGGTCTCCTGAGATCGATCTCATCCTCTGACAGCTGACCGAGACCCCGCTGAATCTCGCTCTTCGTGTCTAATTACCTGCCTGAACCTGAGCCTCTCCCACCGCAACCGGGTGCGCAAACTCTTCCCCGAAGGCGCGGCAGACGCACAGCTGGGGGGCCGGCCTGCGCGGGGAGCGGCCCCCCAGCAGCCTCTGGAAATCCACATTTTAGGGCCTTGTAGTCATTTCCTTGCTAGTGTGAGGAAAGTTTCTGTACATTTTTATAAAAGGAGGCCAGAAGAGAACACCCTCCTCTTACTTCCTAATATATTATGTCCTCCCCTGCCGAGTCCGGGGACTTAGTCTGGATTTGGTAACTGAAGTAATATAAATGTTAGCTAAGAAGTATTCCCGCAATATGGTTCCAATTTAGGCCTGTTTTGAAGTCTAAAGGCCCAATATGTCTCGTAGATTCTTCGCTGGACATTAGCGCTAATGTAATTTGCGGAGGAGCGCAGGCCGCGAGCTAGAAGGGCGCTTTCCAAGTGCCGGGGAGAGTCGTGCATTCGCCGGTAGTTCCCCCCACCGCTTTTGATGTTGGGGGCTTTGCTCAGGAAATTGCCTTATACTTGCCAGAGTTTGCAGATAAATGGAGCAAGGTAAGTGCTGTACCCTGTCACCACCCTCTCTCCTCTCCAGGCTCTGGAAGGAGGCAGCCCAGGCTGAATGCAGCCTTTCTCTGCAAGCTGTTTGCACTTTACTTCAATAACATATCTCTTAGAACACTGGCTTGATTTGCGAAGACACGCCTGCACTTTCGGAGTTGTGCTGACGCACCCCCAACCCCGCGTCCGCCCCCCCCCCCACCCGCAGCCCTGCTCCGCGCTCACACCCCTCCCGAGCCCCCGGCTGCATCCCGGTAATGAGCATCCCCCTGGAACCGCCTGCCCTTTATCTTGCTGGGGGGACCCGCACCTTTTGAACTGCCATCTGTAGATTGTGTTGGTGCACTGACTTGTTAACTGTGCCATGCTGTGAAGGAAATGGCATGATTTAGATCAAGTGCTCAGGACGGCTGTTCATAAGAAACACTTGAGCCAAGCTGTTGCTGCTCAGAAAGTGCCCTGGGGAGAGGGGTTCCGTTTCGGGTCACGGTCCTGCCTTGTATGAGGGCAGGCGCGAAGCGCTGCAATCCTCGGGCTTCGCTGGGGCTGGAGGGAGGGGGTGGGGGAGAAACATTATGAAACCATAGAAGTGAGGCTGCCAAATTAACTTCTCACCCTTTCAATCACACTCCAGAGGATAAAAGCCTAACATTTCTGACTCAGAAACAGGCTCGGTTTACACCAAACAAGTTATTTCTCTAATCTATCAGCCGGGCCAGCTATCCTTCTAATTACTGAAAATCTCTGCTGTTTATTATGAAGCCATTTTTGTGGGTGTACAGCAAGCTGGGCAACGGGCATTGGAAAGCTTTTGTGGACAGGACTTCCCCCAGACTGCTTATCGACATCACTAAAAAAACGAAAAGTTTCTGGGTTCAGTTGTTTTGTTTCCGTGAAAATGCCTTCCCTTGTCCCAACAGACGGAAATAAACCCCGGAAACACAGGCTCCGGTAAGCGCCGATCATGAAATGCTCACTTGTAAATAGCAAATTTCTGCGAGTAATGCTTAATTAGGAAGACAAAAATAAAACTGGGACAGAGTGAGGGAAGAGGAGACCCCGGCAGCTTAATTCATCAACCCTCAGGCTAATACCAAGGGCACTGATTTGTCCATTATATGGAAATAGATGATTAGGGTCATTCTCTAAGACAAATTTACTTTTCTGCACACTTTAAATCTGTTTAGTCACTTTAAAGGTGTCAATTATTGGAACAGGCTAAGACTATGAATTTCTTAGTAATAGCTTTAATAACATTTTGAAATGAAAAGCAGATACCTTGAAGTCAGCCTGCTTTGAAAAGACACATGAGCAGCTCTGGTTTTAATTTGTGTAGCATTCTACATCTGGAATCCCTTATAATTAAAACTAAAAACTGAACTACTACTTCCACCTGTCAAATGATGAAAAGATGAATGCACTAATAAGTTACTAAATAGCCCAACATGATAGAGTTTACATTCTAGTTCCATACAGTAAAACAGAATTTTGGACAGGAGGCTAAAGGTCTTTGGTCATTACTAATAACACACTTTGAGTATTAACCTATATGTCCTGCTGCAACTACTGCCAGGATCTTTTTTACATTAGGAGCTCGTTTTTGTAAGTCTTTGTTTTAAAAGTAAATAGAGATTTCAGAAAGAATATTCAAAACACACAAATTAAAGATGTACGTTTCATCCCCCGTTTTATGGTTTCATCCGTCCTGAAACCCTTCTAATAGCTTCCTATGCTAATTGCGTACAGTTGTCAAAAAGCAAAACCCAGTATTTTAAAAAATCCAGTGTTTACAAACATTTATCAGGCAAGCACAGCATGCATGGCTCTGTATACAGCAGTGGGAATACAGCGCTGAGCAAGATGTATCTTTTTAGATCATTTAGATCTAAATGTCAAAAACCGCATTTTTGCCCAGATGCTGATAAGAAAAAGTCGTTTCCTAAAGCTTTTGCTGTCACTCCAATTAAAACAACAATGGTCATTAAAATGCCCTCAGACTGTCACTGGTTATCAGAAGGTTAATTATTTAAAAATGTAAATCCTGCGTTGTAATCTCCATTGAAGCTGTTTGGAACAACTTCCCCAGTAGAGGTCCAGCTGTGTGGGCGGCCCCTAAAGACTCATTTTTCTTATTACACAGTCTTGCTTCTTTGTCATGAAATAAAAATGGAAATATCACATTTTGAAAAGAGCATTGATTCTCCTAGAAAAAATGATGAAGAGTCGTGCCAGCCTTTGGAGGGGTCTTCCGCAGGGTAGATGCCACATTCATGGAGGCTGTCCGGATGGCTCCGCTCGGCACAGTAACTGTCACTGGCACCAGACAGCCTCAAAGGTAGCCCAGGCAGGGCGGCAGCCCTCATCACAATAAACTGAGCTCTCCCTCTGTGAAAGTATGCCCAGGAAGAGAATTCCAGCGTGTTCTAACTCTTTGGGGCCAGTGGGGACTCCATTAAGCTATTGCTCTAGTATCCCTTTCTATATGGGGGCTACATTCCATTCGAGAAAAAGTAGGATTTGGCTGCTACCTACTTGTCCTTAGGCAGAGCTCACAAACTGGCTGCCCAAACCTCAATCCAGCCTAAAGACCAAGAAGTTCACAGCAGCATTATTCCCAATAGACAAAAGCTGAAAGCAACCCAAGTGTCCACAGATGGATGAATGGATAAACAAAGCATGGTATTTACATACAATGGAATATTGTTCAGCCTTAAAAAGGAAGGAAATTCTGACGCATGCTACAACATGGATGAGCCCTGAAGACGTTGCACTAAGTGAAGTAAGCCAGTCACAAAAGGACAAATGTATGATTCCACGCCCGTGAGGTACCTAGAGGCATCAAAATCATAAATACAGGAAGTGGAATGGTGGTTGCCAAGGATGAGGGGGCAAGTGGAATGGGGAGTTACTGTTTCATGGGGACAGTTTCCATTCGGAAAGACAAAAACACTTCTGGGGATGGTTTCACAACACTATTGATGTACCGAATGCAACTGAACTATACACTCCAAAATGGTCGAAATGGTAAATTTCATGTTACATATATTTTGTCCTGATTTTAAAAAAAGAAAGATTTTTACATTAAAATAGAGATTTCCAATTTTCCTAGAAACACAGAAATCCAAGTAACTGTTAGCATCAGCCAGTATTCCTGAATGCTAGCAGAGATTAAAATTGCATCACCTGGCATGCTTAATGTATGTTTCAGGCTCCCATGGCCCCCACTCCTCCCTCGGGTCTTCTGCCCATTCCACTTCATCTACACAGGCTACCTGCCAGCCCCCTGCAGTCTTCTGAGGGCCCTCTGGGTCCCTCTCGCATGTGCATACAGCTTTCAAAGACTTGCCTACCATCAGATTTTAACCTGCAATACCACAACTAACACAGTCTATCCCGGGCATAGATGAGGTGAGGTGGGAGACATAAGCCAGTATCCATGACAGAAACGTGACGAAGCCCATGTCCTGCAGAATGAACCCTTGCTACCCTCTTCTGCCTACCCACCTTGGGGACAAGACAGTGACTGTCACACTCTGGAGACCTACTAATATGCTATCATTGGAAATAGGGCTAGAAGCAGATGCTTACAAATGAACTAGAGGCATTTTTCAGAAGTTTCATATTACCCATTTTTCTGATACTGACTTTGTATAAATTTATTACAGATTTTGTAGCTCAGAGTCAAGGAGCAATGAATTTAAGAATCTTTATTGAAGTCTGGATTATCCCCAAACTGTGAACGTTCCTTCTGAGCCATTGACTGTCTAAGGGTTTTTCCTCTTAAATGCTACTGTCAAACGAGCATTTTAAAACATTTATCAAAAACCAATGACTGCAAACTTCAATCTGTACATTCCATACAAAGTAAACCCCAGTCTAGTGCTGATGCATAAATGATGTGTTGGTTTAATCTATTTTTCACAGGGGGTGTCTGAGAGTAGGAAAATTAAAAACAGGTAGAATGGACTATTATTACTGTCCCACAGTGTGCTTTTTTTACATGAGGTCTGGATTAAGATAACATCTGGTCTATATTTCTTGAACTATTTCCCTTTTATCACAAGAAAAATCGGCAACCCATCTCACAACTGCTCTTAATTTAGATCTAAATATCACTGATGAAACATTGTACAACATGCTGTTATCTATTAAAGTGATTTCCCTGAAGGAACAGTTGATACTTTTATATATTCCAGCAAAACTAATCATGCCAGGCCCCCTTAGTAGGACTTACCTTATAATCATATGTTCAAATGTTCCACCTAAATCACTGCTTTGGTACCAAATGAGTCTTATTCTGAGATTGATTCACTGCATTGTTAAATACAGTGCCCCAGCCTGAGAGTACAGAATGATCAAGAATCCTTTAGGAGCAAACAAGTCATTGTTCCCCGCTCACTGTATACTCTGGGCTTTCCAGAGCCCCTTGCAAGGGAAAGACAGTAAACTATGTTCAGCACTTTTCAGAGTTCAAGTCCTATACAATATAGTATCTTGATTTCACAGAATAAAAACTCCTGAGTTGTTTTTCCCCCCCAGAATTGTATAAGCTACTTCCACAGATAATAAATCAGGAAAGTATTTTCTCTAAAATTATTTTGCATGCCTGTGGTACACATTCGTTTTATTCATCGTAAACTACATCAAGACCTAGAATCACAGAAGGTAAGCCCATGCATCAACCAGTTACATGGGAAATTACTTTCCCCAATCCCCACCTTTAATTTGGAAATATCATGTGTTCCTGATTTTTTAAAAAACACAAGAGGCCAAAACACACAAAAATTATAGGGGTTAAAAACCTCAAATACAAGTAATTCTTGGATAACTGAAAATACAGGAATGTTCACTGCAGTAGAAAATGAAATTAGAAATGCATTACACATAAAATACAGAAAAATTAGAAATATAAAAATGCTTCTTAATAGGAGACTGATGAATTGAATTATGTCACATGTATAATAGGGAAATCTTATAGCCAGTAAATAAGGATAAAGAATATTTATATGTACGAAGGAAGGATCTTCATGATGTGTTAGGAACAACTCAACATGAATAGTTTGGTACGATTTTTTTGTTGTTGTTGTCATTAAAAAGAAAAAACAAAAATAGCATATATGTTGATGTGTATGTAAAAGAGGTCTGGAAAAATTCACATCAAACTATTTTCGGTGATTAACATTAGGAATAAGGATGAAAGAGAATATTTTATACACTCCTGTGGGCTTTCTAGCTTTTCACAACACACATACGCTACTTTCTAAATTAAAAAAATATATTAAAATGCATTGAAGAAAAAAAAGCAAATGGAACAGATATCAATTAGCCGTTCCCTTATGGGAATAAATCATAAGAAGGGAGGTGGCTGGTGGGGTAGGGCGGGTGCCTGCAGAGCAGAGCAAGAGGAATGCGATCGACAGGCATCCTGTCATCTTGTATTTTTTGGAGGGAATTCTGAGAATAAAAAGCCTTTGGAAGTTATCAGCGGTCAGGCTGGAGCCATTCATTTTTCACCTGCCTGTGTTTGTTGTCTGGCAGCCAGTCAAGGGTGCTATTAGCAGAATTAAGATCCAGAAGAAAAGATTATCCCGTAGAAGGCAAGATAAGGGGCTGGAAAGTGTGGCTGGTTATCAATATCACAATACCAAACAGGTCAGAAAGGATTCCATATAGGTTTCACTTGGAGCAGGTAATCTCTGCAAAAATAATGGACTGACTGTTCTTCCAAAACACTTCAGTCCTGCAACATACTGCAGTTCGTTTAAGATAAAGCAGCAGTTTCACCAAGAGCCCCCCAACTACATTAGGCTGCAGAGTGGATAATAAAATCCTGCAACAACGTTCTTTTATTCCCCCTTATTGAGTAACCCTAGGTAATGAAACAGCCTTCCATCTCTCTCCCCAGATGATTTTTTATATTTTGAATGGTATACTTTCATTCATTTTTCTTCTCGTTTTCCTGAGAAAAGATCTAAATGGAATTCCATAGCATGATTTGGAGAAGTGATTGTAACATTATTTAATTGTTTAATTGTTAGGGCGATTTTTTAAAATCACCAATAGTAGTGTAGGTTCAAAGCAGCAACTCTTGTCTAGGGAGGTTTTGCCACTCTGGGACTGAAACATGTGTTTTCAAACAATGAATTGGAATGGTGAAGGTTTTGAGTTCATGTCAGTGCTGCAATTTACAAGAGTTCACATACAGCATGAACTTACATAGCATTTCACCATGTTGTCTATGAATCATTCAATTTTAAGCTCTGCAGCATATGGACAATTGCAAAATGCGAAGAGGTAAGAAAACACATTTGGCATTTCCATTTTATGTATCTCATATTGGAAATAAATAGCTTTGTTCTTCCAACTATTTTTCATCTAAATGGTAAGAGCGCTTTAATTTGGTTTTTTCTTTTCTTTTTTTCTGTTTCTTTTTAGCAACTTCAACTAAATAGACATTCATTTGTTCGGCTAAGTAATATTTCACTGTACAGACTCTATTATTTGTACACAGATGGAGTGATCAACAACTAGCAGGTTATTTACTTTGAGTTGTAAATCTACCTATGGTAATGGATCGACACTAGTTCATCCATCTAATACTTCATCAATAAAACACATCCCCAAGATAGTTGCAGTTAAGGGAAGTGTCCAACCATCGACCGAATAGCAAGAATAAAGATTGTGGCATTACATCACCAATCGAGGTAACCAAGTACACACTTAATGACTCAGGAGCTATCAACTTATCAATGAAAAAAATAAAACGAACATATTTCAAAATACAAATGGCCTTTGATATTTCTGTAGAGTCATAACATTGAGTCTGCAATAGCAGTAGCTGAAAATGCTCCCATTTCAGCAATGGCTTTCAAAACCGTATCAAAATTATATTGTGAGTATGAATGAGACTATGCTATACCCATAAGAGGTAAATACCTTCCAAAATATGGTTATTCCTTCTCCCTATTTTTTCACTTACATTCTAAAGAAGGATATTACAAAAAAGTAGTAAACTGGGGATTGAATATTAAGACTCAGTTTTAAACAGTGTTTAATTACTAATACAATACATGAAAAGACTAATTATTTTTTAAATGCCAACAATATAAAGGTATGTAGAATAAAAGCAAAAGCCTCCCTCACATACCCCAATCACCTCCCCGAAAATACACATTACACCTCCCTCCTCTCTTGTGACAAAAGTTAGCAATGCGAA
Organism: Hyaena hyaena; assembly: GCF_003009895.1. Taxonomy (NCBI): domain Eukaryota; kingdom Metazoa; phylum Chordata; class Mammalia; order Carnivora; family Hyaenidae; genus Hyaena; species Hyaena hyaena. The sequence continues at coordinate 1,389,137 of NW_024080808.1, read as the reverse complement.
AAGTATGTTACCGACCTTTTTCTATGTATATACACACAGGTGTAATGGAGAAAAATGTTTTTTTTTATAAATAAGTGAGATTATACTATACGTATGATTCTGTAGGTTGTTTTTCTTCCTTTAACAGTTTGTCTCAGACATCATTCTAGGTCAGTATATTTAGGCCACAAGTTGCAAGCTAGTAAGTAGCTCACAATTCACAAATCCTTTTTAATTTATAAAATTTGTTTTCAGCATACAGAAAGCCCACATTTCCTTTTTTTTTTTTTTTAATGAAAAGCTACAGCAACACTGTACCCAATGTGCAACATGAACCAGTTAGCAATGTAGTGGGACCCACATTCTCAGTATACCACAAGCTCTGTCACCCCCAGACCCACGTCCAGCCTGAACTCCAGACCTCAAGCTTACTACCTCTGGTTAGATATATTGGGGTGCCTGGGTGGCTCGGTTGGTTAAGCATCTGACCTTGACTCAGGTCATGATCTTGCGGTTCGTGTGTTCAAGCCCCATGTGGATCTCTCTGCTGATAGCTCAGAGCCTGGAGCCTGCTTCTGATTCTGTCTCTGTCTCTCTGCCCCTGCCCCACTCATGCTCTGTCTCTCTCTCTCAAAAATAAACATGAAAAAAAATTTTAAATATATATATCTATGTTGTTCTTTTAAAAGACTGCATTATATCCCATAATACAAATGCACCATAATTAAACCATTTCCCTACTTAAGTCACATTTTTAACACTCAAGTTTTCATGCTGTATTTGGGTAGAATCAAATCTCATATTCAGAAATGAAATTCCCCCCTTTTATTAGCCATTTTATTTTTGCCTACAGTCTGAGAAGATCCTGAATCCATAACTGATAATGCCGGAACTGAAATTACAAAGGACTCTTCAATATTTTTCCCTTTGAAAAATGATATTGTAACTGAGAGCAGAGGCCCAGGGATGAGGGTGGGGGTGGGGGAGGGGATGTATTCCAATAGATAAAGAAAACTCAATCCGAACACTGGGATGGATTCAATGTGTTATTTAGTTAAATCAGGAGTTTTTCTCTTTAAAAAAAAAAAAAAAACTTGTCTCTGGCTTAAAAGTAAGAACGATCTACTGAATAATTAAAATATTCTCTGGTATTTTCATCAGTTCTATCTGTTCTTGTTCTCCTTTTTCCTTCTTCTATAACCCTGGCTCAAAAAATCTCTGAGAGCATATAAAGTTCCCATCACAGGGGTTTGCAACTGTGAAAGTGCGATGGCAATCCAAAAAGTTCAAAACTTATTCCTCTAAAGTGATGCTGTTCATATGAATACAGCTGACAGACTTCTAATAAGGGGGCCAGATCAGAGTTACAGTTTAGTATCCATGGTAGACACATGAGCCAAAAATCAAAGCACATGCAAAAGTGGAAAAGAGCTAGAATTTTTTTTAAATAGTCTATCAGCCAAAATAAGAAACACACATGGAGTGACGCAATTGCTATTCTCAGAAGAATAGGATTTTTGCCCGTGTAACTTGACGGGAGGTAATAGTGCTGCTCAAATAAAAAGGAGACACTGAGACAAAATGTGCCCACCACCTAGGGCTGTTTTCTTGCTATTCAAATTCTCCGAAAACCCCAAAGCTTGCCACTTTTCTCTAGTGGGCTGCAGAAGTTACCAAAAGTAGAGAAATTTTACATATAGTTAGTCTTCATGAGAATCATATTTATCTGGTACATATTTAATACTTGGAAATAAACCAAAGTCTAATAATAGCCTATTGTTCAATCTGTCTTTCTAGCTGAAATTAAACATGAATGATTCTTTACCTGCAGGCTTTAGATGTTGAGATAAAATATATGTATCTGTTGAATCTCTTCTATGTGCTCAGGTATAAAAAATAATTACCTTGGGGCAGCTGGGTGGCTCAGTCGGTAAGGGTCTGACTTCAGCTCAGGTCATGATCTCACAGTGCATGAGTTTGAGTCCTGCAACAGCCTCTGTGCTGACAGCTCAGAACCTGGAGTCTGCTTTGATTCTCTGTCTCCCTCTCCCTCTCTGCCCCTCCCCTGCTTGCACTGGCTCACTCTCTCTCTCTCAAAAATAAATAAACATTTTTTAAAAAATAAAGAATAGTCATCTCTGATTATTTTCAATAGCATCTGAAAAAAGCCTTATGGAAGACAGCAATACTATTGTTAGGAAAATTATTTTAAACTAAAATCCCATGTCTATTTTGAAATAACCAATCGTGCATTTTTAAAGCCAACTTACTGCTTGTTTGAGCTTCTCTTTAAAATTTATGGCTGTATCCTTTCTGCTACACTTTACTCCCCAATACTTAATTATGTTATAACCAGAAGTTTGTACCTCTTAATCCCCTTCACCTGTATCATCTGTTCCCTTATCTATCTTTTTTCCCTCTGGCAACCACCGGTTTGTTCTCTGTATTTATGAGTTTGTTTCTATTTTGTTTTGTTCATTTGTTTTGTTTTTTAGCTTCGACATGTAAGTGAAATCATATGGTGTTTGTCTTTCTCTGTCTGATTTATTTCACTTAGCATAATGTCTTCTAAGTCCATCCATGTTGCTGCAAATGGCAAGATTTCATTCCTTTTTGTGGCTGAGTAATATTTACACACACACACCCACACCCCACATCTTCTTTGTCCTCTATTGATGGACACTTAGGTTGTTCCTATATCTTTAAAAATTTTTTTAATGTTTATTTATTTTTGAGAAAGAGAGAGTGAGACAGAGCATGAGTGGGAGAGGGGCCAAGAGAGAGGGAGACAAAATACAAAGCAGGATCCAGGCTCTGAGCTGTCAGCACAGAGCCCTACGTGGGGCTTGAACCCACGAACTGTGAGATCATGACCTGAGCCAAAGCTGGATGCTTAACAGACTGAGCCACCCCAGCACACCAGGTGTCTGGATAGTGGTTACTCCAGTATCTTAGCTGCTGTAAGTAACGCTGCAATGAACACAGGGGTGCATGTATCTTTTTGAATTCATGTTTCCATTATTTTTGGATAAATACACTGAAGTGGACATACAAATAAGCTGGGTTGTAGGGTAGTTCTATTTTCATTTTTTGAGGAGCCACCATACTGTTTTCTGCTGTGACTGCACCAATTTATGTTCCCACCACCAGGCCTGCCTTTTCTCCACATCCTCACCAACACGTGTTATTTCTATGTGAGCTATTAATGATATTCCAGGAGACTAAAATCAAACTTTTCAACTTGACGCAAAAAAACACCTTGCACTCCTCACAGGAGCGTAGGACCCTGCACTGACTGGAACGTCTGGGCTCTGCAGCTGACTTAAGAGGCACCCTGCACAGAGCTGCTCTGGCGTGTGTAGAATACAATATTCTCTATAGAAGAATAACAGAAATGCTTGCAGTTCCTCGCAATAGTCCCTTCCCCATCCTTTGAGGTTACAGATAAACTAAAAGGCATCACTTCAGGCTATCTTTAAATGAATTCTCAAAATATCTGCTCCTTTCCTATTATTAATATCAAACAGGTCTCAATAAACTCCTATGATATTTCAATAGTGACAAAGAAAGCTCGTCTCAAAAAGTCAAAGTCTCAAAGGGTGATGCAAGAGTTGAGTCTAAGGTGAAACAGCAGACTACCAGAGCAACTCAGGCCTGGCCAGGTCTGCCTCTCCCTGTGCTCTAAGCTGCCCTTCCAGCCAACATGCAGAGGGGCCAAAGGCTGATAACCTTATCACTGAAACATCATGCAAACACTGGCACCTGTATGTACCAAGCACTGTGTTTTGGACTTACCATATAAAAATGGGTAAGTCATGAGACTCAGTAGTACCTGGGCAGGCTGATGAAAATATAATTCCAAAGCATCCACTGTAGCCAGTGCCCGGATAGAGACATACACGAGAGAGCACAGAGGAGGGACTAACTTTTGATGGAGACGCAGGCAATGGTAAAGGAAAGCAAGTAGATGTGGTATGTTATAATAAAGGCAAGAACTGCTTTGTCCAGTTCTGGTGGTCGCTTATCCAGTAGCCATCTGTTTGAGTCCTAGCAGAGGTCTGCAGGTTGATCTCTCAGAGCTCTACCAAAGGCACAAATCTCCTGGCTTTGAGAGCATCTGCTTGCATTCTCTAGTGACCTTACAATGATTTCACTGGGTGATGAAACTGGATAATGAGTTCTCTTCCCATCCTTCAGGCCACAGTAGAAGCAGTGGGAGAGAGAGAGGCGATCCCAACGTGCCTCTGCTTGCGTGTTGTCCAGAAACACCATAGTTTTACTTCAACAAAGCACGTGCACATATGTAAGTAAGTTCCAAAGGCTTATGATGAATGAGGGAATACAGAAATATGTTCCAATGAGTGGTATGGTCCATTTGAATGCTGCTATCTGGTAATCTTGATTGAGCCAAGTTTAACACGGCCTTGAATTCACACCTCTGCAGGTGTTAGCCCCCAAAAAATCTCTGCTCAGTTTCCCATTGAGCTTATTTGATTATACAATACATTTCTAAGAACTGTGTTAGGTAACAATATAACACACTGTAATCTTATATTGATATAAGACATCGGCATCTTATATTACCTAAGAAGCAGCCTGTATTTATCATACAGTTGGGATATCCACAGAACTGTGAATTCTCTACTCAACCACAGCTTTAAACTTCTACACACAACTTTTACCCTATCTGAAACACTGCAGTGCCTGTCTCTTTTAAAACAAGCTAAGTAGATGGATGTGGGGGGGAGGGGGGGATGGGCATGGAGGAGGACACTTGTGGGGATGAGCACTGAGTGTTATGTGGAAACTAATTTGACAATAAACTATTTGTAAAAAAAACAAAACAAAACAAAAAAAAAAACTACCTCTACACATAAAAAAAAAAAAAAAAAAAAACAAGCTAAGTAGGAGGAACCAAGAGTTTCCAGGAATCATGGCATGGCAGATCAAACTATCTCAAAACACAAATTTAAAAACAACGCAACACTTTCATTTTTGCCTACCAAATGGCTAAGGATTAGAAAAGCATTAACAACCAGTAAATACAAACATAGAAAGAAACCAACATTTATAAACATAATGAGTAAGACTGGAAGTTATTCCAGTCTTTCAGAGGCAAATGTGTCAAAACATGTACACCATTTGAACTATCAATTTCACTTCTAGGAATTTATCACAAGAACCTAACGAGAGGTGAATCCAAGAATTTATGTGTAAAAAGCATTCCCTTTCAATATACCTAAAACACAATTAAATGTCTAACATTTAGAGATTGGCTGAGTAAAGTGTGGTACATCCTTATATTAGAGTATGAACATTTCTTAAAAGACATTTAATAAAACAGAAAATGTTTGAGATATTACATGGTAGAAAAACACAAATTACAAAACAGTAAGTACAATATGATTATAATTTTTCAATCCACACTAGTGCACTCACATAAATATATCTATCAAAGCACAAAAGATAGATTAAACATATATCCTAAAATATTAGTGTGTTATATGTATAATATGATATAAAGCATATCATATCACATGTAATGAGAATATATATTCTAATATATATATATATGCTTAAAAAGCAGACCTGAGGTTTTAAAGGAAAACACAAAGCTGAATCCTGACAAAAATGGCAAAGTAGAAAATTTATTTATATACATCATGTCAAACACTTTGGGGTATAGACAGTCTGATTCCTTAAACCAACATTATCCCACAATATAAAAAAGGGTAGGGTGCCTGCATGGCTCAGTCAGTTAAGCATCTGACTTTGGCTCAGGTCATGATCTCACGATTCTTGAGTTCAAGTCCCGCGTCAGGCTCCGTGATGACAGCTCAGAGCCTGGAGCCTGCTTCACATTCTGTGTCTCCCTCTCTCTCTGCCCCTCCCCCACTTGCACTCTGTCTCTCTCAAAAATAAACAGTTTTAAAACTGTTTATTTTAAAACTGTTTATTTGTTTTAAAAACAAAAAAATTTTTAAAGGGTATAAATATCAATATACAATGCCTCAAAATAAAAAGGAGATTTCTTTTTCCCTTCCCACAAAGCAAACTAGTCATCCTTGCTAAGAAGCGCGCTTATGTGAAATAAAGATTAATACCATGTTGGCGTAAAGCAATTGCCTCTGCACTTCAACAACCCTAGTAGATGAAGTTAACACCTTTTGTCCACACCAGCCCTAAATATCAGCCACTAGTTCTAAGTTGAGCACAGCATGGTTTCTATGGCAACCTCTGGCAATATCTTTTAGAGGTGAAACCTAAAAAAATGACTAGATAATTAGCAAGAATCTAATGCAGATATGCCAAGAAAGAAATACTATACATTAGTATTTATTCCATTGCACTTTTTTTAAGAAACATGGTGAGATATTGTTTCCCACTACACTTCCCTTGCAGGATTACAAAATTGTGGTTTCACTGCCAGATTTAAACATGAGAGGAGAAATAGCTCAGTGGGTCCATAAACAGATGTTCAAAGATAATTGTGGGATCAAAGGACCAAAATACAGGGAGAGCTCCTGGAAATACCCACCCGGCCACTATCTGCCCAAAACTTGGTAACAGAAGGTAGATGATAGTGGTTGCTTAGCAGCTGTTGTTTTAAAAACAAAACCTGTCTCTTGCACATTTCACCCTTAATTCTTGATGAAGAGAAATGCCAAAAAACTTGACTCTGCTGGGGGTGGGATTAAAACAGAGTGTCAACTTTATCTTTTAAATGTCCTGTTTCTAGATAAACCAGACCCTTAAGAGTATCCTAATGTGTGATTACAGCTCCATGAGTTCTCTGTCTCTCTCTCTGTCTCTGTCTCTCTCTCTCTCTCTCTCTCTCAGTTTTCTCTAGGGAAAAAATAACCTTCGCCAAACAACTTCATATGTGTTAGCTATTTAGGGTGAAATTTCCCTTAATTAACATCTATCTGAACCAAAAAAACCAAATTATACAAAAGGCATTGTAAAATTTTAGTAGATATTTCCTTTTGCGAAGGTCTTAAGTGTTATGCTGTTGTAGGGACCAGATGGGAGTGGGTAGTTCCCCGCCTCCAGGGAAGCCAGTCTTCCGTTTGGCCTGGGAGAGGGGGGAGGTGGGGACCTTACCTTCTGCTCTCCTTCCTTGCTGCTCACTGGCATCCTTCTGCCTCTTTCTGAGTCGAATTCCAAATCCAGAACTTAGTAGGGCTTTTCTACTTAGAACCCCCTCTTCAAAGATATCCCTAAGAAACCAATGGATGCTCACACAGAACTACAAAGTTGTTAAGGCAAGTAAGTGAAAATTTGACCCAACATATAAATGTCCCATTTTATACAGTTTCTGGGATAAATCTTACATGTTATTTGGGCATAAAACTTTGTTATTTGGGGCTTCCTAGGATCTAAAGTATGGATGTCAAGCAAGCATCCTACCCCTTACCTACCACAAAACATAATGCTAAATTGGATCAACTTCTGAATGACCCCTTGAAAATGATAAAAATATATTTTAAAATGTGAAACAAAAATGATAAAAAATTATTCCTGGGGCACCTAGGTGGCTCAGTCGGTTGGGCATCCAACTCTTTGTTTTGGCTCAGGTTATGATCTCGTAGTTTCGTGGGTTCAAGACCTGTACCAGGCTCCAAGTGTGGAGCCTCCTTAGGATTCTCTGTCTCCCCTTCTCCATGCTCCTCATCCACTCATGCTGTCTCTGTCTCTCTCAAAATAAATAAATAAACTTCAAAAAACAACTATTCCTGTGACTCTTTGATATTCTTAGTTAAAAATCTCTCAGAGAATGAAGCAATTTTCAGAAAGATTCTTCTCTAGAAAAATATCAGCTTTAACTTAAAAGTTAACCCCAGATCTCATACATTTCAAATTTCCTTCTGACAAGCAGAAATGAGAAAAACTTGTTCACATAATTCTAAAGGAGGAAAACCTGGTATAAACTTATCCACATATCTTTAGTAATAGCCCCTCAAAACAAAGTATAGAATGGGCTTAATATTTACAATGTTCTTACATTCTAAAGTCATAGGCAGAAACAAAAATGGACCACACCAAACCCCTACATAAAGTTCCCAAGGGAATGAGATCAAACCTAAGAAAAGTAAAGATAGAGCAGGGGTCTCTCACACACACCACCACCACCACCACCACCACCACCACCACCACCACCGTCACCACTACCATCACCATCACCACCACCAGTTTCACAATTGCCCATTTATGCATTCAGCATATATTCATCAAGCATTCATTGAGCATCTACTGTATGCCCAGTAGAGTGTCAGGAACTGCAATTAAACAGGGTTATCAGTGACAATTTTGAGTTACAAACAGCAGAATCCACCTTGGCAAGTTTGCATGGAAAAACAGGAACTCATGAAACAGGAGTACACATCTTCGGAACCTCCAGAAGGGCCAGGAAGGCAGACCCTGAAGCTGCACCACCAGGAGTGATGCTCAGCCACAGCACATGGACGTCTCTGAGGAGAACATCACTGCACTGATACTCGGTACCTAAGTCCTCTAGGACTGGAGGCCAGAAATTATGCCACCGTCATCTCCTCTGCATATCTCCACCATCGATTTCAGCAGAAGGGTGGTTCCCTCCCATGTGCCAACGCCTGCATCTTACTTCCAACTCTAACCTTGGATGGGCCTTATCACAGAGCCCAGGTCACAAGTCTGCCCCCAGCCCTCGCCGGCCACAAAGTAACCTGAGATATGCATTTTCTGACTTCTATATTGGAAAGGTAAGCATCATATATGGAAAATCTCCAAAAGTTTGGGTGACCATTGAATGTTTGTGTATGATATGACAATCTGACAATATAATAGTATATAAACATAAACAAAACCAAAAAACTATCAGCAGTGATTACTAACATCATGCAGACATTCCTAAATATGATCTAATAAAAAATTTATGTAAAGCAATATATAATGTTTATCTGGCCTGAGCTTTTCTTCCCTAAAGGGTTATTTTCTCTGCATTTTTCCATAGTCTTATACTTAACATGAATCATTCTAGTCATTATGTTAAGTAAAAAGAAAACCAGTTATACTTTAAAACATGGATTAAATACTTACATGCCATATCTAGACTTCTGCATGTAGCATTGTACCAAAGAAAATAGACTTCTGGATTCAAACTCCAAGTCCACCGTTATTAGCTGTGTGTCTTTACTTCCCTACACCTTAGTTTCTCTTCCACTGTAGCCACTACATATAATTGTTTAGGAAGATTAAAAAGAAACAAGCATATTACAGTGCTAAGGGCTGTTGGGTGTTAAACAACCACTATTTAATCCTTACAGTGACATTACAAGCTTACATTGTTATCCATGTTTGAATTGATAACAATGCATCTGAAATTTGGAGAGCTGAAGTCATGTGTCTAAGGTAGCACTGGAGTGGTGTTGGAATTTGAACCCTGGTTTTCCAGTATCATGTGTGGTCTTTTTCCACCACACAACCTGCTAAGGCTTAAAAGCCATTACAAAATTGGGGTACCTGGGTGGGTCAGTCGGTTAAGCATCTGACTCTTGGTTTCAGCATGTGTCATGATCTCACGGTTTATGAGTTCGAGCCCCATATAGGGTTCTGTGCTGAGAGTGTGGAGCCTGCTTGGGATTCTCTCTCCCTCCCTCTCTGCCCCTCCCCCATTTGCTGTCTCTGTCTCTATCTCAAAAATAACTAACCTTAAGAGCACCTGGGTGGCTCAGCCGGTTAAGCATTCCACTCTTGATTTCGGCTCAGGTCATGATCTCACAGTTTGTGAGTTCGAGCCCCACATCAGGCCCTATGCTGATGGCTCAGAGCCTGGAGCCATCTCCCTCCCTCTCCGCCTCTCCCCTGCTCGTGCTCTGTCTCTCTCTGTTTGTCTCTCTCTCTCTCTCCCTCTCAAAATTAAGCATTAAAATAAATAAATAAATACACTTTGAGAAAGTCATTACATATAAGAACTTATAATTGTTTATGTAGGTTCTCAGAAAATCTTCTGTATCCTACTAAGCAAAGTTCTATTTTTCTCCATTCGCTAGAGAAAAAAAGTATTGAAGCCCAATAAAGGAATGTGCTTTCCCCCAAATGGGAAGGAGCTTTAGAGCCCCAAATATGTAGAACTAGAAGCTTAGAAGCCAGCCATTTTAGTCTCCTGGAACTTATTTCACCCAGGACTAATTCACCTTTCTTTAGGTTTACCCTGCTTCCCTTTGCTTCTTCGGTCTTCCATCATTATAGTCAGGACTTGGAGCCCACAGCGAGGCAGCCACAAACTCTAGGTGTTATCCAGGCAAAATGCAAGAGGAGAGAAAACTTGACTGTTTCCCAATTGGCAGCACTCATGGCTATATTAGTATTTCCCAAAGAGTATTTCCTGGAATACCTAGTTTCTTGGAATGCTAATAGATACTCCACAAAGAAAGTGTTCCCTGGCCAAGTAAATTTAAGGAATGTGGGAGTAAACAAAGTTAAACAGTTTTGCTCAGAACTTTTCATGTGCTAATGAGCATAGTGAAGCCACAGAATAAGGGAATGGTAGGCAGTGGTGAATTTTCCAACTACAAAACCCTTTTTACCCAAAGAATAATAGGGTTAGTGAATCATAGGACACATTTGAGAAACACTGAGGGACGAAAGAAATTTGTCATCACAGGGGAAAAAAATGAGACAATACAAATGTGACAGGAAGCTTCCAACACCACCTCAGGGAAGAAGGGATTTGACCCCTGGGCTCAAATATCCAGTTTGCTTGGCATGAATTCTGATACTATAGAAGGACAGGTCAAGTTAAATGACTCGATGCACTTAGTATTGATATTGACAAGACCAACATGCAACCGTCTGATTGTATTTTAGATTCTTCTGTAGCCATCCTACAGAGCGAAGTGCTAGGCAAGCTGGTATAAATGCCTGAGTGCACTTGAGAGTTATATTTCTTGTTGTAAATTAATATAAACATTCCATCCAGCCAATAAGAGTATCCAGTCAACTTGGCAGATAACCTCTCAATGTAAGTCAAACGATTGTCACTTGGGAGTTTTGTGGGCATGAGATAGTCTTCAAGCATTCCTAGGTACTGACAAAATCCAGTTTCCAAACCTGCAAATGTTACGACCAGATAGAACCTGGGCCCTATCGTCTTCTCCAAGGAAATGTAACCTCTAGGTATTACATAGGATCCCTTTGAGGGCTTGTTATGTTCTTTAAGAGTAAACATTAAGATCTCTTATGCTTTAGCTTTGGTTTGCTGCCCCCTATAATCTTAGAATCTTGAATATATAGCTTTGAAATAAAAATGCAATTTTCCTGACTTGCCTTACTTACCAATGAGCATCTCTAGGGTTCAAGTTTTGAAAATAGCTACCCAGGTAAGCACAGTTCTCTGATTCTAACTGGAAAAATCTCAAGCTAAAACCAAAGGAACTCTGTAATGCCACAAAGAACAAGCGTGCATCTCTAATCCTGTGAGCAGGAGTTAATGTTCCATCCTGAACTTGCCAAGCTACAAGTTGGAAACTGCAAGGAGCCAGCTCTGCACCGATCAGTTGGCTGTGCCCACTGGGATGCCTGGATTGTAAGTCTCTCCTGGAGAAAGGCTGGGGTGCTGGGGAGATCATTTTCATGAATACACTTACTTTCCTCCTTTGAACAAGCACACCTGTTTTCTCTACTAACTCTGCTGCTTCGGTCACTTATGCTCTAGGGAAAGCAGTTGTAAGAAATAGCAGATGCAAAATTTACACAGCAGAGAGCATTCCATCCCTTCAGTTTACAAATTCTGCAGAAAACGACCCAAGTGGTGCAGGACTATTTTATGAACTGTGACCTCAAGCCGCTCATTGAAAATGCAGTTACTATCAAATTGTTCTTTGCAGATTTCCATTTTAAATGATAAACACATTTTGGGTTAGTTACACTTGAACCAGCCACACTTGGATTTTAATATTCTTTGCAAAAAAAATTATATTGTATAATATTACATTATTGCCTCAATTTTACAGATGGAGAAACTAAGGTATGAGCATCTTGTCCAAAATGTCTGCAAAATGACAGAAAATATAAGGCTGCTGTTTATTGCAAATGGCAAGATCTAACAGGGAACTACCATAAAGGAGGGTGGTTTGGGTTGTAAAGTTTGTAGCTTGTTGTCTCTTGGCCAGAATTTCCTTTCAGATGGATTTGCCTGGTGAGACTTACATGAAATTGACGTCTAAGGATAGAGTCTGGCTCTCTGGTATCATGAATGCTATTATTAAAATGAGAAAAGTGCCCCCCTCCGGCCATTTCTAATTCAATGACTCAAAAATGGGGAGTACGATTATTTAAAAAGTACCAGAGTGTAGATAATTCAAACAAGAGCAAAAACTAAAAATTACAAATTGAAAATTGTTTTATTTCTAAGTACCTGGCAGAAAAGATTCAAATAGGCAGAGATTCTGTGCATATCAGAGCAGGATCCTGGCTTGGGCAGGTGAATAAAGGGAATAGTCCTCAAACAAGGACAAATGAGGGAAGGAATGAGAGTCGAGGAGAACGGGGGGATTCAGGTTTGCAGGCAATGGTTGAGTAAGAGGCTCTTTAAACTATTCATCAGCAAGTACAATTGTTTGATTATTTTAAGTAATAATTCTGCATTTAATAAGGAGCACTATGAGTTTAAGAGAGTGTATTTTAATTTCCCCAAGTTTACTTCACAACAGACATTTTTAAATTCAAGAAATATTTTCAGTATAAAACCTGGCCCTTCTCTCATATTGGTGGTCCCTCAACCTGGATGCACATCAGAATTACCCGGAAAACTTGTTAAAAGTGAATTCAGGACATATCTACTGATTCTGAATTTCCAGGGCTGCTGCCTGGAATTGGCATTTTTGCAAAAGTTACCCATGATTTCCTGGTCACCAATGACACTTGGAGACTTCCGCCCTACATATGCCAGTATCAGGATAGCCTTAAAAAATGTGTGACTGTGAGATCTGATTTACACAGCTCACAGCACCTTCTTTCCTATTGAAGGGTCCCTTCAGTGTCTCACTAGGGCTCTTTGTCCACCATTTTAGCCTCTCCTCTTAGCTGTCCCCTGGTATCTATTCTCCTTCTTTATGTCCCGAGCCCCCCACAGGGCTCATGGGGGATGTTACCCTTCCTGGCTGAAACTGTGCTCCTAGCACTCCCTGCCTGGTGAACTCACCCAGAGTGGGGTAACCCAGGTCACTCTTCTGCCATGGCTGTTGGATGTGCCATGCTAGGGAAAGGGCCCTCCTCCAATAAGGTTTAAAATTTTTCATCAAGTCATCAAAAGAAGGCTGTTATGCATTTAAATGGTATTTCCAAAATTCCTTTTCTATAGGAATTTGGTACCAGTTTTCTTGAGACTAGGGTTGAGAGAGGTGAGGGTATCTATTTGTCTTTGGACCAAGATGAGGAGATAATTTGAGTGATATCACCCCATGTGACACTGGGAACCATCCCTCCCTTACTACCTTTACCCCCTCATGGGTATCCCCTGCTTTCTCAGGAGCAGTGGAGTTATTATTCGTCTCCTTTGTCAAGCTCTCTTAGGTCACCTTACACTCATCATGGACATATGCTTCTGGCAGCCTGCTCTAAAATAACCAAGCACCCTAGAGCAGCCCACAAAATAATAAGATCTCTCTTCGCAAGAGAAATGTCTTCTGATGCTTGACTTCATACACTGCTCTTTTTCCTAGTGGTATCTGAAAGTGCCGATATATAGTCCCTAAAGACCATGGGGACCCTTCCAAGTTCTTTGTGGCATCTCTCCTCTTCATACCTCTGTCTCCACTTTTTCTTGAGAGGTTAGTGCCACAGATCTGTTGTTACACAAACTGTTAACAGTTGCTTTATGCAAAGGGTTCCATAGTGAAATATATTTGGAAAACACTGGATTAAAAACAAGTTACTTAGGGTCTCCTGGATGGCTCAGTGAGTTAAGTATCTGACTCTGGTTTAGGCTCAAGTCATGATCTCACAATTTGTGAGATCAAACCCCGTGTCTGGCTCCATGCTGATGGCACAGAACCTGCTTAAGATTCTCTCTCTCTCTCTCTGCTCCTCCCTCCCTCGTTCTCTCTCTATCTCTCAAAATAAATAAGTAAACTTTAAAAAAGTTACTTAAATCCAACAATGGATAAAAAGAATTAAACACAACAACTAAGTGGGACTTATCCCAGGGTATGCAAGGCTAGTTCAGCACTCAAAAATCATTAATATAATCTAACACATCAATAATCTAAAAAAAAGAAAAGTCACACAATTATATCAATAGGTACAGAAAAAGCATTTGACAAAATCCAATGGCTGTTCATGATAAAAACTCTCAGTAAACTGGGAATAGAGGGGAACTTCCTCAAGTTACTAAAGAATATCTACAAATAACCTACAGCTAGCATCTTACTTAGTAACGAGAAACTTGAAGTTTTCCCATTAGTATCAAGAAAAAAGCAGGGATGTTTCCTCTCACTACTTTTTTTTAAATATCATACTGAAAGTTCTAGCTAATATAATAAGATAAGAAAAAGAAATAAAAGGCATATATATTGAAAAGAAAAAATAAAATTGTCTTTGTTCACAGATGACATGATCACTTATGTAGAAAATTTGAAAGTATTTACCAAAAAAAAAAAAATCCTGGAACTAATAAGCAATTATAGCAAGGTTATAAGGTACAAGGTTAACATACAAAAAGTCAATTGCTTTCCATATGTCAGCAATGAACAAGTGGAATTTGAAATTAAAAACACATTACAATTTACACTAGCACTCAAAATATGAAATACTTAGTTATACATTTAATGGAGTATGCATGAGATCTACATGAGGAAAACTACAAAACTCTGATGAAATCAAAGAAGAGCTAAATAACTGGAGAGACATTCCATGTGCATGGAAAGTTCATATTGTCAAGATGTCAGTTCTTCCCAACTTGATCAGTAGATTCTATGCAACCCCAATCAAAATGCCAGCAAGTTATTTTGTAGATATTGACAAACTAATTCTTAAGTTTATGTGCAGAAGCAAAAGACCCAGACTAAAAACTTAATATTGAAAGAGTAGAATAAAGTTGGAGGACTGACATTATCTGACCATAAAACTTATTGTAAAGCTACAGTAGTCAAGACAGTGTGGTATCAGCAAAGGAATAGACAAATAGACAAATCATCAAAGGGATAGGTCAATGGAACAAAATAGGGAGCCCACAAATAGACCCACATAAATATGGTCAACTGATCTTTGATAAAGGATCAAAAACCATACAATGGTACAAAGATAGTCCTCCCAACAAATGGTGCTTGAACAACTGGACATCCATAGGCAAAAACAAAACAAAACCCTCAACATAGAACTTACACCTTTCATAAAAATTAACTCAAAATGTATTGCAGGCCTAAATATAAAATTCAAAACTATAAAACTTGTGGAAGACAGCATAGGAGAAAATCTAGATGACTTTGGGTTGGGCTATGACTTTTTAGATACAACACCAAAGGCATGATCCATGAAAGAAGAATTGATAAGCTAAACTTCATTAAAATTAAAAACCTCTGTTCTGTAAAAGACAATGTTAAGAGAATGAGAAGACAAGGCATGAAATGAGACAAAATATTTGCAAAGACCCAACTGATTGTTATCCAAAGAACTCTTGAAACTCAACAAGAAATCAAGCAACCTGATTAACAAATGGGCCAACATCTTAGCAGATACCAGAGTAAAGAAGATGTACAGATGGTAAATAACCATATGAAAAGATGTCCCACATCATATGTCATCAGGGAAATACAAATTAAACAATAATGAGATATCACTACATATCTATTAGAATGGCCAAAATCCAGAACACTGACAATACCAAATGCTGTCAGGGATGTAGAGCAACATGAACTCTCATTCATTGCTAGTGGGAATATAAAGTTGTACAGTCACTCTCACAGACAGTTTGGCAGTTCTTACAAAATTAAACATACTCTTTTTTTTAGTTTATTTATTTATTTATTTTGAGACAGAAAGCACACGGGAGCGAGAGTGAGCAGGGTTGGAGCAGAGACAGTGGGAGGGAGAGAATACCAAGCAGGCCCTGTGCTGTCAGTGCAGAGCCTGATTCAGGGCTTGATCTCACAAACCATGAGATCATGACCTGAGCCAAAATCAAGAGTTGGATGCTCAACCCACTGAGCCACACAGGTGCCCCAAAATTAAACATATTTTTATCATATGATCTAGCTATTGCACTCCTTGGTATTTACCGAAATGAACTGAAAACTTATGTCTACAAAACAAAACAAAACCCCTGCGCATGCATGTATATAATGGCTTTGTTCATAACTTCTAAGATTTGGAAGCCACCAAAATGTCCTTCAATAGATGAGTGGATAAATGAACTATGGCACATCCAAACAATGGAATATTATTCAGTGCTAAAGTAAATGAGCTATCAAGCCATGAAAAGACAGTGAGGAACCTTAAATGCATACTACTAAGTGAAAGAAGCCAAACTGAAAAGATGACATACTATATGATTCCAACTATATGACATTTTGGGAAAGGCAAAATTAAGGAGACAAGGAAAAGATCAGTGGTTGCCAGGGACTGGTGGGGAAGGGTGAATAGGTGGAACACGGAAGACTTTTAGAGCAGTGAGGCTATGCATGTGTCAGAGCAGGGGACTTTTATGTTAGAGAGCATGCTCGCAATTACATTATTTAATAAAAAATAAATAATTAGATTAATAGAATGAAATCAAAACTAATTTGGGATGTTTATACAATTCACCTGATAGAGCTGGTTTAAGAAAAGGAAAAAAAAAAAAAAGATAGAGAAAGAAAGGAAGTTAGCCCAGGCTAATTGCAAATGTTATGTGTCATTGCAAAGGAGCTTTTTAAAAGACAGTTTTACAAGTCATAGAGTAAAGGTGACATTGTGGAGATGCCAACTATACGTGTAGAGAATGATAAAAAACAAAACCCTCTAATATTCTGTAAATGGCTAACTGTGGCTTGGGATCAACAGATTTCAAACATAGCTGTTCCTGAAACAGAGAGGTGAGAACTGTGTGCAGTTTCAAGTCATGTTAGAGGACTCAGAAGGCTTGGATGTCACAGATATGGATGAAAAGTTTTAATAAAATGGTTTCAGGGGCGCCTGGGTGGTTCAGTTGGTTAAGTGTCTGACTTCGGCTCAGGTCATGATCTCACAGTTTGTGAGTTTGAGCCCCACACTGGGCTCTCTGCTGTCAGCACAAAGCCTTGCTTTGGATCCTCTATCTTCCTCTCTCTCTGCCCCTCCCCTACTCACACATACATGCTCTCTCTAAAATAAGTAAACATTAAAAAAATTGTTTCATAAACTTCGATAGTGAAAAATTCAATATTTCTAACTTAAATTACTTTATACGGTGGTGATTTTGAATATGTGTATAAAATTACATTAATAAGCTACATATATAAGTAGACAAGTGGCTAATTCATCTATATCCTTATAAGTTAATATAACCATGTTATTTTTTGAAAGATCATTTCATTGGAAAAGTGAGAGTTTCCTCTATATTCAGAGCCTTTTTAAGCCCTAGAAATACACACGTAGGTGTATTATGGGCCACCATCAAGGCCTGCTTTTGAAAGAGTCTCTTCTAACTCACTGGATTGCTAGAATCCCTAAGAGCCTTTGTATCTCTATTCTGGTACTTAACCACAACCCACTTTCCAAATGGATAGCCTGTCTTCCTTGATTCAAAGAGTTTTCTGTGCAGAAAGAAGGCTATAAGGAAAATGTACTAATAGAAAAAAGAAAGTGCTAGATGTAGAAGCATACATTATTCTTTTTTTCCAATATCCCCAATCTGTGAGTGAGATATTCTCTCTCAGTTAATGGTCGTAAATTCAGAATATTATTTTTGTTGAGTCTGGGATATAATATTATGAGTTAAGAACAATTTATCATATACTCCCTTTGCCATGCTCTTCCCACCCAGCCAGCCCCCTTCCCCATATGTCTTCTCTTGGACCCATGCTTGGGGAGAAAGACAAGTTATCAACACCACATAATTATCAAGTGCCCAATCTATTAGGAAGAGATAAATCTGTAATTAACCAAAGCATCAACTTCCCTTTTAGACACAGGATTCTTATCTAAGTGCTTTAAGCAACTATGCCAAAAACAGAGCCCACAGACCATATATAAATTCTAGTTTTTATGTTAAATGTTAGTATTATTAGTCTTTTAAATATGATTGCTGTTGTCTCTACAGGCTTACAAAGTATTATATAATTTATTTCTTCATCAAACAAAATCCTTGGCTGTGACTTCATCAAGAATGGAACAAAAACAAAAGGAGTCCTGTACAACCTCTTCTACCTTAACACTAGCTCATTTGGGGTACAATATCTCTTCCATCTTCCAAAAAGGGATATGGAGCTCTAATTATATTCAGCACTTTTTCTTTCCCTTTTCATTGCAGATGTGGGCAACTGATGATTGCATCAATGGCATGGGCGGGCAGGAGGAAGCCCAGCATTCCTCATCCCTTTCTTTTCTCTGCCAGGCTAACACACCCCATCAGAGGAAAAAGTACAACTTCACTGACCCTTTCAAGGACAAGTTACCCTGGAACAAGTGAGCAAGCCAACTCTTGACAAGACTCTGGAAAAGCAAACAGTGGAATATGTTGGATGCGTCAACCCTATGCAGGTTTTCCCACTTCCCAGTGACGTTCTTCTCTGCTTTGGAATTGCCAGACATGACTCCATCATGCCTAGCCCATCCCCAGCCCTAGTTGTGTCCATTCCCTTCTCCTACTGCTCCAAACACCTTGGTCCAGAAGACACATAAGCCTCCTGACTATCTAAACAAATATTCTAAAATCTATTCCCAACAACAATTTTCAAGAAATTTACAGTGGGGGACTGTTGAGGGAAAGGAAGAACAGGTCTTAGAGATTATCCAGTCCAGAGATTGCAAATTCAAATTCCCAATGGGGCCAGGGAGGTTCTGTGAGTGAGTGAAGCAAGCCATGTTATGAGACAATAGGGAGTGGTGAGGACTGTAGCAAACTGCCTAACAATATCCTTCTGATTCTAACCCAAGATACCCATTTCACAGATATAGAAACTTAGTCCCAATAAAGTAATTTGTCAGGATGAAAATTCAGTTTAGCTTGTTTTCCACTAAACAGGTTGCCCTTAGGTAAGAAGGGAAAGTTATAACTTTCCCCAAACCAAACCTGTAGGTCTCTTGTTTGGGGGGGTACCTAGAATCTATGATTTAGGGTAAAATGCCACCCTCCTGGATACGTGCCTTGCCAGTCTTACTCCACCCCATAGGCTGTGGCCAAGGCTGCATTTGTTCTCAGGAATCTGCTGTCTAGGGAGGATTCCTGGGATGTGATCTGTGGTCAGTGAGAAAGTCCTTTTGATCCCAGCCACAAGAATGCAGCTGAGTTCAGAATCCCTCTCTCCATAAATCAGAATCCTCCTGGGAGTCACTGGGCGTGGCTCCCCACGCAGGTGCCCGACTGTTCCAGAAATCCTAAGGGGGCATTCCCTCACTTTGAAAGTCTTCTCAGGGCTGTTGGAGTCAAAACGGTAAATCCATAAGACTCTGCATTCACATACAAATTCTTCCCGACTTTCAGGGCATCTGTTTTGTTCATTCTTAAGAGCCAGGTGTGAGTGCCTGTCTGCTTTGCTTCTGTTTGCTATTTCGTGTCTAACCTTCAACTCTGAATTTGGCTCAGCTTGTGAACACCGGCCAAAGAGTTCTGTGTGTACACTGCTTTTAATTTGTCCAAGGATGTAGAAGGAAGCAGCAACTCATATAGTTTAAGAAGTCAGAATACGGCTGCAGCCTCAGGCTCTGGGTCCAGCAAGCTAAATGGAGACAAGCTGGTGAACTTGAAATCTCCCCTCCAGGTCTGTCCATGTGCCCCTGGGAGGGAGCTCTTCCCTTCACCACCAACAAACGCCCCTCCCCTCCACCCCACACAGACCAGCATGAGGTCAGCGTGAGACACCTGCCAGGAAGACATGCCCCAGGTCTGGTGTCAAAGGCTCAAACACTCATGGCAGTAACGGGATTTTGCAATGATTCACACCCCAGGATGCTTAACAGTGTACATTTTAGCTCCCACATCCATGAAGATACAGCAATAGTAGCATTTACTAAATACTCAATGGGTGTTCAGTACCCATTACTCTACCCATTTACTTTACTCACTTCACCCATTTGGTTCCTAAGTACTTTACAGAAATGATTTAATTTCAATTCCCACAACAACCCTATCAGGTAGAGTTCTGTACATGAGTGGAGCAAGCCACACTTACCACCATTACAATCTCCATTATGTGACTGGGGAAACTGAGGCTTAGAATGGTTAAGTTAACTTGCCCCAGTTCACCAAACTAACAAATAGTGAAGCAAAACTTAGAATTATTCTGATTCTATGGAATCACGAAACTAGAAATGCACATTTCCAGAGAGGAAGTGTACACCTGTGAAATATGCCTGAGCTGTTGTCAAACGGAGAGGCAAGGGCTCCTCCGGAACTATGGGGGCTTCCAAGTTACACTCAAGGAGGGAAGAAGGATAGGGCACCAGATCTGCTGGCCCTCAAGGAGCCCCAAATCCGAGTATACCTCATGGCCGAGCAAGGAGATACAACCAGCCTCCTTGTGCTGGCAGCAGAGGATATGGGTGCCGCGGGTGAAGGCCATATCCACCTGGCACCAACCTCAAAGAGGCAGGATCAGGTCTGGTGATCTTGGAAAAGCTACAGGTGCCACACGTAGGACACACCTAAACACACAGTAGAAAAATCTGTCTACTCTCTTCTGCGGATAGGGTGAGTAACGTCTAGGAGTTTCCTTGAGGCCAGAGGAGGTCTGGGCACATGTCACCAGGTCAAAGCAGGCCAGGGCGGTATGAGGTGGGTCCCAGAAGTAAGGCTACAGTTTGTCCAGACCTTTCCATCGCCTGCTTCTCTGTCCTCCTTCTCTCCCTGAGTCTCAGAAATGACTCAGAGGAGCAGCTAAGGTGACTCAGAGAGAAGTCCTTTCAATTTCCTAAGAAAACATGTATGTGGCCAACAGCGAGGTGCATTTCCTTGTAGCCATGTTATTTTAAAGGCAAATATGTCTCCAGAATGGAGCCACCATTCTAGCACTGGGCCAAATCACACTGCGGGCCATTTTTAGTGGAGAGAGTCTATTTAAAATCAATCCAAGCAGGCTTAAAAATGTTGATTTACTCTTCTTAGAAGCTGAATCACACCATGAGGATTGGCGGAATCAAATCAGAAATTCTGAGACTAGTTATTACAAGTGGGACAAACCTAGTTGCGGGGGTGCTGGTGGACAGAGCCATGGGGCACGGCCTGTGTGACTGCTCTGTGGGGCCAGTGCTCCAGGACGCAAAGGCAAGGACTGTGTAAACCCATTTCTGTCCCCCCTCTACTCTGGCTCCCTGCTTCTGGCCACTCTGCCCCCCTTAGTACCTCTCCCAGATAGAGAGTCAAGAGGAAGTTAAGTTAAAATAGTCATCTTTGCTCTTTTAAGTGGCTAAATAAAGATGGCTTATATAATGACCAAATGTAATATAATAGTTATACAATATGATTATAGTACTTACGTAATGACCAATAGAGGTGCCATATATAATGCTCAAAACTATCTGCATAATTATTTCCTTATAGTCACCAAATAATTCTGTCTTCTCAAAATACTCCAGAAACCCAAGAAAGTAAAATAGTTCCATTATCTCTGTTAGCAGGAGGCATTAGGGCCTCCATGGGACTTATCTTAGTCTGTTCAGGCTCCTATAACAGAATACCATAGTTTGGGAGGCTTATAAACAACAGAAATTTATTTCGCACAGGTCCTTAGGCTGCAAAGTCACTGGCAGATTCAGTGCCTGGTAAGGACCAGCTTCCTGGTTCATAGACGGCCATCTTCTGGCTGTGTCCTCACATGACGAAAGGGACAAGGGAGTTCTTTGGGGTCTCTTATAAAGGCACGAATTCCATTCTACCCTCAAGACCTAATCACCTCCCAAAGGCTCCACCCCCAACTACCATCACCTTGGGGATTAGATTTCAACACATTGATTCTGAGGGGACACAAACATTTCATCTATAGCAGGCCTTAGGATAGCTTTCTTCTTACTCACTTGCCTCAAACAAAAGGATGTGGAGGAACCAGCTCTATTGTGCTTTCTGCCCAGTCCTTGTCCTCCACCCAATCGAAAAGTGATGATAGTGCCTTTCCTTTAGCCTTCTTCTTCCTTCTTTTCCCCTTATAGACACCATTCCCCTACCCTTGGATGCCATCTGACAAGTTAATTCATACTAGTCACAGGGTATGAGTGACCTAGTGGACATCAACACCAAGGTTTCATATTCTGAAAGAGACAAGGAAATTCTAACCTGAAAGGAACCCCTCCAGTTGTTAAAGCCAGCACCTGTGTGGGAGGGCCCCCTGGGTTCACAGATCCCCTCCTGTATGACATGCGCCTGGGGCCAGGCAGGGACCTGAGTGAGCAAGGCCAAGTGGTTAGGGAGCGCAGGGGTCTGGGAACTGGAGAGCACATATCCAGCCCTTTAGGGGGGTAGGAGGTACGCAGTCGTGACCACAGACAGCTATCTCCTTGTGAAAATGCTAGCCCCATTCTCAGAGACTCCAATGATTCAAGAAAAGCAGAAATACAGATTTTTATGTGAAATGTCAACATTTTTACATTAGTTCATAATTCAGTTCAAAAACATAAAAATAAAGCATTCCAGGGCAAACAGCCCTCATCAACCAGCTGGTATGGCTCTCACGTTGCCAACTTGCTCACACTTTGCCCAGTCACGTGAATATTCCGGGTCTCAGCACCATATGAAAGAAACAGTAGTGAAGAACAAAGACATTTTCACACCCACTTCCTATATCAGTCAGTGGAGTTGAAGATCCCTGCTCCCAAGTAACAACACAGTCAAGGCTTATTTGAAACATGAGCTTTGAGGCCCAGGATTCCACCTACATCTATGCAATAAAGTACATCTGCCTCCTCTGGACTTTTTCATCCACCTCCAGAAACCTGCCACCGGGCCAATGTGACGTTCAAGACAATCCAAGATCTGGCTCCAAGATTCTGCCTGAACTCACTGCTGTCCCCCACATTCCCCCCTCATCTTCTGTTCTGGGGACAAGGCTGACTCTGGAAAGTTGAATTCTCCAACTGCTACCATGCCCCAATATTTGAGAGGTTGGAGGGATTAAGGCTTTGAGTGCTCCATGTTATTTCCTTAATTAATAGAAATTCCTAATTATAGAAACATTTTCATACAAATGTCCCACTATCAGCCCTGAAGTTTCAGAGTCTGAGAATGACCCATTTTTCTCTCCAGTAAGGAATGTTTTCATAGTACTTTGTGCTCACAGTTCCTAACGTGCTAAGTAGAAACACACCGAATCTTCAACCACATATGTAAAAAAGGTAAAGTGCATGAAGGGAAATTTTTAATTCAGTGCTTTGAATGTCTGTAAAATTCACCCCTAAGAATTTCAAATGACTCTTGATCTCTGAGAAGAAGCCTTCATGGGAGCTGACAAAGGATCAAGACACAGTTTCCTAAATTCAGTTGTCTTACCTAGCTAGTCCCCCAGATCTTCTGGTTGTCCAACCATAACATATCCAGAAGCTGTCACTCCTTTCTGTGGGACATATCAGGCCAAATTCAAGCTAAACTGAAGAAGAGGAAGGTAGACACCCTTAAATGCCTTAGAATGGGTCCCCGAATCTTATTATGGAAGACAAGGGCTACAAAATCAGGTTTGTTTAACTTTTACATTCACTGGCTGAAAGAATAAAATGAAAGCAAGCTATTGTGCTCCTCTTCAGATTAGCCCTCTAGTCTGTCACTGTAATACTGATTAGTAAACAATGTCCATAATTAAACTGTTGTCAGAGACACAAATGCCCCACCAGCCTGAGCTAATGAGGCGGCATTCAACTCCTTTACAAAGGCCGACCAAATACAATCCCAGGAATGTTAATGCTGCCAAGTATCTGGGAGGCTCTCAACAGTGGGAAGACCACTGACTAATTAAGTCTCCACAGCCTGCTAGCGAGTTCCGTCCCAATGCTATTTGTTTGTTTAGGACATGTGCTTAGGTGCAAGGAATTGGAAATCTCTGAAACCAAATTGAGCACATTGGGCATCAAAGCACCCCAAGTCCTCTGCTGAGGCCTGTGACATTAATGTGCATGACAAGGGGGCAAGGGGGCCACAGTCTCCTAATTGTTCCAGAGACCTTTTAGTCTGGGGGGAGACTACATGTCTTGGTATTTATGTAATTAATTGCAGTGAAATCCTCAGACTTCCCTTGAAGTCTGGCTGTATGTTAAGTAGGGCGCAATAGGTTTAGTAGAGAAGACTTTTCCATTCTTCTTGCTCTGGGAGATAGATGCTCCTCCATGAAATACCATCACACTGAATTATTTTGCCTAGAAACCAGAAGATCACATCTATTCTTCAATTCTACAGAGTATTCCCACTAGGAACATTTTATTTTCCTTTCTGTTTTTCTTGGATTCTCTTGAAATTTCCAATATGTGACCCAAATCACATTGCAATAAGGAATATCACATCAGGGAGCCTTTTTAAATGAGGAGTCCCGCACACGACCATTTCCGCCACATGTCCACTTTCATTATGCACTCTTACCAGCCGGCAGGCCCTCCACGATTGGCCCATGGCTGCCAACGTCCATTCGGTTATGTCTGAAGCTCCAAGAGGGGATCCAGATCTTGCCTCCTGGGGCACAGGGTCTTCCACCTTGAAGGGTTTTTTCCACCATGACGAGGATGGGAGAGAGAGGGAACTACACACCTGATGTTCCAACATTTCACTGCAGCCTTGAGGATGTCATCAGGAGGTCAAGCTCCCTGGGGGAACAAGATTATGACACTTCTCTATTCCCAGAGATCAAAGGAAAACCAATTCCTTTCACAAAACTTGAAGGAAGGCAGGAAAAATGCTGTACCTGCCACAACTTAGCTCTGTCCATTCATTTATTCATTTGGAAATGTTGATGCAAACCCATTACAAGCCAGCCCCTGGGGATGCAGAGATGAGCAAATAGAAGCAATCCTCTCACTCAGAGAATTGATTGCCTACTGGGGGAGACAAATATTACCCAAATCAGTACACACTAGCCATGAAAAGTGCTCTGTGGAACAAGAATAACAAAACTGCTAAGCAAGCCACTTAAACAGGTTGGGTGTCCTTTTCTATATCCGTTAAATGCCAGGTGCTAACAGGAGTTACTCCTAGGTGGTAGGAGAATTAAATGTTTTATGTGATTACAGCTCTCTGATCTTGAGCAATTGACTTAAACTCTCTGAGCCTCGGTTTCCATACCCTAACACATGGGCAATGACAGCCCCTTCCTCACTGGCTGGGCAGTAAGTATTAGGCAGGATGAACTTCCAGAGTGGGAGCATATTACAGAGCAGATACCCTGAAGATCTGTTATGTTTACAAACAAATGAAAATATGTCAAGTTACACATGTGTTTTTTGTTTTTGTTTTGTTTGTAATGAGGGGATTGCTCCAGGCAATCTCCACTGCCCTGGCACCTGTCAGTACAAGGATCCCATCACTACAGTTTACAGTCAGTCTTCACATACAACTGGTGTTCTAGGTCTCTTGTCTAGGACAACATTGGATTCTACTCTGAAGAGCAGCAGACCCACCCTCTAAACACCCTCTGATGTTTGTCTTTACAACGCTCCTGTGATGGTTTTCTCTCCCCGCAATGCTTCTATTCCAAAGGAGATATGATAGGGCCTGGGGAATTGTTTGGGACTCAGAGGCTGGGACTGAGGAGAGAAGGGCTGTAACCTTTGCGTCTGCACCCTGTCCCCTAAATTCAAGCTCTTCTGAGGCCTGAGGTTTAATCATAACTACAAATATCACTGGTCACGGAACGACCTGGCCTTTTGGAAAACACATCCACAGAACTTGGCTCACTGATCTCTTACGACAATGCATTCCATAGACTCTATGGATGGCTTTTCAGCCTTTAAAATATGGTTAAGTAAATAAATAACTTAACCGGCCCCAAATTCCTACACACCCCATTTCTTCTAAGTTTTGTGAGGGCAACCTCTGGCAAAACTCAACAAGAAGAAAGAATGACCCAGTCATACTCCTTTTCACATAAATACCAGGAACTACTCACCAAAACGCATCCCAGACAGTGTGCTGGAAAACACATCTACCGATAGCTCCATGGGGCCCTTTGCTGATCCTCTCTCTCCTTCTGGAAGCAGAAATATCCTAGGAGGAGGCGGTGAAGACTGTGAGGCTTTCAATTTCAAGCTAATTGGAAACTAGAAACATTACTTAAAATTTAAATAATCATGTAAAATACTCTATTTTCATTTTACTCTACCTCAGACATTTCGCAGCTACCCCATAGGATGGGCCTCTTATTTCCCAACTCTACCAAAAAAGAGAACTGTTCCATTACTGTCAAC
This sequence comes from Hyaena hyaena, assembly GCF_003009895.1. Classification (NCBI taxonomy): domain Eukaryota; kingdom Metazoa; phylum Chordata; class Mammalia; order Carnivora; family Hyaenidae; genus Hyaena; species Hyaena hyaena. Next base: position 1,362,632 of record NW_024080808.1, on the reverse strand, counting down.
ATGATAGATTATCATTCAATGTATTGTCTATTGCCTCACTCATGTTTAAAAGAGTCCATTTTGGGGCGCCTGGGTGGCTTAGTCGGTTAAGCGTCCGACTTTCCGACTTTCGCTTAGGTCATGATCTCGCGGTTTGTGGGTTCGAGCCCCGCGTCGGGCTCTGTGCTGACTGCCAGCTCGGAGCCTGGAGCCTGTTTCAGTCTGTGACTCCCTGTCTCTCTGACCCTCCCCTGCTCACGCTGTCTCTCTCTCCTAGAAATAAATAAACTATTAAAAAAATAAATAAATAAAAGAGTCCATTTTTACATGGGCAAGGTTTCAACCATAGCCCATATCCAAAAGTGAAAGTTGTGCTACAGTGGGAAACAGTGGAATCTCTCCCCCACCATGTATAAGCTGTGTGCTTACCAGAAGGCTAAGGAGAAGAATAGCTTCCATGAGAGGGTGAGAAAGCAACAGGCTTTATTTCTACAGACTGAAAATTTGAGGAAGGGCTAGGAGGAGGTGTCTGGGCTGAGTGCTTGCCTCTTACCCTGTGAAGGAGGATGTGCTGAATATGAACAAGAGATCATCAGGCCCCAAAGTTCCAAGAGTGTTCTGGCATCAAGTGGCTTTACTGTGAACACCACCTGGGGCCCCAAGGAGAACCTGAGGCCAAAAGGAAAAGCCATTTTCCTGCCTGATCTGAAGGAGGAAGCCAATGTCAGCACAGACCCCAGAAGCTGTGCTGAGGACCAAGACCCTGAGTAAACATGGATTTAGGCAGAGCAGGTAACAGTGAGGACATTGCCATCTGCCCTCAAGCTTGCACATTCTATTAACTCTCCACGTCACAAAGCACAGACAGCAGAAGCACAAAAAGGAACGTAAAAATCAGTTGTGATCATGGATCTCAATATTATAATCGGCAAGGCTTGAGGTGTCTATCTCAAAAATATCTGGAATCCCTCTGCTTCTTTCACCCTGTCTCTTACTACAAAACCTTTTCCCTGTTCTACCATGACAGACTCCACCCTGCTCTCCTTCTGTGCCCCGTGTTGCTGGCGGCCTCTCCACAGAGGCCCAGGGCGATCTTTCTGAGACATAAATCAGACCATCCTCACTCCCGTGCAGGCCTGGGGCCAGGGTGAAAAGGGTGAGGAACTCACACTCGGCACTGGTTATGTGCAGGATCAGACCCTGTCTTTATTTAAAATTGTGATATTTTATTCATCGTGCATTTTTGCATTGATTTAAATTTTTTAAAAATATATAATTTATCTCAATTATTGAATTTCTTGGCGCCCCCTGGAATTTTGGGCCTTACTTTCCTGCTCCTAGGCTGCAAAGTCCTCCAACCATCTCCTGAACACTTAGGGGGAAGAAACTCCTTTCTCCTTCCTTTGGCCTACCAGCATTATGTGACTAGACCACCCCCCCCCAATGCTCCCCTCCAACCATGCTGGCCTCCATGCTTCCATGTTACTATGCATCCCAAGCTTCCTCTGGCTTTAAGACTTCGTGTTTTCTGTCCCCTCATTTTTCCATGCTTTGTCCAGATGGCTGGATCCTCCTTTGGGTAACACTCAGGTGTCACCCAAATATCACCATTGACAGGGGTCTCCCCTGACTGATCAAACTGACAAAAAAAAAAAAAAAAAAAAAAACCAACAAAAAAAACCCCTTGAAACCTCAGTCAGTCTCTTTTATACCATCCTGATGGACATGCATGCCACTTATCAAGGATTGATATTACCTGGTCTGTTTATTCGTTCACCTGATTTTTTTCTATTTCCCCCTCTCCACCCACATAAGATCTATTAGAGCAAAAGCTTTCATTTTGTTCACACTTACTCACAAGAGATAGAACATGATCTGGTGCACAGTAAGAATTCAAATATTTGTCAAATGAATGAATGTACCACAACTACTTAGTATTTAGGTTCATAATACAACTAAGTACATAGTATTTAAAGACTGGACATATTTAAAACCATAAATGCAATACTTTTTAACCAACTGAATAACTCAAAAAGTGGGACAGTTTTCCATTTTTTCCTGAAAGTAGTTCTCAGTAAAGAGGGATGGTCACCACAGTACATCTGTGAAAAGAATTCATCTCTTCCATGTGATATGCAGATGCTCTCCACCTGTATATGTTGGACAAATTAAGTTCAATCTCTCTCCACTTATGAATTCAATTTCCTTAATTACAAAACTCAGAGAATAAATGGCAATACTGATAACCAGCATTGGAAAACAGTTCACATCCACAGGCCAATTGGTCTCCAAGGTCACTTGCACCCCTAACACTGCAGACCACTTTAATTAATAGGTCACCCACTCTTGACTTACACAGCTAACAGAAAGGTCCTCAGTGTGACCAGAAGAACTGGCTGGCTGCTGATACCTTCTAATAAATCTCCAAAAAGGAAAGCCAGGGACTAAAAAGTTTTTATCATTCACAAAAATATCCCTATCACCAACTTCCACGTGAACAACACAAATAAATTTTCATTAGGTGATCAAAAATCAGTTTGACATGGGGGGCCTGGGTAGCTCAGTTGGTTAAGCATCCACCTTTTAATTTTGGCTCAGGTCATGATCTCACAGTTGATGAGGTTGAGCCCGGTCTCAGGCTTTGCACTGACAGCACAGAGCTTGCTTGGGATTCTCTCTCTCCCTCTTCCTCTCTCTTTTTCTCCCCCTGCATGCTCTCTCTCTCGAAATAAATATTCTTTAAAAAACAGCTTCAGGTGAAATTTTGTGGGTTTACTATATATGTACTAGACTCAATGCTGGGAGGTTTTATTTATACCATCTTATTTAATCCTTACAACATCTCTGTGAGAGAAGTAATACAGACCCACAATCCTTTACCTGTAATTACAAAAGCCAAATTTCTAAAAGCTAAGTTACTTTTTAACTCTTTTGGTGATAAAAACTGGCCTGAATGAAACAATATGAGTGTAATTACAATTTTTATTTAACCCATTTACCATGAATGCTTATATGTGTCACCACAGAAAGAGGACAGTATTTGATTACAGGGAACTGCTGGGATATTCCATAATATATATGTACTACATTACTTTTATTCTGTTAAAATCTGAAAATCACCTCTAAGCTCCTAGACACAAGTGGCCCCGAAGTTGTTGTCTGTTTAAATAAAGAATTGGATATTAAACTCAGTTTTACAGGTAAAGGCATTGAGGCATAGATGTTAAAGTAACTTCCCCTAAAGTCACATAGCTAGATTATGATAGGATTAGGATTTGAACACAGGTCTTTTGAGCCCAATTTCATTTCTTACCCTCATGCAGCTCATTTCCTAGGAAGGAAGACAAAGCATCTATGTAAACAAGTACAGCATAAAGGGGACGGTGAGTGAGTGCCGTAAGAGTGGTACAAATAAAGTTTTGTTTGAATTCAAGGAACAGCGATTCTTTAACTGCATTGTTCCAGGAGGATTTTGTGCTAGTACTATTTTTTTTCCCACAAATATCACTTCTGTCACAGCTCAAGGAGGCATGGCCACAGGTATGCTGTTACCTCAGCAACCCCAGGCTAGCAAAAGTAATGACTGGTACCCAAAGTGGAGCTGGATGTTTGAGGTTAGGTGGGTGAGGAGGGAGGGGTAGCTGGGGAGATAAATAGGTGAGAAAAGTTGACCTTTATTGAAGATAGTGGGGCTGTTCAAATATGGCATCTAAAGATCATAGCAAGCTTGGATTCAGGCAATCTTCAGAATCCAGAAGTCCAATATGGTGGTTGAAACATTAGAGGATTTCAGAGAGCAAGTTGAGAATCAGGGAGGGCAACTGAAGATCTGTTTGCTTACGTCAGGGCCACCCACTGCAACTTATTCTCACTAGTTGTAAGAATAAGCCAAGGGTAGTTAAGTGAGATGTGTTGTAGTCAAGAGAACAGAGAAGCATAGCAACATATTTTGGGTCAATATAGGAGGGTAGCTCAGGAGAGTATGAAAAGATTCTTTGGACTGAGGCCAGATACAGATATACCAGATCTTTATCTGATTGAAGACAGAGAGCGAAGAACTTCTATTTTGGAAAAATGGTAGGCTAGAGTTCCTAAAATCTACTGGTCACAGAAAAGTTTAATATATAAAATTTTAATATTATATATACATATATAAAATATTATAAAGTATAATTATCTATATGACATATAATAATAGTATATCATATATTATTCTATATGATTATAATAGATGTGAGTTATTCAATTATATAGAGTTACATTAATTGGTTGTAAAAAACAAGTGAAATATTCACCCACTAAAAATCTGGTGCTGAGGCCAGAGAGCTAAGAGAGTTCTAATGCAGGCATTGTGTAAGACAGGAAGCCAGACTGGAGATCCACCCATATAGAGCTAGGATTCATAAGGGGTTATTCCTTTAGGAAAATGGTGAACGGAAAGGGAGCCTGTCCAGCAATGGCAAGCACAGAGGAAACCTTGGCTCTGTACAGAGGTTAAAAAAGACACGACACCAAAACATAATCCTCTGAGATTTCAAAAACCCACCTTGGGCCACACAAAGGGATTTGCGGCTAGAAATTACACTTTGTGGTCCAAAAAATCTAGAGGAGAATTTCATTTAAGATGGATTCAGGTCTGTGGTACCCCCAGATACTTGGTAAAGATGATAGAAAACCACCTAGAGAAACACCCCTCCACCCAGGCCTCACAGAGCTCCTTCAGAAATAATGCCAACAAATATGAACTTACATGAATTCACAATTGAAAACCACAAAATCTAGCAGAAGACAAGCACCCATAAATAAGAGTCATCAGAAACAACAAACAATAGAACCAGACCCATACATTTTCAGATAGTGATATTATCAGATTCTAAATGAAAGATAGCTACATTTAATATTTTTAAACAAATGAAGGAATTGAAGCTATGAATAAGGAGGAAGAGATTATGTAAAAACAGATAAAACGAAAATTCAGTGAAACTCTAAGCATACAATTAACCAAATCCTAACTGTGGGGAATTGAATAGGACAAATGACTTGTTTCTTCAACAACTAAATGGCAAGGAGGAAAGCAAAGGGAATGGAAACTGCTATAGATCAAAAAAATATGTAAAAGATCTCTACCCAATGCAATGTAAAGATCCTGACTCAAGCAAATCAAATCTAAAATATTGTTTAAAATATTTATAGAGAATTGTTTCAAGGACAAGAAATATTTATTTTCTGTTCATTTTGCTAAGATGGGTGTTTGTCTTAGACTTATATTGAGGGAGCGTATAAGAAACAGCCATATAACAGCTATCCACAGTTTTTACTGCAAGGGTACCATCTGGAATAATGTCCACTATTTATGGTGTGATCTTAATGAAGACCAATGGTAGGATTTTCTTTCAAGTCTCCAGAAAAACTGTACTTCTCCTAACTGATTCAATCTGGTCTCTAGGATACTACAACTCTTGAAGCCAGGCCTGTTTTTCTTTCTCACATTGGTCTTTAGGAAACTCAAAATCAGATATTCAATCCACTTTAAGCAGCATCACAGAACCATACAGGATACATTCCTGTGAACTGTTTTATCACAAGCTAGCTCTATTTGTCTCTCCCTGGATTCTTTTAACCATATACCTGGAATATTTTTTGTAATCCACCTCAAGGTTTAAATAAAATTGTAAACCACCTCAAATTCTTGGGTGTCTGCTCTACAAAGAACCCAAGATTTATATACATTTTGGAGGGATGATTAGAGATGGTATATCTAATGTATGTGTCACATGGACATTCAACAAAAGTATTTCTGCATTTAGTTTTTCATCTCATTTAAGTTATAGCTCCTTAAAGACACAAACTGCATCATTTTCAAGTTTATAACACACATAATGCCTTGTACATTTAAATAAACTGTTTAGGAGTAAGAGAACCATAACATCATTAAGAGCCCAGACAACAATGTATGGGCTTAATGACAGGAATGAATTCTAAGCCACATTCTTTGAAGCAAACATTTGAATTTGTGCACTAAATAGATTTTCATGACCTACTAAGGCACAAAGTCCTGAAGATAGAGATAACTAATGATGAGTATTTGATAGGGTAATACACTGCATTCTACTACTAAATAAATTGAAAACATAGCCCAAATTCATATGGAAGTTGCAGGTCATGGCAAGGTCATTAGACAGCCTCTTCTTTTTAAATCTGTGTTCTATCTCTGAAAGTTCAAACTCTTTTATGTTGTTATCCTCAATCAGAGTATCTAATAATTTAGTATCTGACTCCATTTAAAATTCCGTATATCTCATTTTCTGTTTGTATTAGTGTAGTCTAAATAAGACTAGAGGCTAAACAGCAGAGACACAACTTATGGGGTACTGGCAGTATGAGTGTCAGTCCCTAGAGAACCAGAGCTACAGTAGAAATGAGAGATGAGATAAGAAGGGATGGTACAGGCTACCAAAAACAACAGTAATATCTGCACTTACATATTTTTAAGGAATAAATTACTATTCCCATTTTACAGGTCAGGAAATCAAGGCTGTCAGAAGTTATCTTCCCTGAGGGCCATAATTAGAAACTGACCAGACCAGAATTTGAAACTAGAGATCTGTAATTTTAAAGCTTCTTCCATACTACGCTGCAATGCAGAGAAGTACCACCAAGAAAGTATAAACAATGTGTATGGGAGTTCGAAGGAGAACAACATGAGTAAGGAAGAAAAAAAAAAAAAGAAACTGATTGTAAAAGAAAGTGATATTTGTTGAGCAACTACTGTGAGCCAAGCACTTTTACATGCCTTATCTTATCAAAATCATAGAAACACTTTGCTTGGTAGGACCTTTTTGTCCATAGACAAGATGTGCTTCAGAAAAGTAGGAATCATATCCATAACTTGTGACCCAAAGGCACAAAGTCACTCGGGACTCCAAAGGCCATGTCTCAAACTAAAAGTCCTTTCAAGCTCCTATTTCTATTGAGTTTTGTTCCTATCTTGTTTTACCAAATCTCAAGAACCAAGCCAGGAAAGACCAAGACTGGATAATCAGAGAGGCCCTGTCCAGCAGCACAAGGGTGGCCAACCATCTTGGTTTCTCTAGGTCTGAAGGGTTTCTTAGGATACAGGACTTCCAGTACTCAAACCATGACAATTCTGGGCAGATCCTGATAGGAAAATTCAGTGGCTCAGCCAAAAAGGGATCCACTCATCATGAGGTTAATAAGCGGCCTTAACATGGTAGCCAAGTAGCAAGGTGCCAGAATGGAAGGGCAAATCCACTAGGGGACAGGCAAGAAGACAATGAGATGCAGTTGGGTTGGGTTCTAGGGATTCAGGAGCCAGTCTTGTGAACACAGCTCATTTAAGGTGATATTTCTCTTACACTAAGCCAAGAATGCTTTCTAGATATGAAATATTCTTATAGCATCAGAACTGCACTGACAAACATCTAACTCTACCACTTTATTCAAGACCAAGAGTTTTTCCTCAACCTCTTTGTCCTACATCCATCTACATAGCATAATTTTGAAATGGATGGTTTTGAATTCTGGCTTCTCTCTGTCAGTGCCTTATTCCTCTGTTTTAGGCAACCAGCATTCTGAATGTCATCCATCTTATCAAAATCTGGAAAGACTCTACACTCAGAGCCCACTTGAATCCACTAATGCAAATTAAAGCCCATTGTCATTTGTCATTCTACATCTCCAACTATGGAGTGACTTGCTTTCCTAATACAATCAAGAGTACATGGAATAGTTGTTGGGGGTGAGTGGGGAGGAACAGATGGCTCTCCCTCACCTCTCCCACCACCATATTACATGGAGCTGACAGAAGACAAGTAAATCAAATTCAGAATCCCAAGTAACTGGTTGAAAAAATGGGGAAGGCGTATACTCTTTTGAAATTTTATTTACCTAACTTTTTTCCAAAATTACAATGATAAAAAAGTTTTTAAAGTTATTTCCTTAGTCCAGGAGACATCTCTCTTTTAATAGTTCACTGAAAACATGCACTACATTTTGCGCCGGGAAGAAGACTGGAAGGAACCCTCGCAGTAGAGCTGCTTTAGGAAATGATCCTTCATCCCTTAAGAGCACAGAGATGTTCAAGGCCCATTTCTCTGCAGACGATAGTTTAAGGACAGAATAAAGAGTAGTTTGAAAACTCTCTAGTAACTGTAGAGTACAACCTACCAAGAGCAATTCTTCCCAGGTGGCTGGAAAATCATTCCAGTGAAGGAGGCAAAATGGCAGAAAGTTTTTGCAACTTTTTAAACATTACTTTTTAAAACTTTTCATTGAAGTATTGTCTATGCATAGAGAAGTACACAAATCATAAATACACAGCTTTTTTTTTTTTTGAGAAACTGAGGACAGTGTATAACCAGCACTCAGATCAAGAAATAATACATTACCAGTACTTTATCACCCATCCACAGACAAACTACGATCTTGACTTCTAAAACTATAGCTTAGTTTCCGCTATTTCTGCAATGCATAGAAGTGAAATAATTCAATATGTATTCTCTTCTACCTGGCTTCTTTCACTCAGTGTTTTCTTTGTGAGATACTGTTTGCACATGACACTAGATTATTTATTCTTATTGGTGTAGAATCTACCTTTGAATGGACATACTATAATTTATTTTTTACTCTATTGCTGATGGCCATATGAATGGTTTCTAGCTTGAGGCAAGTATCACTCCTATGAACTTTCTTAAACATGTCTTTTGGTAAACATATGTATGCATTTCAGTTGGTTATATACGCCTAGGGGTAAATTATAGGGTCATGGCATATGCATGCAAATGTTCAACCTCAGTAGATATTGCTAAATAGTTTTCAAAGCCTTAGCCATCTGGGGGGAGAGCATCATTGCTAATGGAATCACAGATTTAGAAGAAATTCTGGAACTCCAGTGAGCACCTTCTCTGGTTTCTGGCTGACTTACATTCCTATTGACTCCACTTAGGACAAACCTCCTAATAAAAAAGGTACATAACCTCCTCTCCATATTGTTTTTTCTCATCTAACTTGGTAAAGGCAGCCATGGAATGACCTTAAGGTAAGGACCCTACCTTTAAACTTACAATCACCCTAAACTGACTCCAAACTGGCCAAGCATGGCAACACTTTAGAGCACACTTTTTAAGTGCAAAGACCTGGCTTGGGCTCAGTTACCTACTGGCAAGATATTCAGCTTCTCTGAGCCTCAGTTTCCTTATCTGTAAGTTGGCAATTATCATTTAAGATGTTTTCCCAGGGCTTGTCACAAGAGAGATTATATTAGTTATCTGGGACTGTCATAACAAGTACCACAAACTGGGTGGCCTAAAATAACCAAAATGTATTCTCTCACAGTTCTGGAGGCCAGAAGTTGGAAACCAATAGGTTAGCAGAGGTGGTTCCTTCGGGGAGAATCTGTTCCATGCCTCTCTCCTAGCCTGTAGGCAACCCCTGGCATTCCTTGGCTTGCAGCTGCTTAATTCCAGTCTCGGCCTACATTGTCACATGGCCTTCTTCCCTGTGTCTCTCTCTGTGTGTCCACCCTAATCCAGTGTGATCTCCTCTTAACCTAAATTAATTACATCCTCAAAGACCCTACTTCCAGGTAAGATCACATTCTGAGTTTCTGGGTTAGACATGAATTTGGGGGAGACACTATTTAACATAGTACAGAGGCATTCAACAAATAACAAATATTAGTATCTATAATTTTTATTTTACTTACCAATGGATGGATGGACCTCTCAATGATTAAGTCAAATATTCATTGAGTGTCTATACTGTGCCAGGTATAGTTACAGGTATCAGCAGTGATACAGCCCTGCTCTCATGAAGGTTAAAAGATGGGCAGGACTATTAATAATCATGTAACTTTTCAGGTGGTGAGGATAAGGAGAAAAGGAAGGCAGGAGCACGTATCTAAAATTCCAACTTGGTTTCCTCCGTTCTATCCTGTATGCAACCTTCTCCCCTGGGCCTGTGTCCTCTCAGCCTTTCAGTGTGTATTGTAAAGGATGACATGGATTTTTCTACCTAAAAATGAGAAAAGCCATTCCAGATCGCACCTTCCATTACAGTGGACAAATTAATCCTGGTTATCCCATTAACTGGAGACTTGTATAACTGAGGAAATTGTTCCAAATAAAAGAATTGCTCACAGGGTAGGAGGTAAATCGAATTCCACAAGTGATAATAAGAGAGAGCAAAAAGAGGGCAGTTATGTATCAGGCTGCATGAATCATTTACTATAAATCCAGATGTTTGCAAAATGAAAAACAGGCCAAGTCCGTGACCTCGTGAACTGATGTAAGGACTGGTTAAAATCTGATGGGAGAATAAATACAGAATTTTTCTTAAGTCATGAAAAGGCCACTTACCTATCTACCACCTCGAAAACATATAGGAGATATGAAAATATTTAAAATTTTATTTTGAGCTGCCATCAAACTACTTAAATATTTTAGCAACCGAAGTTTCAATTATTATAAATCAAGAGCACAGCGTGAGTGGCTTGTTATATCATTGTGGAGAGAAAAACACTTTGTTAAGCTCGTTTCCAAGGAAATGAAACGCTTTTCAGACATGTCATTAATGCTCATAAAATCCCCCGGAGCCAAGTAGAGGGCAGATGTTATTTTTCAGAATGGTCACAGACCATCAATAGAAGGAAATCCCATTTAATTGTTTGAATATTTATTTGCTTATTTATACTTCAAGGAACTAATTTAAGAAAGGAGACTAGGGTGATCTGTATCATTTAAACACATATTGAACAACATAGAAGGAACCTACACATTAAAAAAAAAAATAAGTGAGGTGCACACGGAGAATTAATCTATCACAAACAGAAGCAAAACACCAAGAAAGTGGAAACTGTCTGTCTTCGTAAATTCATGAAACAAAGAATCCTGAACCCCTCCCCACAAAGTCCTCTTAAATTCATACGAACCCAGAACTAACTTCCACACTGGCCCAGCACATTACCATTGCCCAATATCCCTTGTCAACCTGTTCAACCCCCCTCCTGTAGGTGACACTCCCAGTCGTATTTCCAAATCCCACCTGTTCTCTGTATCTTCCCTGATCTGTTCCACTTACCCGGATGTTTAAACCACTATTCCTTATCCCGACCATCTTCTGGGAAACGGCATCCCCACCTACCATGCATTCCCACTTCGTCCTTCTGTCCTCATTCTTCGTACTGAATCCACCTGCTTCCAATCTGTGTTCCCTGCCTTTATGGTTGCAAGAGTTTACCCTCCCCACCCAAGAAAGGTAGAGATCATCTTGGAAGCAGAAAAGGCACCAACAAGAGTCAGGTTGTCACGGTTCTTTTGCCTATGGTAGGTGGAACTAAGAAAGAGCCTGTGAGGCCTTGAAAGACAACTCTGAATTCTACAGTGTGTTCCCTCACAGAATCCCTCGTTAACTAAATATTTATTAAGCAGTGTGGGGTGAGAAACTACCCTGACATAATGGTAGCCTCTAAGTACACTACCAGGCAAGCTCTCCCAGGGGTCATGGAACAGAAAGGCTCTCAGACTGTATTAATATGGTTCATTAAGTGAATTTAAAGCACATAGCGAGAAGCAAGGGAAAAGGATATGGTGTAAGTTATCACACTTAGGCTAGAGTGCAAACAGGTGGGGAGAAACTACATGACCTGAATTCTGGGTTCTGCCTTCCCTGCGGATGAAAATGGCGTGAAGATCAGAGTTGGTATGGGCAAGAGGGCCGGCGAGGTGAAGGTGACTGGATTCTAGGGCACATATTGGCTCTATCAGAGTAATTCTATCTGACCATAGCTGTAGCTTAGCAGTTAGCCTATTGAGCAGCCACAGATTATATTTGTACTTTCTGAGTAGAGGACACACAGGCCAAAATAGGTGTGTCAATGAGTAACCAAATTAATACCTCATAAATATTCAGTACCTTCTGTATGTCCAACGTATCGTGAATATTTAGCAACTAGTTAGTCCACCCCTGTCTGTGTGCATTCACACAAATATGCTTTACTTAATTTGTAGAACTGGTTACTTTATGCTTAACACATCTTAAAGAGTTGCATCCATTCCTTTTGCTTCCTTCTATCACAGAACTGAACACTCTCAAACAATATAGCAAAAGCACTTTAAGAGCAGTTACTGTATATCCAGCCCCGGGGACAGGAAGATCATGCACAGAGCAGGATGTAAATGCACAGACAGTGAGCACTTGGGGACATGGGCAGCAAAGATGCCCAGGAGGGATTGCCATGTTAGGTGAGACTTCAAAACTGTGTGGGACCTGCCCTGGAGACACAGATGGTCTGGGCCTTCCAGACAGAGGAACAAAGGACTGAGCAAAGGCACTAAGTGACTCTGAGGGTGCCTGCAGCAAACTAGAGCATCGGGTTTGAAGTTCTGAAGAGGTGTCTAGAAGCTGGGGCTGGAGAGGAGACAGGTGGCAGTAGGAGGAAGTTGTGTATCAAGCTGGAGATGGACGTCACTGAGAAGAAGATGGGCAGCCACCCATGACAGCTATGTGCCAAGTGAGGGGGTCGGGGGTAGCCAGAGCTACAGGATGGAGGCTCTGGGAACTACCAGCCAGATTTGGAAATGGGGAAAATCAAACATGGCGCAGGTCATGGAGGCAGGAGGCGCTGCATCCAGGAGGCAGAAGAGGATGGTTTGGGGTTGCCCACCTCACCTCAGCCTCTCTGCTGCCACAGAGGCTTGTGGGCTGTTTGTCAGAACTGTCTCAAAATAAATGAACTGGTTTTCACTTCTTTCCTTTCCACCAGTTTATAGATAACTTCACCCAATCGTGGACAGTGTTCTACGCTATGTTGTTCTGCATGACCATTTCCATTTGGCTTCTTTGGGAACTGGAGTCAGACTCAGAACTCAGTTTTGACTTCGCAAAAGAGTACCTTTGCTCTGCTCACTACAGCCAAACAAACCTCCTTTCTGGGCCCCTTTTCAACCAGAGCTGATTAGGTTCTACTTATATTTGTGATAAAAGGGTCAACATATTCCAATTTCTCTAAATATCCACTGATAGACTCATAAACTAACTAGTTTAACTCCTAACTCCCAACCTACAACCTGGATGCAGAGGGGGAGTTACAAGAAAGAAAGAAAGAAAACAAACGAATATTTGTGAATTACACATAGCATGCCTCCGAGTTCTTCAGCCCAGCTCAAAATGGGCTAATCCATTTTCTTATTCATTCACTCAACAAACATTCTTTGAGACCCTAATGTGTGAGCAGCACATGTGTTTCACACAATGATTCACCATTAGGCCAGGGAGAATTCATATGACACAGTTTAATTAAATCAGAAATGGATGAACCTTAAATTAATAAAGCTTAAACCTTGGAACACCTTCCTAGAATAGATACTTTCCAAGACCCTGGGAGGGAACTTAGCAAAGAGCCTGCATAGTTGTGTTTTATGCAATGTGCAAATGTGTAATATTTTAACTGCAATTGGCTTAAGTCCATTATATATTTTCATTTTGGCTTTCCTTCAGCCACACTTACCCTCAGTTTGGGTGTTTTAGAAGTGGCTACAGGCATTTTGGGGATCTAGCTAAGAAGTTAAATTGGAGGTACATTTCTGGTTCGCAGATATTTCCCATGGATAGTTACAGCATTACTAGCCATCCCAGTGTAGGACATAGTTCCAAGAATGCTCCTCTACCCATTATGCTGACTTGCTCTGCATCAAGACAACAGTATAGGGCCAGAGGTCATATCATAATCTGAATATGGCCTACTGAACCCCATACCCCAAGAATGTAATTGGAGAAACAGGTTTGAAATGTAAGGAGCCAAAAGCCAGTCCATGGAAAATTTTTCAGGCATCAGATGTGTAAAACTGGGTGCTTTGGTTGGGGAGGAGACTTGGAAAGGCTCTTAAGATGAATTCCTGCCCAGATAGGCCAGGCCTATCCTGGGAGTGCTAGAAAACCAGAGACACTGTAGACCTACCAAGTGAAAAAAAAAAAGGAAGGAGGCATGAAATGGAGAGGGGTAGAGAGAGAAAGGAAAAGACGGCTTTGGTCACCTGGAAGAATTTTATGCTTTTACTGAACTAAGTGGTATGTAGAGTTCCCTTTAGTCCTAAAATAGGATTATTGACACAAAAGTATGTCTAGTAATTGGAGCCACATATATACAAGGTGGTACCCCAGACTGTCAGGTCCTACCTCGGTCATTATTAGCATCTGTAGCTTTGAGTTATTTATACATATATTCTTCTGAAACCAGAAGAAAACTCTCTGGCCTCAATTCCAGAATCATGTTGGCTGAATGTCATAGCTTACGTTTCTAAGTAAGTCTTTACCAACCAAAGATCTACCTCTACCTTCCCCCAGGAACATCTACCTTCTTAATCAGAATACATTAACACATGGTCCTCTCAACTCAGTCCTCAGCCTAGAAGCCATCTCCATCAGAAGATAAACAGGGGTACTGTTTGTCTTCTGATAAACAATACCAAGTGGTTTTCAGGCTACTTTGGAAAGTTCAGTCCTTCTGTGCTCTCTGGGTTTCCAGAGAATTACCAGCCAACAGCTGCAGGCCCCCCATACTCATAATGGGAAAACGTTATTCGTGCATCTATAATATATTTTCTTCAGACATCTAAGGAAAGCAGATATACTAGAAACTTTTGTAGTAACAAGTGGGAAGTACAGTCTTAGATATTCAAGACATAAAAATCATGAATCACCACAGTATCTATAGCTTATTGTCCTAGATGAATAATGATACTTGATAGAGTTTCTTCCCATCATGATGGAAAGTGCTAGTGCAGGCAGTTCTTTGCACAAACATCAGTGTCATTTAGGATGAGATGCTTTGGGCAGAAAGTCTGATTCAACTAGCTTAAACAATAAGGAGTTAATAATCTCAAATGACAAGAAGTCAGAGGTAGGGTCTTTCTAGGGCTGGTTAATTCAGCAGCTCAACAGTCTCTTCCACTCCACCATCCCCAGTGCAGGTTTTCCCTTCCAGTATACCCCCTCTCATGGTGCCAAGATGCTACTGCAGCTTCGAATAACAAGTTGAAGGCATTGTCTGGAAGGCTAAACGGGCCAGCCTTCTCTCACTTATGGCTTTTTCTAATGTCAGGTTTGTGGCTATATAGGTTACATACAGTAAAATTCAACACTTTTAAGTGTACAACCTGATAAGTTTGAAAATTGCATATAGTCATATAACAACCAACGTGTAGAACATTCCACCATGCCAGAAAGTTCTGTCATGTCTGTTTTCAATCTCCCCTCTCAATCCAGCACCTCACAACCGCTAATCTGATTTCTGTCCTTATAATTTGCCTTTGCAAGAATGTAAAAATAGAGATTCAAAGGAGTACATGCATCCCAGTGTTTATAGCAGCATTACCAATAATAGCTGAACTGTGGAAAGAGTCCAAATGTCCACTGACTGATGAATGGATAAAGAAGATGTGGTGTGTATGTATGTATGTATGTATGTGTGTGTGTCTACATTATATATATAATATATATAATGGAATATTACTCAGCCATCAAAAAGAATGAAATCTTGCCATTTGCAACAATGTGAATGGAGCTAGAGTGTATTATGCTAAGCAAAATAAGTCAGTCAGGGAAAGAAAAATATCATATGATTTCACTCATATGTAGAATTTAAGAAACAAAACAGATGAACATATGGGAGGAGAGAAAAAAAGGAAAAAGAGAGTGAAATAAACCATAACAGACTCTTCAAGAGAGAGAACAAACTGAGATTGATGGAGGGAGGTGGGTGAAGGACAAGATAGATGGGTAATGGGTGTTAGGAGGGTACTTGTTATGATGAACGCTGGGTGTTGCATGTAAGTGATGAATCACTGAATTCTATTCCTGAAACCAATTTTGAATTGGATGTTAACTAATTAGAATTTAAATAAAAATCTGAAAAGGAAAAACATGATAATAATTTGCCTTTGCAAGGATGTCATAGAAATGGAATCATACATTAAAGCAGCCATTTGTGTCTGGCTTTTTCACTAAGCACAATGCATATGAGCTCCATCTATATTGTTGCATGTCAGTGATTTGTTCTGCTTTACTGCTGAGTGGTATTCCATTGTATAGATATACCACAATTTGTCTATCCATTCACCAGTTAATAGACATTTGAGCTGTTTCCAGTTTTAACTATTATGAATAAAGCTGCTATAAACATTCACAGACAGATCTTTGTATAGATGTTTGTTTTCATTTCTCTCAAGTAAATCCTTAGGAGTGGGATTGCTGAGTTAGAATGTTAACACACACTGCTTTTTAAGAACAATAAAACTTTTCCCAGAAGTATGTCTTATTGGTTAGACATGACAGTGAGTCACTGTCCCTACCTAAACCAATCTCTGGCAGAAAGAACAGAAAGAAACTCATCAAAATCCACTTCCATGGCTGTAGGGAAAGGGAAATCTCTCCTAACCACATAGTTTCCCAAGCAAACAAAATCCAGGCTCTTCCATTGGGGAGAAGAGAAAAATAGGTTTGGGCAGGCAACCAATGGTGACCCACTCAGGAACCACTCTACCTCTGGACTTCTTGTATTAGATAGATAGTTTCTTATTTCGTAAGGCACTTGAATCAGATTTTCTGCTGAAAGCATCCTAAATGGCTTTCATGGGACAGCCTATAGCAGTTATACAATCAGAAAGGACTGTCACGACTTGTACCTCATAACCCTAGGGTCCTGGCCACAGCCGATTGGACTACATGCTGGTCAGCAGATCATATGGCTTACTGGAGAGTTCCACTCAGGATTTGGCTAAACTGATCACATGGTCTCTGGGAAAATTTAAGCTCAGGATGGAGGAAAAGAGGCAATAAGTAGAAGAATGGCAGCAGAACCAGGAGACCAGCACAGAGAAAGCTAGCAGAAGGCATGAGGGAAGGAGGGTAGAGAGAAGCCATGTCAGAGTGAGGAAGTGGTCCAGAGTAATGAGAGCAGCAGAAGCAGAGATCAGCAGGCTCATCTGTAAGACCCAGTCATCAGATTATGGAGCACTGGCCAGTTCTTCCGGGAGAGAGTAAGAGGCTTACTTCCATAGCTGCAGTGGTAGTGGTTTTGTGGACACTGCTGAGATGATTGCCAGTCTCTTTGGTTTCCCCAGGTGTCCATACACAGAAGCTGCCACCTGAGATTACCTGAGATAACAGAACTGGTTCTGTCCTTTGCCTCCAGAGCTTGCTCACTTCATAATCTTCCGATCACAATGAGCCTGAATGTGTTCCTGAAGACCAAAGTTTACAACAAAAACTTGGCCACAAAAACAACAACAACTGCATCCCTCCTGAGCACCATCATCAGCTCCCTGAGAGAGGCAGAGATCAGTGCCTGTGACAGTACAAACCAGCAGTCCTTGAGGGCTAACTCTGAGGTGGGCACCGGATTAAGCTTGTCACACAGATTAACTCACCGAATCCTAAAAACACGATGACCTAGGTGGTATGCTTTTCTCCATTTTACAAATGAGGAAACTGAGGCCTAAACGCTAGGGATTTGCCCAGCTTTCAGAGCCAGGCAAAGTCATTTCCTGGAGTGAACAACTCCCACTATCAGCCTATGACCAGGGGGGTGTGATGGGGATGCAGCATGCAGAAGAACCAGGAAAGGCAGAAGAGCATCTCAGTCCCACTAGAAGCTGAGGAGGACAACTAGCTTATGAGGAACCCCAAAAGCAGACTCATCAGGAGCCCAAACTGCAGGCGAACACATTTCAAACCCTCCTGCCCAAGGAAAATGTCTCCCACTTCAGAATTCTGCCCCAGGGAGTGAATTGGACCTCAGGCCAAGAGGAAGCAAGTAATTTAGACTCAAGGACTTGTTCTCCCAAGGCTTCATGACTCAAAGTGTGGACTGTGGCTCAGCAGCATGGGCATCAGCTAGACACTCGCTCAATGCACAACCTCTCAGGCCCTCCTGGAGACATGGTGAACTTGCATGTATATTTGACAAGACCCACAGGTGATACATATGTACTTAAGATTTTGAGATGCTCTGTTCTAAAGAGACCTGGTATCTTAGGAACAAGGCATAGCGGTTGAGAAGAGAAAGGGAGCCAGACCCTCTCTTATTTTGCCCTTGTCCAAACCTAACTGGCCAGTATATTTTTCAGACCTTGCATTTAATGATGTCAGGATGTATCCACCTCTGTACTGTGGGGTTGGTATTTCAAATGCCCATTTAACAACAAAAACAGGAATTGTTTTTTTCCTTATGAATTGCTTTCCTGAATCTCTTATATGTGCCCCATCTATTCTCTCTGGCTATGTGTGTTTTTGTGTGTGGAAAAAGCAGAGCTTAAATGTCAGACAGAAGGGATCAGATTCCCTATCTTCTTGCCAACCAAGAGCACATTTACTAGTCTCTTCCCTCCATTAAATGTTAAATGATGTTTATGAAGCACCCACATGGGCCTGGAGCTTTTCTCGGTGCTTGGGGTTGCCAGGTGGCCAACATAATGGCATTACCCTTTATTTGAACTTTCTACTCTGGTGTTCTTGGAGGCTCTGTAGGAACATGAACAGGCTCATATTTAAAGTAAGAACCAAGAAGGGAGATGTATATAACACATGAGACGTAGTCTCTGATTCTTAATCAGATAAATCAGGGAGCTATGACAGGTCAGTTTCATCTTATCTCAGTTCCCCCATCAGCCCTGTCCAAGAGCTGTCCTCAACTCCTCTGGCCATCATCCACCCTGGCTGAACAGTTCCTTACTGTTCAGAGGAAACCTGGACAACCCAGAAAGTGCTGAAAAGGGTGTCAAAATAGACCAACTTTTCCTATTAAAATCACAAATATGGGGGCACGTGGGTGGCTCAGTAAGTTAAGCATTCGACTCTTGGTTTCAGCTCCGGTCATAATCTTGCTGTTCATGAGTTCAAGCCCTGTGTTGGGCTCTGCGCTGATAGAGCCTGCTTGGGATTCTTTCTCTCTCCCTTTCTCTCTGCCCCTCCCCTGCCCCTGCTCTCTCTCAAAATAAATAAATAAACATTTTTTAAAAATCTCAAAGATGGAGTGACCAGACTCACCAACTCCATATTGGGGTTCATGATTTTACAATGAGAAAATACATTTCAAAGTAGAGCTGGCCTGCAAAATCTAGATCATACAGTCACTACAACTGCAAACTAGATCAGTATAAAAATGGGCATGTTATCCTAACACATGAGGAAAGGAGATAGGTTTCTTTAAAGATGAACTGCATCCTTTCTTTTATGTCTGAACCTGAGATCTTTCAACATCTTATTCTGATCATCAATTGCTGCATAAAATCAGGGAGGGTAATTATCTTCCTATGTCACCAGGAATTGAGATATATAACATGTAAAGGTAGATTGTTACATCCTCCTACTACAAATGCCATTACTAAACTGATCATCCACTCCAGAAAAAGCGCACAGGGAATCTTTCCCAGAAACTCATCTGCAGAGAAGGCAGGAAGGAGGAGGGGGAAAGCTGAAAGCTTGTGGACCCCCAGTCTCTTGCCCTCCTCTCTCTTGGAACCCATAGCTTGAGTTCAGGAAAATGCTTTCAGGCCAGTAATGATGAATCCAATGCCACTTGAATGAGATTCGCAGGTGTGAGTGGGAGGCTGCAGGGCAAACCCAGATGAATGGGAATGTGGGGACAGGAGGATTTCTGGGACACAAGCAGAAGCAAACGTTTTGCTTGAATGAGCAGAAATAGAACTGATGCTTCTCCCTGAGGGAGAGTGGATAGGTCACCCCCAGGAGGCAACGTAGAGCTCTGAGCTGCACAACCCTAGTGCTGCTGTCAGGGAAGAATGCGACAGGATGGGAGACCGCCTCATCAGACAAAAACAGAATTGTCTGATGACTTGAAAAGTCTGCCAAGCCCAAGGGCACTAACTCCACAGCCCCCAGGAAAGAAAGCAGTCTTGATACATCAACCTTCATGAAACAAATGAATGGATAAGACAAAGGTACAAATGCTTGTCACATAGTAAGCACTCAGTAGTTAGTTAATGAATGAGGGATGAATGAGCCAATTTAATTTTCAGAGCCAATCATTTGGTACAAAAACTGTACCTATTCATTTATTTATTCATTCAGCACATACATTTTGAGTATCCTTTTTTTAAAATTCTTTTAACATTTATTTATTTTTCAGAGTCAGAGCATGAACAAGGGAGGGGCAGAGAGAGAGGGAGACACAGAATCCAAAGCAGGCTCCAGGCTCTGAGTTGTCTGCACAGAGCCGGATGCGGGGCTTGAACTCACAAACAGCTGAGATCATGACCTGAGCTGAAGTTGGATGCTTAACTAACTGAGCCACCCAGGCGCCCCTTGAGTGTCCATTTTGTGTCTTGAACTGGGCATCAGTGAACAAAATAGAAAAGGTCTGCCCTCCAGAGCTTCTAGTGGGGACACACAGACAAATAAATATGCAAGCAAACAGATAGTAAGATAATTGATAACCAAGGGCAAGGACTACAGAGAAACTAAAATGCAGTACTAGACTGCAGCAGAGCTCAGCAAACTTTTTCTTCAAAGGGCCAGAGAAAAATAGTTTAGGTTTCATGAGCATGAGATTGTCTATTGCGACAACTCAACTCTGCCACTGTAGCATGAAGGCAGCTATGGACAACATGTAGATGAACGAGCCTGGCCCCATTCAAGTAAAACTTTATCTATTTACAGACACTGAAATACACATTTCATACAATTTTTATATCACAAAATATTAATCTTCTCTTGCTTTTTTCAACCATTTAAAAAAGCATAAAAGCCATGCTTAGCTCTCAGGCCACATGAAACCAGATTGGTGGCCACCTCTGGCCCCCAGGACATAGTTTGCAGACCCCTGGAAAAGAAAAGAGTGACAGGGTAAAATGAAGTGAGGCTCTGTGTGGAAAGGGATATTTGAGCTAAGTCTAAAATGAGAATAAAGAACCAGCCTGGCAAAGAGAGGAGAGAAGAACATTCCAGGCACAGGGAGGGGTGGTGCAAAGGCCTCAGAGAAAGAATGAACTTGATGTGTTCAAGAAACACAAAGTTGATGTGAGTGGCCAATGTACAGGGAGTGAGGGAGAAAGTTGCAGGCGATGAGCACTTCTTGAGGTGCATGATCTCAAAATCAGCTTTTAATGATAAAAAAATATATGTATCCATGGTGCTATACACCATAGACAGTTGTTGAATGACTGTGCGGGAAAATGGGTCTAGAAACTTCTGTGTTCTCAATAGGTCCCGGTCTCGAGATGTAAGGAGGAATACAGCCCTCATCTCTGTTTTTAGCAGCTTCCTGTGTGAGAGGCATACACTGTGCACTTTGATTGATGGGCATGTCTTTGGCCAAAATGGATTCTGACTTTCTCTTCTGCAGATTTCCTTATTGCTCAAGATCAGTCCCTCTTAAACTACAGCATCCTACTGGGAAAACTGTGGGAGACGCAGCTCACAAAATAAGATTTTGTTTGTTTTGTTTTAACACATAACAGCCACTTCAGGGTCTACAACTTGAGGAGTGTTCTAGATGGTTTGATTCCTGGATTCTAACCAACATTGGTCAGCCTGGTACCTATCACATGACTGTTTTGATATAATCTCATTAGATACACATTATCAGAAGTCTTCTGGAATTCTATATTTCTATATTCGAAGGGAAAATGGACAACATTGTCCATCAACCACACACCAAGTATGACTACTACCAAAATCGAAGTGAAGCAGGTTCCTGGAAGACCCTGCTATACCTTCTTCATCCCCTAAACTTAGGGATAGAGCAAGAGAGGATGATGGAAGGAATGAGCCAAGCTCAGGTGAAAGGAATTTGTCTTTGCAGCATATTGTTCTGATTCTTTGGCTTCTGGTCCCTACAGCCTTTGGACCCAAGTCAATTCCTGTTCTTGTGGAAACTACCCAGGTCCATATTTTACTCCTTCATGTGTGGATTTTTACTTTGTCAAATAACATTTCTTGCACAGAATTAAGGCACAGAATAGCATCTCAACCCTTCAGATCCCCAATTGGGGGGCAAACCAACTCAGCAGTTTTCAAGTCCTGGCAGCATCAAAAGACCATCTGCAATCAATTACCACCTTTTCCCCCCTGTTTCTCACCATCCTTTGCTTAAAAATGGCTAACTTATTTTTTTCTCTCATATCCTTGTAAAAACACATGCACACACCAACACACACATGTGCTCCCAGGCTGAAATCACAAGTGCCAAAGCTCTGCCTGGAGAGAACGTTTATGACTGGGTTATACATCCCCGAAAATAGGGGTTTATAATGGAAATACTGACAGATCATTAACTATAATAGCATAAACCAAGGCACAGAATTTTCACGTTGTCTCCATTTTGTTTGTGTCAGCAGGATTTCCAGACCAGAATCTGGTTGTAGCTCATGAACTATGCCCTCATACATGAGGCCAACTTGAGGACGAGAGGACAGCCCAGAGGAAGTGGCTCAGGACACGCAGAGACCAAGATACTCTGAGGTATCTGGATTTAGAAATGATCACAGGAGTCTCGGCATGGAGAAGACATCATCCGGTCTAGAGGCTTAAATCCCTATCAGCTATTCATCTCAAATGACGGGTTTCTCCTTGCCCCATGTGTGACTTCTACTGCTACAAAGAAACAAGCTAGCAGTTGATAGATCAGAAGTATTTCCCTACCAGGGCTTGGTCCTGGTTCTGGTGCTCTCCTGCAAGCGAGGCAATCCATGAATTCATCTCCCAGGCTTAGAACATTGCCTGACACATAGTAAACGCTCGACACATAGTTGGTGCTGCACGCATAGATGGGTGGATCAGCGAGCTAATGAAGGAATTAACAAACAGATCCCTATTGGCCTCCGGTTTCTCATTTGTGGTTCAACAAGATCAGTTGTTCTCAACTCGGGCTGCACATTGAAATAACTTGAGCCTCTTTATAAAAATACTAACGCCCAGATCCTACCACCCAACACCAAATAAGGAAGAATCTCTCGACATGGGCCTTGGGCATCAACAGTTTGAAAAACTCTCCCCATACTTCTAATGTAGACTAGAAGATTCTAAAATTCCTTTCTGTGTTTAGAATTCTATAGATTTTAACCAATCTGAGTCCAAATATTCAAGGCCTAGAATTTGCTTTTCCCCAGCTCAAGAGATTAGAAGAAAGAGAATGAAATGACATCGAGAAATTATCTTTAGGAATTAATGACCATTTATTGGACTCCTTGGTGCCAAGCACTACGCATTGCATATCATTATCTCTAATCCCTCGGACAGGTGACATTATCCTTTTATCCTTGTTTTTCAGATAAGAAACCTGGGGCTCAGAGAAATGAGTTACCCAAGGGATAAGGAGTTATCCAGAGAAAGGCAGACCTCCTGAGCTGCCACAGGGTGTGGTCAGTCAACTCCTTTTCAGAATTCAGTGGTGCTTAGCATCAGGGGAAGATACTGCATTCAGGCAGAGTGGAGGGAGAGAGAAAAGTGAGAACTTCAGAACGTACCACATGGAGCTGTGAGGTTTAGGGAGGAGGAATTCCCTCTGGACCCTGCTCCTCTCCAACTTGAAAAAGGACAATCCTGCCTCTCCCCCAGGCCCAGGCCAGCTGTCAGAGATGAGCCCTGATAAAGGCCCTGGGCCTCCTCCTTGAATTCCTTTGTTCCAGAACCTATCCCATTAGAAAAAGGTCACACATCTTTGGCCCCTTTTAATTTCAGGGGTGGAGAGGTAAAAGCCCAGTCGGGGAAACATGTGCAATTATGAGCAATTACTTAAACGGCTTTCAGACAAGCCTTGGCCCTCCACCAGCAGGCAGAAGTGCCGGCGTCTGGGTTTTGTAGGCCAGGAGAGAGGGTAAGAAGGTGGGGGTGGGAGGGGACGGGGGAGGGGAGACAGCAAAGGCTTTTGTCACTAGGCTACAAAAAAAAAAAGAAAGAAAGAAAGAAAGAAAAACCCATCGGTATTTCCTGCCACTGGACTAGCTGACACTAACCAGCCCCAAGCAGGGGAACTATTCACTTAAAAGTCATCATTTCCTTTACTTATCTGGCTCTAAAGAAACAAATCTATTAGCAGCAAGAAATCACTCCAACGGCTCTAACTAAGTGCTTCTCCTGCTGAAAATGCCAAAGTCCGGCCTTCAGCTCCCACTAGCCAACCCCCGGCCTCTGCTTCTCCCGGGCAGCAGCTCGGAGCTGGGGAGCTGGCCCGTGTCAGGGTGTCTCTGGCCACTACAGATAACAAGGGCCATTACATTCCAAATCCTTCCCCAACCTCCTCCCCTCCCTTCCGCCAAAATCCCAAACCCAATTTCTCCCTGGCAGATCAAAGGCTGCCTGAGCTACAGGAGAGCTCGCTCGATCAATAAACTCTTGACACAGGAATAAACAGAATGATCCAATATTTTCCTTCAGGGTTTATTTGGTCCGTGGAAGAGCAGTGCATTGCTATGCCTTTCCTTTTGAGAACCATGACGATTTGGTGTGGAGTTCAAAATAGTCTGCTCTCTGAATTAAAAAACAAAAATGTCCAAATAGCTCCAAGAACACTTTTCTAGCATTTGTTGTTCTTAAACACATAAACAGTAAGAGGAAGTTTAGTGGTATAATTGGACGTTTTGGATCTTCCAAAAGCAACTTTCCTTCCATTCCAACTAAGTTTACAAGAGTTACTAAAGAGCTACATATGCGGCTAGACCTAATTTTAACAACTCATTTTGCAATTTAAGACATACAATAAAAATTTATATGCTTCTCTCACTGTTCATCCTAAAGAATTCACAAGTACTTCACAGAAAACGATCTGCAACTATGGATCCAGAAAATACTACAAACAAAAAAATTAAATCCAGGACACCATGCATTTAGAACATACCAATTGTTTGTAAACCTATGAGAATATTCATTTAAAAAATCAATTCCATTGATTCCTATATCACTGTATGACTGTTGCTTTGATCCCTAAATCCTTAATCCATGAAATTGGAGGAGAGAAAATATAGATGACCAAACTGCTAAAATAGTCCACGGGACTCATTCTGGGATATAGCCACTTAGATTGCCCCATTTTTAATTAAGATGTTATGTTTACTCGCACATGCCTTCATGTATATCACATATATATTAAATTTTAGAAATAAATTCTTGCATATTCCTCCTTTATATCATATATATATATGTGTATATTTAAATCAACTTGAGGTTTTCATTAGTTAGTATGTGGAATGCACAGCAAAGATCACAGATGCGTATTAAACCACTTTGATTCTGAATCCAGATAAAAAAAACCAAAGTGGGTCAGCGACATAGGCCAGAAAATGAGGGAAAGGTGGGGAAAATGATGTCTCCTGACACAATGACAGTTACAGCTTAAGCCCGGAAAACAGAGCATAGGGTGTGTCGTCTTTACATTTATAGCCACCAGGAAGAATACAGACCCCTTGCCAAGCTCTTTTGTATATTTCCTCCTAACGCATGACTTAATATTGATAGCTACCATTTATCAAGAGCTCGCATTTACCAGGGATGGAGCTAAGCACTTGACAAGCTTTATATTATTTCCTTTAGTTCTCACAAAGGTCCTATGAAATAGGTACCATTTAACAGATGAGGTAAGTGGCCCTAAAGAGGTTCATTGTGGGGCGCCTGGGTGGCTCAGTCGGTTAAGCGTCCGACTTCGGCTCAGGTCATGATCTCCCAGTTCGTGGGCACGAGCCCCGCTTTGGGTTCTGTGCTGGCAGCTCAGAGCCTGTAGACTGTTTCAGATTCTGTGTCTCCCTCTCTCTCTGCCCCTCCCCCGCTCATGCTCTGTCTCTCTCTGTCTCAAAAATAAATAAATAAACTATAAAATTTTTTTTTTCTTATAAGAGGTTCATTGCCTTCTCCAAGGTCATGTGGAAGTAACTGGAAATGTTGGGATTTGAATGGAGGCATCTAAGCTCAGAGCCAGCACGAAAACTACCAACCTAAAACCAAGATGTCTATGACTTCCCTACCAGCCCACCACTTGTAATTTCAACCAAGAGGAAATAGCCTCTCTTCTATAACATCTTTTGCCCAGTCTTCTCCATCCAAACTTTCATATGACTTTTGCGATTCATTTTATTCATGCGTATGTTTGCATTGCCTCTCTCCCATTATATTATTATTGAAACGGTTTCCCCTCATTTTTGTATTTCTGTTAATTAAGTCAGGAGAAAATCAGTACTTCATGGAGGAGAACACGGATCGTAAAGTGCATTGGCAAGGATCTAGAAATAGGTCCACAAATTCCTCATGCCTGCCTCCTGAGCCTTGTGACTCTCAGGAAATATATCTTTTATATTAATTTCCTTAGTGTTGAAGAGCAACATTTGAAAGAAGCCTGGCATGATTTATTGACATCGGTCCCCCAGGAGGAGTACATCCATTTTTCTCACTTCCTTCCTCCTCTTAACACAATGATTTGTATTAAGCCTTGAGAGGGGTAGCCGGGAAACCTTCTGTTGTATCAAGGTAATGTGCCATTGTCCTCAGACCCTGTGTTCAATGACTACGTTGCTCACCACAAAAGTTCAGGGTCAAACACATATGGATGCACATATGCCACACCTCTCAGCAAACTCACCTGGAATGGCCAGAACACAGAACTTGGCACCCTTGGCTTGAGATTGAATGATCAGTACCTCTGGTCTACATTGTGGGGAAAAGTCTCTGAGCCAAACCATACAAAGCCAAAGTGGTGGAGGAAAAGAAAAGCTCAAACCAGCCCAAAGGCCATTTTTTTTCCTGGAATTATGGTGGTCAGCCACGTAGGACCAAAGTGAGGAAGCAGGGCAGAGGCTGGAAGCTTCAGTGGTCACCATGGTGTATAATGGCCTCACAGGGCCTCTCACCCTGATGGATGTGTTCCGGGGACTTGTCAGCTTCTTGGTGCTTTGGTTCATCCCTAAGGAGCGATCATCACCATGTTGGCGACCTGTTCAGTTTGCTGGTGTCACTTTTGGCTGATTGCAATTCGGGCCCAAGTCAACCCTCTCTTTGAACCACAGCTACAAACTGAAACAATCCAGTTTCTCTAGTATCATTCACCTGATAGAGAAGACCTGCTCTCCAGTGCTCAGTTGCCGAGGTCATGGAAAGAATTCCTCTACATGTAAAATCATCTCCAAACCCAGACTCCCTTCCTTGACTGACGGACATAGTTGGGTCATCAGCTGCTGTAAGCATTCCAGTTACATTTGAATGTCTTATCCTACAATGCAGAATGCAACATTTTTTTCCTACCACTTTTTTATACTTGGATGAATTATGTGCCTGCTTACCCTAAACTGTGCCAACTCCCAGCAGGAGGACGGAGTATCTTAGCAAACCGAGGGAGAACTAACTTGTCCAACTAGTGAGCCTCCACGAAGAGTAACATTTCCTAGAATATGACTTGCCATGAGATTTCTCAAATATCAGAGGCTTTTGCTGACAGAGAGAAACATCAGCTCAAAAAGTCTCTGTGGAGGCCACAGTGAGGCAATTACCCACTTTCCCACATAGCTGTGGTCACAATAGATCTTCCCTGTCCCCTGACATGCCATCACCTGTGTTCCTTGTGACCAAAGGCACATATGCCTAAAATGGCTAAATGAATTCTTGCCCTTGTAACAGAATAAAGAGAGCCAACCCCCAGTGTCTGACCCCACCTCCTTGGCCTCATGAGCACCATGCTTTCCCCGACAGGGTTACGTTGCTCTATGCTATGTGGTCATGTTACCTAGTATGCAACCATCAAGCATGTGACCTGCAGAGGCAAGAAAATTCTGGAGAAATTAAGGCTTAAATACTGCCTACACATCTATTTCTAGGAATTAGAATTCTTTCATACAACATGTTCTTATTTTCGAAAATAGTCAAAATTGCTACAGAATGAAAATAGTTGATTCTAAGCCTTTAATAGACTATACATATAATAGGTAGATGTTTTGTATATATGACATAATTACAGTATTATATATATTAAATCATTATGTATACATATTATTAATTATATATGCCTTAAATGCATATAATTTTACAACCTTGAGGGGAAACTGAAATAATAGATAAGTAAATAGATTTGTATATATTTATATATAATAAATGTATATATATTACTCTATGTACCTATTATTTTATAGGTTCTTATTTTATATATACATACACATAAAAGTATATATTTATATAGAAAACATATGTAAAATTTTACAACCTTCTCAAGGAGAAACTGAAATAAGTATTCCAGAAGCTTTCCAGTGGCTCCATTATGCTCAGGAACACTAGAAAGGCTGGTAAAATGAAGGTATTTTATTTGTTTTCTGAAGTAAAATTACCACCAAAATTGTAGTGTTATTTTCCCAGTGAGTCCCCTTTTACTTAACCTTTTGGTCTTTCACTTTGTTGGGTGCCTAGGGTGCAAGGAGGAGCCTCCACTTGGGTGACTTAAGTGGAGTCTGATAGTGGAGTGACTTCCTGCAGGGAACCCTCTTCCCCTTTCTAGTCCTTTGTTCCTTGTCTCTGTCCTCTCACCAAGACTCACCTGCACCACTCTCCCTTTCCCTCACCCCATCCTCACAGCATGGCCTTCTTGTCTAACACAAGAAACTCCTTCCCGGCCACAGGTGCTTGTGTTTGCTTGTTCAGGTGACCTGGAAGACTCTTCCCTGTGTCTTCTCGCCTTTCATTTCTTACCTCAATCACCAGCTCCAAGACACTTTCATGACCTCCCAAGCTGAATCAGTCCTCCACCTCCATCTGGTTACTGTCCATTATATCCCCCTAAGACTTTCCTTTAGAGTACTTATGCTCATCAAAAAATCTTCTGTGTGTATTTATTTATTCATTGAGGTTAGCTCTCTCCTCCCTCTAGAATAGAAGTTGCAGGAAGGGGAAACTTCACCAGTTTTTTGCACTCTTAAACAACCAGCACCTAGGCAATGGACGGCAGACAGCAGAAGGTAAAGAAGCAGATGAATGAATGAATGAATTGTCCAGTGTCCCTCAGTGGAAAGGCAGAGCTTCTCCAGAGAAACTATCAAATATCTGGCTTGTTATTCAGGGAGTTTGAGAAGCACTAACAACTTCAAACACCTTGACACTCTGCTTAGTGTCCAGGTATTATGAGAACCTGCCTGACTTTAAGGGTTTCCTCTACTTTCCAAACACAAAACTGCCTACATATTAAAATGCTTAGATATATTTAGCATCTAGATAATGATAATAGTTACCATTTAGTGAGTACCTTCCCTGCCAGGAATGTGTATAACATATTCGCTCATTAGTCTGCAGAACAACAGGATGAGGTAGGGACATTATCCCTACTTCACAGATGAGGAGACTGAGTCTCAAGTGATTTGCAAAAACACATGGAACAAATAAGGATTAGAGCTGGTATGTGAACCTTGTCTGTCTCACCCATCTCGAAGGCTCATGCTTTTAACCACTTCTTTGTTTTGAGGAGCCAAAACATCCAGATAGTAAAGATAATCAGCTCATGCTGCATATACATATGATACCGTCGCAAGGTTTAAAGGTATTTGTGTAACCTTATTGATAGCAATGGTTTTCCAATCATTTTTCAAAGCTATTCTAGACAGGTGTTTATTTGCAAGAACTACTTCAGGTATTTTGTGAGTTTTTCTGGGTTTTCTTTTTTTTATTTTTAGTGTTTATTTATTATTGAGAGACAGAAAGAGACAGAGCATGAGTATGGAAGGGGCAGAGAGAGGTGGAGACACATAATCTGAAGCAGGCTCCAGGCTCTGAGCTGTCAGCACAGAACTCAACCAACGCAGGACTCGAACTTACAAACCACAAGATCATGACCTAAGCCAAAGTCAGACATATAACCAACTGATCCACCGAGGCACCCCATTTTTCTAGGTTTTTAAATACTCCTCCCATCAACTCCAAGAAAGCAGAATTATTTGAGGTTTAGCACCTGTAGAAACTGCTGCTCTTTGTTCCAAGTGACAAACATCTTCTATTCAGGGAAGATATAAACTGAGTTCCTCCTTCTTTAGTAATAAGCTTCTACCAAAAGTAATACATAAAGCTAAAAAAGAAAAAAGAAAAAACACAAATGTTCCTAAGAGTAAAACTTTCTATAGAAGTTCATAATGCCTAATTTTTCCATAATAACAGCTATATCATCATCAACACTGCTCAAAGAAAGCAATAAAAGCCATTAGAATAGGGGCACCTAAGTGGCACAGTCAGTTAAGCCTCTGACTCTTGAACTTGGCTCAGGTCATGATCTCACAGTTCATGAGTTTGAGCCCCGCATTGAGCTCTGTGATCGTACAGAGCCTGCTTGGGATTCTCTCTCCCTCTCTCTGCCTTCCTTACGTGCTCTCACACTCTTTCGCTCTCTCTCTCTCAAAATAAATAAATAAACTTTAAAAAATTAGGAAATATTTCAGAGAAAAACAGAAGAAAACAACTTACTCTCTCTTCAATCTCTCAAAAGATCATTTCTCTTTTATTCTGATACCTGAGTTTTCTTGCTCAATCTGTCCATCATATAGCTCATTCTGAGTCTCATTCTTTAATTTTCTTCCTTCCTAAGCCTCATCACAAGAGTACCTACCTATTAAGCTCTCATCCCTTCCACCGACCCTGTGATTTCCCTCCACCCCCGCAAATTTCTACATGAAGTTTACCAGCTCCTCCCTTAATTTTTTTCTTCTGTGAGATGAGCTTCCAAGTTCTTACTCCCTTCTGCTTGACTTTGTATGAAAATGTAAGTGTTTGAGATTTACAACTCTGCTTAGCAAGCTCTTTCCATCTCTTCCAGGGCTTGACTACTGAGCTAAAAATCCCCCAGCTGAAATAGCAAAGACACATCTTTGAAGACATATCCAAATCTCCCAGTTCAGCCCCAAAAGTAACAGCTTTCAAACTCGTTACATTATGGTGGGAAAGGAGTCCCACAGTCTGACCCATCTTTCTAAAAGGGCACTTTCAGCAGCCTCCAAAATGTATTGACCAAATGACTGAATTTAACAAGAACCTTTTCACAATAAGGACAGACTGGGTGTACATGGACCTTCTCTCTCAAGCCAATTCAGAATAGCAAGTATTCATGTCATAAGGACATCTTCCCATCCTGGTTATGGGGGATAACAGGTCAAAAACCCAAAAGGCAGAGACAATACAATGGTGGAGAAAAGCAGAAATTTGTATGGCCTAGGGGTTAAGAGGAAAGGCCTTGAAATCCCAGTTTGGGCACAAAACGATTTGTGTGATCTTGGGTAAATGAATTAACTTCTCTCAGCCTTGAGTTACCTCATTTGTAAAAAAGGAGCTAATCATAGTATGTAATCTGTCATTTTGCCATGACAAGATAGTCACAATTGAACAAGATAGTACAAAAAACACTTAATACTCTTATGATTCCATGCTTGATAAGTGGTTCCTATTATTATTGCTTTTATTTGCTGTAACATCATCGAACCAGGCAGCTTCTCACAATAGCAAAGGAGTTTATGCCAACAGGTATATTGTCAGGTTTCCCTCCTAGATAACCCTAATTTATACCAGATGAATCAAGTGGAAAAAAAAGAAAAATAATAAACAAAGGACCTTTCAAATGTGTTTCCAATATAAATGGTCTAGAAGCAGAAAAGAGAAAATAAAAGGGAAAGGGCAGACAAAACAGATAAAGCTTGCATCTCTCCCAGATTTCCACATAAACTATCATGGATTTGGAAAAGACTCATCCATTAGTTCTTCAAAGTCCTTTTCTCAAGAGAGAAGAATCTTCCCCAGAGAAGAGAGATAATGACTGGCTTCAAAATACCAAAAGACAAGTTTCAAACTCTGGCTGTTGTATTGAGGTAGCAGAGTCAGGGATGGTGAGTCAGGAGCATCGACTAGTGTGCAGAGTTTCTGCTGGCAGAGCGGCTCAAAGAGGGACTTCCAGATACACACATGTATGCTTTCCAGGGAATACACTGGAAGGGGAGCAAATTTCATCAGCCCCACCAAGCTGGTATTCCTAATGGCTGATAATTGACCCTCTGGCCACCAGCTGTCATAAGAGGGGTCTCTCCCTTTCTGAGATTCAGGGTCACCTCAATGAAAGGTTGCTCACAAGGCATGCGGTTCAGGCAGACAAAACAAATTCAGATATGCCGCAGAACGGGGCCAATTCTGGTGCTGTGACCAGAGTTAGGCTGTTTAAATAGGTTGTCTGTTTAAAACTTATTTTATTGGGGCCAGAAAACTCAGCAGCTTACACATCCTGAAACGCAAGATGCCAGCAATGGTCAGATGTTCCTTAAAATAAGCTTTCATGTTGATTATTTTTAGACGGGGATGAAAAGGGATGGTTGGACCCACCTACGGACTGTCTGTGGCTTAACTGGTAGATAAATCTCTCTCTGGTGTGTACTTTAAGATTTCTTCTGTATGGAAAAGGACACCAGCCCTATCTATGCCTTATTTACCTAAAAACCAAGCGTTCTCCTCCTTATGGAAATTTAATTATTTTGTAAAATATGACTTTTACTCTTCGGCAGTGTCTTTTT
Organism: Hyaena hyaena; assembly: GCF_003009895.1. NCBI lineage: Eukaryota > Metazoa > Chordata > Mammalia > Carnivora > Hyaenidae > Hyaena > Hyaena hyaena. Next base: position 1,330,122 of record NW_024080808.1, on the reverse strand, counting down.
CACCAACAATGATTTTCAAAGGCTTCAAGTATTTGAAATCACTGTCAAAGGCAACACTCTGATTTAACTGCTTCTTTCCTCTTTGTGAAATAGGCGCTTAAAAATATTAATGGAGCCCAAGTCCATTTACATTGCAAACAAACGAAACAAGTTCCTTGCTTCCCTGATTCGCCTCATCTAGCAACCGATGTGTCAAGAGCAACAGCAACTAAAACTAACGATTCTGACCCAGCGCCTGGTGTACGTTTCTCCTTTTATAACTACTTGAGCGTGGCAGGCTCTTCCTATTAACCACATTACATCATCATTATCAAAGACGAAAGGAAATTAATTTTGTTTTTCAAGGTCTTGGCAATAAGTCGGTTCTTTACTTCATCAGACATCTGCTGTTTTTCTACGTGTGTCATTTGCAAAGCTCAGTTTTCCTTATGACTTTATTCTCATGACAATTTATCACGCAACAGTGTTTACCAGAGAGCCTGGTGCCGATGGGTTTTCCTCTCTCCAAGCAGAAAGTGTAACGTTAACTTAAAGCCAATATCATAATCTATATTTCACTCTCAAGGAGTTTTCTGGGCTTAAAAAAAAAAAAAAAAAAAAAAAAAAAAAAAAGCCAGCAAGGCTGTTAAGAAAAAATAACCACTTAGGGTCTCTGGCTGAAATGCATTGCCAATGCAATTCTACTTTGTTTTAACAGATGGGCCTTTATCAGCAAATTATGTGGCAGTTCACCAACTTCCCTTAGGAATGGAGAGTACTTCCATTTACTTGGGCTCTTATCTATTCACTTAAAGCCACATTGGACCACAAAATTCTAAGAATTTTTTTTCATGTATTGATAGAAAGAATAAACTACAGAGAATCTTCTGTTTGCCAATAAGTAGTCATTCCTGGGCTGAGTGATAGGTCCTTGGCCTTATTTCACATCGGTGGAAAAAAACAAACTAAGTGGTTCACATAGAGACACTGACTTCTCTAATGTGCTCTACATTTATTCCCTTGCCTGAGTAGCAAGAGCCTCTAAAACAGCTCTTCACAGCATTTCTTTGGGTGAATCTTCTGGGGTTAGACTCATTCTTCTTTGCCTTCTCTAATCTCTCATTTTTCTCTCTCTCTCTAGCTGCTGACTAACTACTAGTAGCCTTGATTCTGCAGGTAAACACAGGAGCAAACTCATGGAAGGCTTTTGCTTCAGAAAAGAGTCAAGAGCTCTAGAATGGGTTGTACAGAGAATCTGAAGACCGACTTCAAGGAATATTAGAGAAAAACTATATTTACCACATGCTTCATAGATGAACTTGGGTTCTCTGTTTATATTGTTTTATTAAGGAGATTGGTGCCAAAAGAAAAAAGATGAATGATGGCTCTTGTTTTTATTTTACCCCCAAAATTACTTTCACCTTTCCTTGTTACAATCTGTCATAAACATCTCCACATGAATCAAGTCCCTAGGGCTCAGTTTCTCTAAACCTATAAAAAAAAGGGAAGTCGAATGTTCACAAGAAAGACCTAGGGAGCTGCTTCAGTGTACCTCTGTACCAAGTGCCACTCCGGGCAGACTTGATTCAGCAGTGTTGGAATGAGGAGTATTCCATTTTCAACATAACCATTGATGGACCTAAAGCAGACGGTCCATGGACCATGCTCTGAGAATATTGGTCTGATGAACTCCAAGCTGTCTCTATTCCAGTTCTCCTTCCAATAGTCTGTGACCCTATAAAAATCTCAGTGAGATATTAGCTGATCATCTGGGTGCATCTTACATTTACCGACCTATCTGCATTCAGTGCTGCCTCATTGGTATCTCCTCTCCCTGTGTCTGTTTTGTGAACCAGCAAGCCCAGCTCCAGAGCGGGGTGGTTTGAGGCTGAGCATGATGCAGGTGGTACCCCTCTCCTCCAAGAACTGAGCCCATCACTCCAGGCCAGCCCAACCCAACCCATGGGCTCCTGCCAGCCTCAGAGACAGGGGGCTCTTCAAAATATTACAGCCCTTTTGTGTTCAAAGTGAGGTCCGACAACAGAAGGCACTTGTATTTTCAAGGTTAAGTGCAGAAACCATTCATTTTAAAGGCAAGTGGTGACTCTGAGATCACCTATGAGTTTTTATTTATTGTATGACAAGTCTCCATTAGCATAGCGAGAGAATGGTGCCGAGATACAGTTAGAAAACAGATTACGACCCACATGACAAATGAACCACAACAGAGTGTGAAACTTTTCAGAACCACTCATGCTAACCTCAAGTCTCACCGATGAAAACCAGAGAAAGGGTGTGGCTGGTATGATCCAGAGGCCCAGGGCTCACATGTGCTGATGGAATTTACAGGGCGCTATGTGGAGAAGAGACCATCTCTTGAGCATATCGAAGTCAGAGACCAAGGCTTGATCACAACTCCCTTACTAACTATTTATGTGACTTTGGCCAAGCTACTTCACTTCTCTGAGCCTCTGTTTCCTTATATATAAATGGGCTCATAGTTAGTCAATAAATATTTACTGCGTGCCTAGAGTGGACCAGGAATATATAGTAAGCTTATATAATAAGCTCAAGCAGGAGGTGAAACAGGCAAAAATCCCAGGCCTCAGGAGGAACACAGCCAAGAGACAAAGAAATAGAAACTGCAGTGTCAGGTAGTAGTAAATTAAAACACAGTATGATGAAAAATAAAGCGGGATGGGTTAGAGTAATAAACTGCTATTTTAGATCAGGTGGTCAGGGAAGGCCTCTCAGAGGAGGGAACATTTCAACAGAGGACAAAAGAAAATGAGGACAGACCTTCATAAAATCTGAGCAAAAGCCACTCAGGCAGAATCAAAGTGTAGGTGCAAAGGCCCCGAGGCACGAATTTGAGGAATAGTCAAGTGACATTGAGGAGGCAAGTGTGGGTTAAGGAAATGGAATGAGGAGGATAGAGGTAAGAAATGAGGTCAAGGAGGTTGCCTAAACAAAAAGGGCCTGAAAGTGAGCAATGTGGGTCTCATTCTATGTTGAAGAGGGGCCATTAGAACTTCAGGGCAGCATAGACTGATGCATGTTCCAGCTGCTGTTTGAAGATGAGACTAGGGGATGGGGGTAGGGGTGCATCGATCAGAGCAGGCTATGTCATCTTTCATTGCTGCAAGTCAACATACTCATTACCACAAGAATCAAGTCCCTTGGCCTCAGTTTCTCTAAATCTATAAAATGAGAAGGTAACAGCCACAGAATTTTAGTGGTTTATAAAAGCAAACGTTACTTCTCACTCGTCCTTCAGATCCATTGCAAATTAGTTGGAGTCTGCTCTACCTCTCTTCGTTCTGGGAGCTGGGATGGAGCAGCCTCCATTTGAATCATGGCAGATCACCTTGACAGAGGGAAAGGGGAGCGTGGTGACTCATGCATGGGCTCTGAAACATCAACCTGGACGTGACATGCATCACTTCCACTCACATTTCATTGGCTCAAGCAGATCGTTGGACCATATCTAACTTCAAAGGTAGTGGAAAAGTACAATCCTACCATGTGCCTGCAAGATGGGATATTGGGTGAACGGCACTAACTAATACCACAGAGACCAGAGGGAAGCAGAGAGACCAATTAAGAAGCTTTTACAGTAATCCAGGCAAGAGATGAGAACAGCTTAGACCAGGCAGTCACAGGAGAGGTGTTAGGAAACAGATGCAGAAGATATTTTGAAGGCAGAGACAATGAGATTTGCTGATGGATTGGATGTAAAATAATCATAACTACCTCACCATGAATTTATGTGGGTGCAGATTAAGTAAGATGATGTATATGAAAGTTCTTTTATACTGCCAGACACCATAAGCCTCAACAATGGTGATTATAATTGCTGTAATTCTAGATTGAAGAGGTGCTTCTGATAACAGAGCAGAGCAGTTTTATTTTTGACTATCTGATTTTCCAAGACATGTAGTTACTTTACTTATACTATTCACACACATACTTTTCCGAAAATAATCATAGTAGTTATTATCAATTTGACTTTAAATTGTCTTCACCTCCTAGGAAACTTTCTAATAATAATTTTCTTAGTAACTTCAAAGAAGCTTTCATTCCCATGGATGCACGTTTGGAACCCAGAAAGTAGCCTGCATAAAAGTCAGGAAGCCCCAGTCTTTCTGCTCAGATGTTGTAGATTAATGGTCATTTGATTTGGGAATGTGAAATGAACTGATAAGAAAAGCTGTACGTACCAATGACATTCAGGAATGAAAACTGACAGATCACCTGCTTTAGAAGATTTGATTCTTCAGATTTTAAGGGGGTGTGGGGGAAGACCTTTAGTGACATTTGCTCTCTTATGGCTTACATTAAACAATTTAATATATAACATGAGGGAGAGAACATGATATAAACAATATATCCAGGAGGAAAAATAAATGACCTCAGTCCCAAGAGACACTGTTATGCACTGGTACTATTCATGTACATTATAAGGAATGATGTATCAGTTTTACTTCTAATCAGTATCTAAATATATCACAGTCTGTTCCTGGAGTGCATTACACTATCTCACAATGCATACTCACATTTTACATTAATGTGGAAAGTATCCATCCGTTATCAGGCAGAACTTAATTCTATACTGAAAAATGAGGTGTCTGCTTGGTACACTTCTATTTTAAGGTTTAACATAATTGAGCAACCAAATCTAAAATAGAACTTTGGAGCTAAACGATGCTGTTTTTTTATGGAAGAGATGTTAAGAGACAAAATTTTGATGGGTATCTGGCTCAGAGACCTCACCTGTGGGTGCCTCTGGCTTCCAGCCCTGTTGGGGGAGCATCTAACCCAATGGTGTTGTGAAATTCCTAAACATATTCTTAAAACAAGTTTTCAAAGAAACACAGAAGACACGTGGCTTTCCCTGAGTTAATTATCCCCATAAGCAAGCAAAATATCCCAGAGATGTCACAATTTCAGCTCCTAAATCCTGTCTTCCAAACTGCTTCCCATCTATTCATGCCTCTGGATTTGGGGTTCAGAAAATATGTTCTCTGTCCTGTCAGTAGGATATAAAGGGCTGGTTGTTGCGATATCAAACAAATGCAATTTAAGTATTATGACACACCGATTGATGGATTCCAGGGGACAACAAATATAAGCAGATTCAGTCAGCCAGACCACGTGCCCAGGCCACTGTGGATGTTCCGCACAGTGGATCTGATGGATTTACTGAGCACCATCTGTGTGCCCAGGACAGCATTGGTGCCATGTGAAATACGTGTGACGTCTCTGCTCTCAAAGTCCTGAAAACAATTAGGATGGTGGCGCCTGGGTGGCTCAGTTGGTTAAGCATCTGACTTCGGCTCAGGACATGATCTCACAGTTCATGAGTTCAGGCCCCGTGTCAGGCTCTGTGCTGACAGCTCAGAGCCTGGATCCTGCTTCAGATTCTGTGTCCCTCTCTTTGCAGCCTCCCCTACGGGTGCTCTCTCTCTCTCTCTCTTTCTGTCTCTCTCAAAACAAACAAACATTAGAAAAATTAAAAAAAAAAAATTAAGGATGCAGTTGGTGTCTGCTGGGTACAAGCGATGGAAATGTAACCTGATCTAGCTCAACTCCAACCAGAAAGTTGAGTTGGGAACTTACTGGCTAACCTGACTGAACGACAGGGCAAGTATGTATCTAGCCCTACGGACAGAGGAATGAAATGCTCAAGCACTCGTGTGCTTCTCTCTGTGTGCCAGCATCATTCTCTCAGACTTTTTTCCAGAAAACACAACCCTGGCACCTTCAGATTCACATCTTGACCACTTGGACACCAGAAAGGAAAAACAACAACAAAAACAACAACAACAAAAAACCCTCTTTTCCAGTGGTTCCAGGAAGTGATGCAAATTTCCCTGGTGTGAATGCTCCCACCCTGTCCAGCTTCAAGCTGCCACCCTGAGGTCACTCCACCCCATGGAGTAGGGAAGAGATGTGCACAGAAGGCTCTCCTGAGCCTGGCAGAGCAGGTGCGAGCAGGTGTGACTCTGTCTCCATATATTGCTGTCTACACTATACTGCATACCCTTCTAGATGCACCTACAAAAGCTGAATTGTACCTAGTGCCTGATTTCAAAGAATATTTCAGAAGAAACAGAGAAGGAACTGAACTAAATAATTATAACATATGCTGTAGTTGCTATAGTACAGACACACATAAGATATAAAAATGGCTCAAAGGTGGGGTGATCCCCTCCACCTGGGCTGGAGTTGGGCCCTCAGAGGAGGCTTTACAGAAAAGATGCCTTTACAGTTGAGAACATGCTCACCAGATTTAGAAGTGTCGGGGGGCGGGGGGGGGGCATGTACAAAGAGCCACAGGAATACAATGGAAAGAGGGGCAAAGGGACGGTGCAAGTGGCTGGAAGGAAGGTACGAGAAGCTGAGAGACACAAGCGAGGGTGGGGGATGCTGGCAGAGGAAATCTGGGATGAGTCATGAGGTCTGTGGACACCTTCTAAGGAATTCGGATTTGATTCTATCAACCAGCAGTTTTCAACCGGTTTTTAGTAGGGGGAACCATTTACTATGAAATGTTCAGTACGATCTCGATTTCCATAATAAACTTCTTGGGGCACCTCAGTGGCTCAGTCGGTTGAGGGTCTAACTCTTGATTTCGGCTCAGGTCATGATTCCAGGGTCATGAGATGGAGCACTGTGTTGAGTTCTGCACTGAACGCGGAGCCTGCTTCAGATTCTCTCCTTTCTCTGCTCCTCCCCTGTTCACGCACATGTGCTCGCTCGCTCTCTCTCTCTCTCCAAATAAATAAACATTTTTTAAAAAACAAATAAACTTCTTATGTTGTTAGTGCATACTCCTTGTATTAAAAATAAAGTGTGTTGCATTTGATCAGCACACAAGTTTGTGAACTGGTGGCATTCTGAGTGTTAAAATTTGGCACATAGTACATTTGAGAGGGTTCATATTGCTTGTTCTTAAGTGATTCTTTCTCTGAAATAATTCCAAACTTAGACTTGCACGCATAGTATAAAGCACACCCGTATATACTTTTACTCAGATTCACCTATACCTATTGTTAATTACTTTGCCCTGTACTAACAGGGCGTGTGTGTTTGTGTGTGTGTGTGTGTGTGTGTGTGTGTGTGTGTGTGTGTTTGGGTATACTTGTTTTTCTGACCCATTTGAGAGTAAGGTACATACATCATGGCTATTTGCCCCTGAACATCTTAATGTATATACTTCCTAAGTAGAAATATTCTTTCCTATAATCACAGTATAATTATCAGTTCCAGTAAATTGAACATTTATGTAAAACCTCACCTTTCCATCCTAATTCCAATGTTGTCAATTCTCCCCCAACTGTCATTTGGCACATCCCTCCTCCTTACAGGACCCAGCCTCAGACCACACGTTGTGTTCAGTCATAATGTCTTTCTAATCACCTTTAATGTGGACCCTTTCCTCGGCCTTTCTTTGTCTTTAATAACATTGACATTTTTCAGTAATAATCTCCTCGCCACTTTTCATTTAAAAAAATGTTCCTCGTTTTGAGTTGTCTGATGTTCCCTATTAATTAGATTCAAATGTATTCCCAGGAGAGGTGATACATGAATGGCACAGTGTCCTTCAGGGACACAGCATCACTCTGTCCCTCATTTGTGATATTAATTTTGATCTCCAGTCAAAGTGTGTTCAATTTCTCCACTCTATGTATAGTTATTATTTTTCACTTTGCTATCAATAGGCGATTTGAGGGGAGACACTTTAAGATCACATAAATACCCTGTTTCTAATCAAAGTTTCTCTCTTAGATTGAGCATCTATTAATGATTTTTGCCCGAAGCAATTCTACTATGATGGGTGCAAAATGTTGACTTTCCAACATTAGCACCCTTCCACATTTTTCCATAGGTACTTGGCACTCCATTATAAGCAAGAGCCCTCCCATCTCCTCCAGTCATTTCTTTATTCATCTCTGTATGATCAGTATGGACTTAAATATTCCTTTTTCTCTAGCATCTTACAGTTCATTATTGTCTTTACTTTTAATGTTTAAATTATCTCTGATTTGACCACTGGGAATCCCTTCAGACTGGCTCCTGTGCCCTAGTTATATATCCCATTGGCTGTTTGTTGTTGGTTTCTTTGTTCACACTTTCTCAACTTCCTAACACAACAAGATATTCCAGGTTTATCTTTTACCTGCTCTGCTTTGGCTCTGGAATCATCCATTTCTCCAAGGAGCCCTAGTTCCTTTCATAGGGGAACATCATTAGACAACAAGATCTGAGCACTAACTGTGCTCATTGCTACTGAGGTATCATTGCCTCTTGGCCTTTTTAGTGGACAAAGCTGGGAAATGTACCATACACAACACACATGCGTGCGCGTGTGCGCGCACACGCACACACACACACACACACACACCTAAATCCACACCAATGCCTCTAATTCCAATCCATTCCCATGGGGTTCTTTCTTGACTTCTCAATTCCACTCTGTACCTCTTATTCCACAGTGACAGCCCTTGCTCCCGTCAACATGAAGTATTTTACATTCAATCCTATAAAACATCTAAAAGAGCTTCAGAAAGACTTCTTCCAAAAGGAAACCTACAAGAAAGAGTCCAGGATTTTTTGTTCTTCTCCCCATCTCCAAAGCCTGTCCAAGACCATGTGTATACAGTCATACTATGTTCATAAATCACTTTATTCAGTTATTTTCCCCCTTCATTATGGTAATGTTATTCATATGAAACATAGCTGGGCTCATTTTTCTTTTGTTTTCCTCAAGTTTCAGGATGCTTTCTTACCTTCCATCATTGTTGAGTTTATTTCATTGCTTGAATTTGCAGAAAATGCTTTCAAAAGTCAAAGCTGTATGAAAAGTCACACTCAGAGAAGTTTGCACTGTGTCTTATTCCTGTTTTTAAATAAGTAGCATTTTCCTACTATGGTGACATTATCAAATGATGGAGGAAGAAAAAGAGAAGGATCATGCAATGGTCAGTCCAATGGCAATAGGGAGCAGAGAGGAGGAGGATGCCACATGGTTAGGAGCTGGCTCCATACCACGCTCTGTCATCAACATGGGGGGGAAATAAGGATGCAGAGAGGATTGAGGACCAGTCTCCGTTTTCAGGCTAGAGGGCTTGGTGAGATGGAGGTACACCTCTGCAGAGCACAGCTTTCTGGACAGAAAGACAATGAATTCTGTTTTTGACATGTACTATATTCTGGCCCAGCCTACCTTCTGGAAAGCCAGAAGAAGCAGGAATGAATGGGAGGGGAAAAGGAAAATAACAGCAGCAGGAAATGTGGGAAGGGCCAATGAAAGCTGCACAGCAGATGAACACTTGGAATTCGCCCTTAAACTATCCTGAAATTGCCTGTCTTTATTGACTGGCCCATTACCATCACTGCAAACACACCATCCCTCCCCCCACCCCAGTTCTCAAAGCCTATGGCCCCTAGGTAGGTCCTTTGCAGGAAAACATGGTTAATGGCTTTGGAATCCCTTAGATCTTACCTCAAATTCTCGCTCTACCCTTTATAAATCAGCTCATCTTTCTAAGCCTCAGTTCCCCTTGGGTAAGATGGAGAGACCAACACATCAGCTACCTTGCAGTTGCTGTGGAGATTATGGGATACAATAAGGCAAGTGCCCAGCACAATGCCTGACACAGAGGCATTTTATTTTATTTCTGTTAATGTCAGGGAATCACGATTCTGTCTCCCTCACACTCTTAACATAAGCTATACAATACCTTACTGCGGTGGCTCTCAACCTTGGCCACACATGAAAATCACCTGGGGAGCTCTTAAAAAATACCAAGACTCAGGCTTCACTTTCCAGAGAGTTGGACTTAATCAGTCTGGTATAGAACTCCACATCAGTGTTTTTTTTTTTTTTTTTAAAAAAAGCTCCAAGGTGATTGTAAGCAGAGTTCAGCACCGCTGCTTTCTTCACACACTAAATCTGAAGAAGGGCTCTCCTAGGTTGTACTCCCTCTTGACCCTTCTGACAGCACTTCAGAGGAGAAATAGATTGCTTAAATTGTTCTCTTTTTATCCCAAACAGCCAAAGCATATAGCAATCTGTTATTCTCCAGGAACCTCTTTTCTGAGAAACATAAATACCACCTTCCCCACAGGAAGAAAGGAATGTTCCTCCCCACCCAAAAGAAACCTGCGCCCTTCTCACCCACCGAGGCGGGCCAGAAAGCAAAACACAACTGGAGCTTGGTCAGCGCAAACTCAGCCCAGAGGAGAGGAGCCAGTAGGAGAACGTGTTTCTATGGGCACAATCCAAGCGATGCCGACCAGCCTAGAGACCAAAGGCTGGGGGGCTCCCCAGAGGGCTTCACTGTTTCCACTCAATGGAGATCATATTTAATGAGGTTGACACTCTCTCATGTGTACATGAACCGCTGCTCTGCACCTATGTCACCCACGTCCACCAAGCCTGTGCATGCATGTGCTGAAAGTCAATTCCCCAATTGACTTGGGATTACTGTTAAAACTCTGATCTGCTGAGGAAAGGGAATGAGTAACCCTAAGCAAAGGCACAATACTAATGAATGGCTGAAGCCCATGGAGATAGCATGGATGAATAGCTCAGAGGAGCCAGGTTTAAACCATTGCCTACTACCAGTTGCTTCCTCCCAAGAAGGAAAAAGAAACTACAGTAAAACCTTGGATTGCAAGTTGCTTGTTCTGCAAGTGTTCTGTAAGATGAGCAAACATTTCTAATGAATTTGAACTTGATAAACGAGCAACTGTACTGTGGTATGCGTAGTACATGATACCAAATGTTACCAGATCACAACTGAGCCAATGGTTCTTGAAATTCGCTTTGATATACAAGTACTTTGGATTACAAACTTGTTTCTGGAACAAATTATACTCTCAAACCAAGGTTTTACTGTATTATGAAAGCAGGAAGTAGATTTATGGTCAATTCTTTTTTTATTTTGCAAAACTTTATCTAATCTGTTTCATTTTCATTACTTACTAATTTAGGAATATTTTGTAAGGGGAGGATACACCTTCCCTGGGGTCTTGAGTCCCAAAACTCCATCCAGTAAGGAGGCTTGCTGCCTTGGGTCACCCAACTGCTCTCAGAAACCTGGAAGCCTGCAGATCTTTAATATAAAATGGGCTGATGCATCTCAAAAGGTGTTGGACAAAGCACCTAAAAGAACAGTGCTTAGAATGTAGGTACCAATGCTCTACTTGTTTGTGAGCTCTATGTTTTTATTTTTTTTAAGTTTATTTATTTGAGAGAGCACACATGAAAGCAGGGGAGAGGGCAGAGAGAGAGGATCCCAAGCAGGTTCCACAGTCAGCACAGAGCCTGACGCATGGCTCAAACCCACAAACTGTGAGATCAAGACCTAAGCCAAAATCAAGAGTTGGACACTCAACAGACTGAGCCACCCAGGCACCCCATGAGCTATATGCTTTTAAAACATTGATGAGATCTTGAGCCTGGGAAGCCCAGGCTCAGAATGTCTGGTCATTCCTGAGATGCCAGGCAGCCCAGTCCAAATGTATCTCCACAAAAAGGGAGGCCTGATGGCCAGATGCCCAGCACAGATGGAGCCTTGGGACACCCATCAAGTCTGGAGCCATAACTGCTACACCTGCACAGCCTCTCACAGCCATGGACCCAGAGTCCTGGATGATCCAAAAGTGGTTAGAGCAAGTCCACCACCTCAACCCCTCCCACCACTCCTCACCTCTTTGTCTGAACCCTGCTTGGAGTCGAAAGAAACTGAAATCCTTGGCCAGAGAACCATCTCTTTTATTCCCATCAGGTGTCAGAAACACTCCAGGCCACTAGACGAAGAATGAGAGAACAAGAAATAAATACATGTAAAGGAAAATAGGAGACTAAGGGTTTGATCATCAACATGAACAAGAAATTAAAACCCTTCTGCAAACCTACCCTTATTTACCACAGGTCTATAATTTGCTTTTAGACACTTCAGCATGTGCAGAGGGACACTGTGTATGACTTGGTTGAAGCTCTGAGTCTGGGGCTTGAGCTACCCAGGCTCAAGAAAACATTTTACTCAAGGGGCAACTGGGTGGCTCAGTCAGTTAAGTGTCCGACTTCAGCTCAGGTCATGATCTCACGGTCCATGAGTTCAAGACCTGCATCAGGCTCTGTGATGAGAGCTCAGAGCCTGGATCCTGCTTTGGGTTCTGTGTCTCTCCCTCTTTCTGCCCCTCCCCCACTCACACTCTGTCTCTCAAAAGTGAATAAATGTTAAAAAAATATTTTTAAAAAAATAAGAAAGCATTCTACTCAAGAATGCACAGACCTGCGGTAGTTGGCTATGAAACCCATATTCCAGAGGCATATACTACAAATGCCTCTTATTCAACTCAAGGCTCACAAGTTTAACATACTCAATTTTTAAAGAAAAGTAGTGGTCTGTTTACTATGGATAGAAATGGGTTTTCATTGGTGAAATTAGAATTATTCAGTATGCATGTATGGATAACAAATAAGTTATAGACCCTCCCCACCCTTGCATGAATTAGGTATAAGATTCTAGGTCTAGCCCACACCCAATGAGAAAAGATTACCCAAGAATGTGGATACCAGGAGGTAAGCATCATTGAGAGCCATTTCAAAGTCTAGCTGCCTTCTATTATCCTGAAGGGTTCCAGATTTCAGATGCCATTTATGAGGGTAAAGAAATCCTGCCTCTTTTTTGAAATTGAATCTTGCCAATTGCCTCAAGTAAACTTACATGTAAGATAGTGGGCAGAACACCCTCCATAGAACTCAATACTGGGCTCTCTGGTCAGCTCTCCTTTCTCCAGAATGTTCCTTCTTCTCTTCCAATATAAATGAACCAAGCCTGTGTCCTGAATCCCAGTATCAAGTATATTTGGCAAGTGCATTTGACCTGAGGTATTCATGTTAATGAGGCTTACAACGTTATCCTTCACAGGAAACACATTTGGATTTTAACTGAAGCCTCTGGTGGTAGCCCCTCCCTAGAAAGCTGTTTGGAAGATACTATGGAACATAGAACATTCATACTAACAGGACCTTCGAGATCAGAAAGTCCAATATCCTTGCCCTACAGCAGAGAAAAAAAACAAAGGCCCAAGGGGGACACATGACCACAGACCCTCCCACGTTCACATGACCAGAACTGAAGGGATCTTTATAATCAGTCAATATTGCTCTCTTGTTCTCTCTCTCAAATGAATAAAGGGGAAGCCTTTTTGTCACCCCTAAAATGGATCTAGGGGTGGCAGTGTTAGAAGCACAAAGAGAAGGGTCATTGGTAGTAAACCCAGGGCTTAACACTAACTGTATGTTTGTTGGTTTATCTTTCAACTCCCTGAGTCTTTTGGTATATTCTGGTATTTCCAAAGCTTATACTACCCAGCTCTCTTCACTCTTCTCCCCAACTGCTGCATCCCCCCTTTTCTATTATTTGGTTGCCCCAGCTCTTGGCAGAGGACGAGGCCACCATAGTTACCCTACTGATGGTTTTTTCCCCAAGGATAATGTCTGGGACTAAGAGACACCTGAGAGTTTGGGTGTCTAGTCCCCTTTGATGGACTCCAACAAACCCCGTGAACCAGACCACCCTTGGAAGACAGGCTTCACCTTTGACTTCATCTCTGTGCAAATGTCACCATTATTTGACATTTGGCAATTCAAGGATACTCATGTTACACAAGCTGGTTAAGCAACTTTATCATTAGAAAGAAGCAAATCTCTGGGGCACCTGGGTGGCTCAGTCAGTTAAGCATCTGACCTCGACTCAGGTCATGATCTTGCAGTTTGTGAGTTTAAGCCCCATGTCAGGCTCTGTACTGACAGCTCAGAGCCTGGAGCCTGCTTCTGATTCTGTGTCTCCCTCTCTCTGCCCTCCCTCCCTTACTTGCTCTCTCTCTCTCTCTCTCTCTCAAAAATAAATATTAAAAAAATTTAATAAAAAAGAAGAAAGAAGCAAATCTCTGAAAGACGTCTAGTAGAATGTTAGCTCACCACCATTCCACGTGGTGGAAAGAACCCAGTTCTGGGGTCGCACTCTGAAAACTGAGACTTCCTGGTCTGTCCCACCAGAGCCAAGAGAAGAGCAGCTATCTTTAAAGACAAAGGAATGATATCTTTGGGAACCCAGTTTCAAAAGGCATACATTTCTTGATATTGTGCTATTTGTTGGATTTAAGTTGCAGAGTATATTTTTTGAGCTTTTGAAAAGGAAACAAAACCCAGGCTTTACGGACATGACTGGGTCTATGTGTGTGAATGCATATTTGCATGTTTACCACCCACAATCGTCTAGTGGAAAATGACTTCAACAAGCCTTTCCGTGGCTTTAACCAGTTCTCAAAACTTGACACCTTTGGCTTCCTAAAAAGTTTGACTTGAGGGTGCACTGGATGAAAAAGATTCTACCTGGGCTGGGGTTAGGGTGACCTGGGTGGCTGCTACCTCCAACGTGTCCTTTGCAAATCTGTGTTCATGCCCCATCACACTCCTGGGAAGGTGTTTGGCAGACCTGAGATTCAGTCCATGTGTACCAGTTATTGGGACCTTTCAATTTCCTTTCTTGTACCCCAATGAGATGAGGCATTTCCTGCCTTGCCATAAGCTAGGCCCCAAGGTCAAATATCTCCCACTCACATTTTACTCATCAAAGACTGAGAGAAAATGATCGGGTAGCATTATATGACATCAAAGATCCAGCTGAACTGGGCCTAATGAAGGGCTCTGGGTGCTGTGGAACAGAGGCAGAGCTCCTGACAGGGAGGCCACCCTAAGCGTGGGCTGCTCTCCGCTGCCACAGAGGAGCACCATGCATTTGCACTTGCCAATTTAAGCCAGATGGCGCACGGGAGGTGAGAGATTCCTCTCCTCGATGCCTGACACAGTGGTTTAGATAATGAAAATCTCTGATAATAGACATTTCCTCAAGTGCTCTTACTTAATCCCCTGGCACTGTTACTTAATAGCTTACCTGTCCCACAGAAAAGCTATGACTCATTCTGCATTTATTCAATAAATATCTTTGAATGCCTACTCTGTGCCAGATGTAAGAAAACATTGAGTATTACCTTAGTATTTTACGGTTAGAAAAATCACGATGCAGATTTCCAGTCCAGGCAGCAAACTGTGATGATAATGGTGCAGAGATAGTAACACATTCTTCTTTTCCATAACCTTTTCACGAAACTCAGTGTACAGATACTGAGGCACATATTTTATTTTTTTTCTTTTATAGTTTATTGTCAAGTTGGTTTCCATATAACACCCAGTGCTCATCCCAACAAGTGCCCTCCTCCATGCCCAACACCCCCCTTCCCCTCTCCCCCACCCCCATCAGCCCTCAGTTTGTTCTCAGTATTTAAGAGTCTCTTATGGTTTGTCTCCCTTCTTCTCCTTAACTATTTTCCCCCATTTCTCCCCCCATGGTCCTCTGTTAAGTTTCTCCTGATCCACATATGAATGAAAACATATGGTATCTGTCCTTCTCTGCCTGGCTTATTTCACTTAGTATAACACCCTCGAGTTCCATCCACTTTGCTACAAATGGCCAGATTTCATTTCTTTCTCATTGCCATGTAGTATTCCATTGTATACATAAACCACATCTTCTTGATCCATTCGTCAGTTGATGGACATTTAGGCAGTTTCCATGATTTGTCTATTGTGGAAGAGTGCTGCTGTGAACATTGGGGTACATGTGCCCCTATGCACCAGCACTCCTGTATCCCTTGAGTGAATTCCTAGCAGTGCTATTGCTGGGTCATAGGGGAGTTCTACTGTTAATTTTTTGAGGAATCTCCACACTGTTTTCCAGAGTAGCTGCACCAGTTTGCATTCTCACCAACAGTGTAGGAGGGTGCCCACTTCTCCACATCTTTGCCCACATCTATAGTCTCCTGATTTGTCCATTTTAGCCACTCTGACCAGCATGAGGTGGTATCTTCCTTTCTAATTTTGTGTCATGATCTGGTTCTGGTACCTGGGGAAAGTTTGGGTGGTGACTTCTGTCCTGTAAGGGAAATTCACTCAAGACTCAGGCCATGACCTACAGAACAAATCAGTGGAACACTGGCTGAATGCTCATACACAGTTAAATAAATAGAAAAAGTTCTGTGGAGCAAAAAAGAAAAATAAAAAGACTCAGGCTATGGCCCAGATTGCTGAGCTGGTCAGCAGCAGGCAGCCTGGGAAGGAACCACAACACGCCCTGGGGCAAGGCTGACAGGTTTGCCCTGAAAACCAGAAAGCCGTTCTATGGGGGCTTCCGAAATCACTACCACTACGCGCCAGCCTCCATCTCCAGGGCTCGCTGCTCCCACTGATTTCAGAGTCTCTTTTTGCCAACTCTGAATGTCTGCTTTTCTATGGAAAGACCGCGAGTGCTTTGTCATGAGCCCCAAAGACCAACCACTAGCATCTTAAGCATACCACTGTAGCTAGGATGGCAGGATTCCCCTGATGTCAATGGACCCAACACTGACTTGGCACATTCCAGAAGGTGAGGGAGGCTTGGTCACCCTGCCAGTTCTCAGGCTGGCTCCTACCGCTAGCAATACCAGTAAGGTTGGGGGCCTCCCGCATAGACCTGGACAGATCTTCCAATAATTGAGCTCTCCCAAATGGTAGGCTCTGGGCAGATTTTCCCATTTGTATTGACTTGTAGAATAGTCACGCCTACTCCCTCCATCTCAGTGTGGTAGGTACAGTTCCATTTTATAGGTGAGGGGGTTGGAGGTTGCTAAAGGTTATACACTTGCCCGCTGTCATAAAGCTAACACACAGGAGAGCAAGAATTTCGACCAAGATCCAAATCTCTCTGTTTTCTGATACAACTGGAGTCACAAACATTTTAATATTAGCTTAGATAAAAGATATTCAGAAAATCAGCAAGTGTAGCTAACAGAAAGAACATGGAAGTAAAAAAAAATTGGAGATCTAGGTTTAACCTTCCATTTCAGTTCACCACCACTAACTGGGTGACCCAGGAGAAGTCACCTAAATTGTCAGGGTAATAGTGTCTTTAACTGAAAATGAAAGGGTTGTATATTACCCACAGATCATTCTTCCATAAGGGCAGGGACCGTGTCTTTTTCTCCTGGCCATAGCATTCCCAGCACCTACCATAGTGTCTGGCTTATAGCAGATACTTAATAAGTGTTGGATAAATGAATAAATGCATGGGACTACATATCAGAACCTCATGCAGGGTTTTTCACACGTACCTGCCAATGTCTCACCCCATAAGCCCTGGTGCGTGAGGCCCACTCGTATAAACTTTAAAAAGAAAAGGAAAACCTCTCTAGGTAGTTCTGATTCAGACCCATAGTATGAAGTCACTTTACAGCTCTAAGATTCTATTATTCTATTAAATCAGCTGTATAAACGATCCATTACTAAGTTCAACATAAATGTATTTACTCAGTTTTATATAGTTCCCTCTTCGTTAGGAAAAATAGGCAATATGTACTCTAGATTCCTTCATATCACTGAGAAACTTGTCTCAGTTCTTTCCTTGTCTTCAACTGATGTGTCCCCATCTTTCCTTTCACTGCTATATCCTTCTCCCAGTTGCTTTTAAGAGTGTATCCTTTTCCTTGAATTACACCAGTTGGATTAAGACCATCATATCTATAAAAGAAAAATATCCAAATAAATTAGAAACAAAATAATTTCTTATTTTGATAGAACTCCTAGGTGCTGGTTCACAGGTATTTCCCCTCTTTCTCTTGTCTTCAATTTTCAGTTGGAAAGAGTCACTGCAAAATTTATTCAGCACTTGGTAGGTGTTTTACATTAAAAAGAGGGGAAAGGGAAGAAAAATGAAATCAAATCAACCTGGCAAATAAGTCAAATGACCTGGTAGCCAGTATTGCTAACCTGTTTTTTTCTCAGCTGGGAAAAAGCTAGCCAATACCGTGTTCTTTAGTGTTTTCCCAACAGAGGCATTACCCTATCCAAGTAGTGTTTGTCAGGCTGCAAGGAAGCCATCCTTACATTAAATACTGACTTACTGAAGCATCTGCGGAAGATTTTTCCAGAGCTGGAGCTTAAGACATTTCCCTCCCTGCTTACCTGAAAAACACCGACCACCCCTATTACAGCGGGAGTTTGCAATCCTACAGCCTTGCTCTCTGTCTTCTACACACCCACATTCGGTTAACCTAATCCAGAAGCCAAGCCCAATAGCAAGCTACTCAGTTTTCTCCCTTGCTCCCTCCAGTCCCTGGGTCTTCTGTGGCTTTTCCACTTGGGCGTTATTAAAAAAGTGCAGAGGGCAAGAGAGAGAGCGTTTGCTGGCTCCTTTGCCAACCAGGCCCTTCCTTCCAAGGCCACATGGCTCCAGTTTCTTTGTTTCCTCTTATGTTTAATTTTCTTTGGCCCAGACTTTCCTCATTGGTTTTCTTTTCGCATTTTATCACCATAAATTAATTAAAATGTTTCTGGCGCTGAGTTCACATCTGATCATCTTGGCAGGATCCCCTTACACAGATGGCGAGGAGATAAAGAGCGATCCAAGCATCCAAGAACAAGAAGGGCCCACATAGGGAGCTGGGCAGAGAGACTGCAAGAGGAGAGGAGAGGCCGATGAAAAACAAATAGCCACCAGGCCGAATCGAAAAGTTGAGTTGGAGAGTGTGGGACACAGGGGAGGAGGGGGTGATTTCTGGGGATTCTTGGTATTCTTCCACCCCTTCCCCAAACCCCCAAGAAGACAGCTTGTTACCAATTAGTGGAAGAACCAGAAGTGATTGTTCTACCTCCCCCTCCTCTTCACCCTGCAGGTTTGGGTGACCCGGATGGGCTACACAGGTGCTGGGAGATGGGGGCCATGTCAGAAGTAAAAGGTGGCTCCAGGGGATGGGAAGAAGCAAAGAACAACCTTGACTGGGAACCTAGTATGGGTCAGACACTCTGCTACCCCCTGGGGATATAAGAACGAGCAAAACATACATGTTCCTTCTTCTTGTGGTATGACATGAGAGAAGACAAACATTCAGTACCAAGTATCCGTAGAGGGGAAAGAAAGCTGCCCTAGACTCAGAACTTGAGATACGTTTTTGGCAATGCAGAAGTGCACTGCAGGGATACACATAAATGCCAATGACCCAGAGACCGGGCCCACCACTCCCAGTGTCTGGCCACATTGACATTACTCCACAGGGGCCTGAGCACCTCGCGGAGGAAGGCCTTGGGCTCATGACACTCAGGGGGAAAGAGAAAACCTTGTGCTACTCAGCAAGGGAAGGGACGTTGACTTATGGTCATCCATAAACTTCCAGAAGGCTATTTGAAAGGAGAGTTAAAACCCTATTGAGACTTTAACCTTGGGTGCGCCTGGGTGGCTCAGTCCATTAAGCATCTGACTCTTGGTTTCGGCTCAAGGTCATGATCTCACAGTTTGTGAGTTTGAGCCCCACATTAGTCTCTGCGTTAACCAAGTGCAGAGCCTGCTTAGGATTCTCTCTCTTCTCCTCCCTTGCTCTCTCTCTCTCTCTCAAAATAAATAAATAAATAAACTTTAAAAAAAGGACTTTAACCTTTCTTTGTCTATAACTACTGACACAGAATTCTGTCTTAGTATGAAGGGACCACTCTCCTCACTGAAACTAATAAACAGAATAATTAGTTTGTGACTAGTGCCTGAGCAAAATAAACAGGATGCTGTGCTGAAGCATAATAGAGGCTGTGACCACACTAGGTAAGGCATTCCAGACAGACCTCCCTGAGCGGTGACATTTAAAAAGAAAGACTGGAAGTATCCCAGGGACCTCAAATTGAAAATGTAGCTTCAGAACTACTACCATTCACCCAAGCTCAGGCCACGAAGCACCAAAGCCCCACTCTGGCATTCAGGGAGAATAAACAACAGCTCTGAGTCACAGAGCTTAAGGTCTTCTAGAACAGCCCAGCCTTGGAAGCCTGAGCTCTGGTCATTGTTTCTGGCGGATCCGGCCTGACCACATGCTCACTGAAAATCAGTTAGGTCTGTTGTCCCCTGGAGCAAAGCGACAAGGGCTGTCCAGGTGCTTACATCCTCTGCTCAGAGGATGAAGGAAATGTAGTATATTTTCTTTGCTTCACTCTTTGGCCTCCATAAGTGCCAAGGTTAAAAGGGGCCACAAACAGGGGCACCTGAGTGGCTCAGTCGGTTAAGCGGCCGTGCTCAGCTCAGGTCATGATCTCACAGTCCGTGGGTTTGAGCCCCGCATCTGGCTCTGTGCTGACAGCTCAGAGCCTGGAGCCTGCTTCAGATTCTGTGTCTCCCTCTCTCTCTGCACCTCTCCCACTCGTTCTCTCACTTTCCATCTCTCAAAAATAAACATAAAAAATCATAAAGCAAACAACTGCTTTATTGAGGCCTTTTTGTAAGAAAAAGAAAAGCCCCTATGGTCCATCTCCAACTCCTCTGGCGTTCCTAGCCTTCCAGCCCTCAGTGGTCACTTCCCCCCCCCACCACCACCTCCAAGTTTCTTGAACATTTGAACACATACTTTTGGACGACCATAACCCTATTTCCTGCATGTCCAGGAACCCTGACTCCAACTACCTCTAACAGGACTATAAGCTTCTCAGGGATAAGAACTGAACTGTGGGGCTCCTGGGTAGCTCAGTCGATTAAGTGTCTGACTTCATCTCAGGTCATGATCTGACATTTGTGAATTCAAACTCCGCATCGGGTTCTGTGCTGACAGCTCAGAGTCTGGAGCCGTTTCAGATTCTGTGTCTCCCTATCTCTCTGTCCCTTCTCCACTTGCTCTCTGTCTCTCTTTCTCTCCCAAAACTAAATAAACGTGTTTTAAAATTAAAAAAAAAACTGAGTCATGTACTTCTTTTTTTCTGGGCTCTTAGTAGGTGCTTGATAAACACAACAAATTGAATTTTAAAGTTACAACAAATAAATATCTCATTTCCAAATTGTTAAACATCAACTGTTAAAGCATGTTCATTTGGGTTTTTTTTTTTAACATCCCTGAATTTTATCTTGCCAGTTTATTTTGGAAGTCTTCAAAGAAAGAGAAAGGGAGGGCAGGAAGCACTTAAGTCCTCTATTGTTCTTTACTAATATTTTCTTTATTATTCTAATGTGACTAGCAAAACCTATCAGTGACGAATATAAATTTGTAGAGATCAACCATACACACACACACACACACACACACACACACACACTGATTTCTTTGAAAAAAACTTCCTGTATGGATTTCTTTTTCAAGAATATGATGGGACACATTCTGAAAAGAAAACAAAAAATATTTTTAAAAATTTAACGTTCCAAGCACTCCCTGTTTTTCTGTTCTTTGTTTCTGTTCCTAGAGTCCTGTGCCCTGCTTTCCCGGCATCACTAAACTCAGAGAAATGCAGAGTGGATTAAACCATGAAACAATACATTAGAGGGCTCTGAGGCCCCACAAACCTCAAAGATACGGGGTCAAGAGAGTGCTATTATTTTTATATTAGTTTTACGTTTGTCTCTGCCTTTGAAACAATTCCTAAGGTTTTTGTCTTGTTCTTGCACTTGCTCTGGGTCTCGCGTGTGCGGCGCGGCTACAGTTACAAAGCAGAGCCAGAGAGAGTTCTCGGTCAGAGACTCGGGGCCTGAGAACAGGCAGGGTCTGAGAATCACTTGTCCAGGGACTCGGGCCTGGAGGTGGATTGAAACCCTCTGGGAAATCTGACTTCCACCTCTGACATGCAGGTTTAGGTTGCTCCCTAAAAACAGCTGGGAGCTCTGTCTGTCTGTGCTGGCAATGGGACATTCTGCGGACAGGGCTAACGCTGCCCATCTCCCACCCGTCGGGACGCTGAGTCATGTAGATTTCCTAATCATCAGCCTCACACACTCTCTGACTAGGGTATAGTACCTTCTCTCCCATACTTCTCTCCCATACTTTTTTTTTTTTTTGAGAGCTCAGGAAGTCAGGCAAGAGTGAGGCATGAAAAGATCTAGTTTAAGGTAGATAATTTAAGTAACATTTTAAGATAACTAGACGTGTTGCTTCATTTAAGCACAAGAACCCGACAGGGTGAGCAATTAGTATTTTCTTTTGTACATTAAGAAAAGGAAGCAGAGAAGAGTCCATTGTCTTGCCTTTCATGGCTGGAGGGCTTCCTTGTAGGGCTGGGAACCCAGGTTGTCAAGCCCCAAAGCTGGTAAGATCTCCACTGTGACACATGCTCTTCTCCTTGAAGTGCAGGCACACAGACAAAATTCCAGTTTTACAGGAAATCAGGCCCAGAAGCAAAAGGGGCTTGTCTACAGACTGTGAGTGTGTCTCCAGAACCCATGAAAATCTCTAGGTCTTGAGCCCAGGCCTCTTGATTCAATTTCCCTTTACTCTTTTCTCATGGGTGATAGGCCCATCCTTTGTCTTACCAGATTCTATCTCAAACGTGCAGTTGACACTCAAGACAACTCAAAATAAGTTTCTTGCCTAGAAGAAGGATACCAAGCAACCATGCTGAGACAAGGAAACCTTACCAGGTCGTCTTTTTAAGTTTTTAATTTTGCTACAAATCTGGATGCCACGATCAGCTGCTAGTAAATTCTGCCGTTAAGTCCACGTGAGCTAAGACAGGAAACTATGTTGCCACAGATAGAATAGTAGGCATCTCTATTCCATTAAAACAAAATTCTCTTTATATGATGCATTGCCAACCTGAAGCCATCAGATACATGCCAGGAACCGGCCAGCTACATCTTTCTCCTCAACACACACACACACACACACACACACACACACACACGTGTTGGGTTTTTTTTTTTTTTTCCTTTTTCATCCTTATTGGGCAGGTAGGGATGAGAGGAGAATGGAAAACCATACTACCGGTTCACATCTAGAAGCTAGGTCCCTGATCCAGTTCAGCTCAGATAACCTGTCAACTGGTCATAGTCTGTGAGATCAGAAACAATATCTTGCAACTAAAACATTTTTCTCAGGGTAAATTTTCACGACAATCCAAAGATATTGGAGTCAGGTTTGCAGCTGTAGTTAGAAAGAGAAATATTGGGGTGCCTCAGTGGCTCAGTCAGCTGAGCATCCGACTTCTGGCTCAGGTCACAGTCTCACGGTTTGTGGGTTTGAGCCCCGTGTCGGGCTCTGTGCTGCACTCCTTGCTCAGAGCCTGGAGCTTGCTTTGGATTCTGTGTCTCCTTCTCTCTCTGCCTCTCCCCCACCCATGCTCTGTCTTACTCTGTCTCTCAAAAATACATAAATGTAAAAAAAAAAAAATGAGAAAGAGAAGCATTGAAGCTGCCCATCTCCAGTTCTTGGGGTCATGGGCCAGAAGCACTCAGTCTGTGTACACTGGTAAACATTAGTGACACCGGCTTTGACTGGCTTGCAATGCAGTCCACACCCCCCCCCCGCCCGCCGCGTTTCCCCCTCCCCCCACCATCAGGGAGAGGTGAGATGGGGAAGCTGTTGGTGCTGGGTGGTTTTTTTTTAATGTTTATTTACTTATTTTTGAAAGAAGGAGAGAGAGAGAAAGAGAGAGAGAGAGAGAGAGGCAGAGAATCTCAAGCAGGCTTCCTACTGTCAGCGCAGAGCCCAATGCAGAGATTGAACTCCTGAACCATGAGATCATGACCTAGGCAGAAATCAAGCATCAGACAATTAACCAGCTGAGCCACCCAGGCACCCCTCTCCGCAGTGCTCTGTAAAGCCCTGGCTCCCCGCACCCCCATTCACCACACCCAATAATCATACTGCTTCTCCCTGTGACTCCCAAAAGAAGGGATAGGCCTCAGAACCTGGATGTCCCACTTATCCCAAGTTGTGTAAGAGACTGGATCTCGCTCTGTGCATCCACAGTGACCTGGGAACTGGGCATGAAGCCACTTGAAGGGGTAAAGGAAAATACCTCCCCTCCACTCCCCATAAAACTGCTTATAAAGAAAACAGAAGTAATTATGGGAAAAAATGCTTAAAAACCTAGAGGGCTCTATTAAAATGAACCTCACATGGATTCTAGTTTAAGTTTCCAAGACTCAGGCAAGAAATTTTCATGTTTAAATCCTTCCTCATCCAAGATGCTTGGTATGGCCAGCGTGGTTGTCCAGAAGCCTAAACAAGCTCATCGAGGTGACTAGTGGCTTGTCTCTATTTTGCATTTATTGCTAAAACGGCACTAAAATAGCAACAAAGGAAATTAGAAGAGAGAAAAGTTCCCCCACTTTCACCACAAACCATGAACTTGCTTTTAATCTCATCTTCCCCCTTCTATTCTTTGTCCACAGGCCAACACCATTTTTACTTCGTAAATAAATGTCTCTCTAATCTCATTGTTAAAAAATGTTTTCCAAGTAACCGAATATATTAAAATCCCACAGTGATCCATCTAGCCACTCTCTGAGCCATATCTCCTCAGTTAGATCTGTACTGAGCCAGTCGTTTTTTTATGTCTAAAGACTCCGTATTTGTACTAAAGCAAGCCAGTTCCAAGTGGGTGTAAATAACACCCAATACCCAACAAGACAGAGCCAGAACATAAACTGCCAATATACATGAACACCAGCCTAGCTGGATGTCTTCCGCTTGCCCCTCCAGATCCATCCCCAACCCTTCTCCACTCTGCTCTGCGCCCAGGAAGGCTGACCCACATGGACTTCGTCTTGGGCTCCCATCCGTCTGCCTTCTAGTTGAGGTCTGCCAATGGAAGTCACCGGTAGGAGATCAGAGGGCAAGAGGAGAGTGAGATTAGGATATTTATTCCCCCAGCTCCTTCCCTTCTGGGTCTCTACAGATTAGACACATCTTTCTCCTGAAGACGATAGCTCCTCTCCTGCAACCCTCCAGTCCAGCCACAACTACCTTTCTCAGGGCTCAGTAACGGTGCCCTCCTTTCCCTCATGCAGGCTAGTGATGGTAAGGCTTTCCAATATTCCTGGTTTCCCTTCACTGTACCCAAACATTTATAATTAAACCCTTTTCTTGGCTTGTCCTCTTGGGGATGCCATTGGTTTCTTCTGGGACCCTGACTCATTCATCAGGCAATGCAGAAAATGATTACTGAACACCAAGTCATGTTCTAATTTCATCCTGTGTCTAAAGCCAATGGGGGAAAAACAGGGCATCCTATAGCTGTAGGCTATAGGAAAACTTCAGAGAAAAATCAGTAAAACAGATGGAATTCAACACAACATTGTAGAGGACCTGCTACCTGCCCAAGAACTGCGCTTTGCCCTAAATCTCAAGGCCACCCTATCATGCCAGGGCCACACCATGATGGAGCCATGATCGTCCAAAACCTCTGGGTCCCCTGCAGTTCTTCTCAAGTCATTGCTGTGGCAATCCGCTACACACAGGTACAGCCAGCAGCAACTTGACCTCAGCTACACCCATAATCTCTCATATTTTGTGTAGGAGGCTCTTCTGACACGACAGCATGGGACATCTTGTCATTCACACTTCACAAACCTGGAAGTTCGAGGAAGTTAAGCCCACAGGACAAGTCTTGACCCATGGAACATGGGAACCAGAGGATAAAATGGTCCCCTCTTCTATCTCTTAGGCAGGGAATCCTGAGGTGCATTATCCATGACCCCTCACACGGTTCCCAGGGAACTGAGTCCCCGTTGCCCAAGATAGTGACCAGCTCAGTGATGCACCTTGTCTTGCCCTCCTCCCCCTACCTCTCTCTCTCTCTCATTCCTTTGGGATACTTCATAATTCATGAAATAAGCTACCTGCACACAAGCCCTTCTCTCTAGCTTTGCTTTCTGGAGAAAACTCAAGCTAAGGTAATGAGAACTTCTTAATTCCTCCAAAACAGAAGAAAAGCTCAGGAAGGGGGCGCCTGGGTGGCTTAGTCGGTTAAGCGTCCGACTTTCGCTTAGGTCATGATCTCGGGGTTCGTGGGTTCGAGCCCCGCGTCGGGCTCTGTGCTGACTGCCAGCTCAGAGCCTGGAGCCTGTTTCGGAGTCTGTGACTCCCTCTCTCTCTGACCCTCCCCTGCTCACACTGTCTCTCTCTCTCTCTCTATCCTAGAAATAAATAAAAACATTTAAAAAAAAAAAAAGGAAAAAAAGAAAAGAAAAGCTCAGGAAGCAGAGGGAAAAAAAAACAATGAGGAAAACACCTCCTTTTTATGTCTGTTTGAAATTCACCCCCCAGGTCTCAAAGGCCTGGCCAGCAAACCCTAAGATCTTCAAACTTCCCCCAACCCCATAAAAATATGTCCAGGCAGAACCACACTGCAATACCAACTCCAAGGTATCTGAGTTTTATATGACCTAATACTTTATGCTTGTTCTATATCTGTTCTTTTTCAGGGGGGGTGGGGGGATGAATAAACCAAGAATGGACACCCAAGAAATATGATGGGAAATTTCCCTCATCCCCCAAAGACTTTAGGAAATGTACAAAGCTTGATTTTTACAATTTATCTTCAAACTGTTCTATTTGCCTGATGCATAAAGAATCATTTCCTTACACCCCAAGATTTTTTAAATTATCTATCCAGCTTGTTTCCAGAAATTCTTCTCAGCACAAATCATCTTTTTTTTTTTTTTTTTAAGAGAGAGTGCACACATGTGTGAGCTGGGGGAAGGGGCAGAGAGGGGCAGGGAGACAGAATCTTAAGCAGGTCCCACACTCAGCATGGAGCCTAAAGCGGGGGTTGATCTCACAACTGTAAGATCATGACCTAAGCTGAAATCAAGAATTGGATGCTCAACCAACTGAGCTACCCAGGCACCCTGACAAATCATCTTTAAAAAAAAAAAAAAGTTTTTCCAGGCAATCAAGAAATGACTCCTCTAGTAGTCTTTTCAGTCTGAAAGGAAATATATTGGTTTTCTGGATCTGTAGTCCAGGGTGGAGGGGGAAGAGGAGAGAACAGGTTATAGAAACAGGTAAACCTGAAGAGCGGACACGTAGAGGGAAAGAGCAGGGGAATGCAGTCCGGGGGTAAAGCACTGAAGACCAGACTTCAGCACTCAGGAAGCTCTATTCCTGCAGACGTCAAATGGAGTAACTTTAAGCAAACCATTTTACATTCCTTTAAGTCGGTTAGGATTCTTTTCAGTCCATTCATCTGTAAAACAAGAACAAATTCCACTTATCTGGGACAAAGACCAATAGCAGAAGACTTCACATACGAATATGAATATTTCAGGGCCCACAAAAAAGAAGCTAGAAAGTCTGACAGAATGAGCTAGGCTGACACCAACTTAGATCCAGCTTCAAATTAAGATATGCCACTTGAGGCACCTGGGTGGCTCCATCAGTTGCACGTCCAACTTCAGCCTAGGTCATAATCTCCCTGTTCCCGAGTTTGAGCCCCGCATAAGGCTCTGTGCTGACAGCTCAGAGCCTGGAGCTTGTTTCAGATTCTGTGTCTCCCTTTCTCTCTCTGCCCCTTCCCCATTCACACTCTGTCTCTCTCAAAAATAAACATTAAAAAAAATTTTTTTTAATACATCCCTTGTTAGTTAGCCTTCCAAATAAACCCCTTCTGGAGACGTAAGCACAGAGTTCTAATTCCCAATAATGTTGGTAGGTTATATGAACAGGATTTCCACTTCTTATTGTCTGCCCTAACTTTGTAAGTCAGCCCCCAAGCACGCACGCAATTCCCCCCTCTCCCTGCCTTTGTTATTTTATCCAGCAATAAAGCCCCGTGCCCAGGGCCACACATGGGGCTGAGATGAACATCACAGGCCCAGGCTTTGTGGAAAATAGTCTTTCAGCAGCAGCATCTGGCTTCTTGGCATGTTCCCCCAGCTGTTGTGCTGACAGCTCTGAAGTTGCTTTTTACTTTGTCATATGGTTCTGCTGCTAATGGGCTGTCTCTTCTTGCTTGTCCTCCTCTGGGTCATTTTTCCTTTCAAATTCACAATGAGTTCCAAGAAAACGGCACACCATGACTCCCCTGAAGAGAAGCCTCCGTCCCTAGTTGCCGTGGCAGTCAGAGGGCCGGGCATCTCAAGTGGGAGTAAGCAGTCCTAACACTTGAAGGGGAAACATCTCATTACACTGCCCGGTACATTTATTCTGCAAGAAGTAGGCTTACGAAGGGGCAATTAGGTAACTTGACAGGCGCAGGTGGTAGACTAACATAAAGCATTATTTGTCTTTGTGTTTACACAGGACCAATCGCCCATAGTACCCAGGACTTACACAAGCACATAATTTTGACACAATGGACCACAACTAACTTCTCATAATTGGCAATCCTGCTGGATTCTGAGTATTTTCTCCTCTTGGTGCCAATCTGAATACTCAAATGTGAAATTTAGCACCTGCAAATGTTTTCTCAGGTCCCCAGCTCTCATGTCGATAGTCAGTGGAGTCTGCATGTGCAGTAACAGAACAGACAGGGACTGGATGTCCAAACAGGAGCCTGCTTTCCTGAAACTCCGTGAGCGACTGAAGAAACCAGCATGCAGTTGGCTTCTCATTCAATACATCTGGAGATACCCAAGGTCCAGATGAGCCCATAATGACTTACAAAATGATCAGAAGTTAGCCAAACGTGCGCTTGATTTTTGTGAGTCCACAATCAGGCTGCCGCATACGGTTGAGCAGGCTGAGCACTGCTCAGCTACAGAAAATGCGATTCCTACATAGGGTGCTAATGTTGGGGCCCTGATGTTGTGCTGCCCTCAGTAAACAGATAACTAGGGAATATAGGACAAGGACAAACGACCACAAATTTAAATTTCCCAAAATGTAAATGACAGAGGCTACAAGAATATATTTAGAATATATAAAACACAAATCCTCGAAACAGATATAAATGAATTTCTGAGGTGACTTTAGAGAGTTGATTTAATCCTAAACGGTGGAACAGTTTCTGGCAGAGCAAAAGAGAGTGAAAAGAAAACAACCTGAAGAAGAAGAAGTAGGGAAGGGAAAAGAGAAAGGCAATACGACATGAGAGCAGCAAAGAGAAGCCTGAGACGAAAACATGGATGAAGTTGGAATTACTTCTTCACAGAAATTCTGGGGACATCTGAAGTATTGATTATATGCCTAGAACCCAGTTTTCTCTCTGCTCCCTCATTCTTCATCCGCCAACCTCTTCCAACCCCATTCCTGCCCTCGGTGAATATTTGAGTTCCGGGACTAGCCCCTAAGGAGAACTGAAATAAGAATAAGCCAAGATCCCTGCCTTCTGGAAGCCAAAGTCTAAGGGAGGAGGTAAGGCAGCATGGGACTACTCCCTTACACTGTATAAAATGCCACCAGAATCCCAAGGACAGATGGGTCACTCCCAACAGGGTGAGAGGGGAGTCTCAGGGAAGAAGTGGCACCTGGGGCAACAGCTAGGATGTCAGCTGGTAGAGGTGACAGAGAGCACAACGCAGGCAACAGTAACACATAAAAAAAAAATGCACTGGAGCAAAGGGTAAGGCATTGGGTAGAGTTGGCTTGGCATAAAAGGATGTGGGGACAACAATGGCTATGACAATAATTTCATGCAATTTAACACTGGAAAGCTGGCCTGAAGACAATTGTTGAAGGGCCTTAAATAACGAAGGACGTTGAACATTCTCTTGAGTCCATAGGAAGTAACCCACTGTCAGTATTCATCTATTAACCTTTGAGCAGAGAGTGATATAATCAGAGCTGGGCTTTAAGAGAAGCTCTATCTGGACCACCTGGCTCAGTCACTTAAGCGTCTGACTCTTGATTGAGGCTTAAGTCATGATCTCACACGGTTTGTGAGTTCGAGCCCTGCATCGGATTCCTAATTGGGGAGTGTTCTTGGGATTCTCTCCCTGTCTCTGCCCCTCCCTTGCTCATGAACACACATGTGTGTGCTCTCTCTCTCTCCCAAAATAAATAAATAAACTTTAAAAAAGAAGCAGAAAAATCTAGCAGGAGCATTCTTGCTAACTGGAGATGGTGGAGACTAGCAGCCTGGGGCAAATTAGCAGGTGACAGGCAGCGTGCAGCCGGATAGCAGCCATGGCAGAAGGAATGGAAAGTGTGGGTCAGATGCCAACAAAGCCAGGCAACCTTCTAGATGCGGCAAGCAGGAAGTGGGAAGAAAGACGAGCAAGCTGAGGCTCTGAGAGAGGCCTGAGAGAAGAGAAACAAGGATGCTAACTGGAACAGACAGAAGAGGCAGGAATTTCACTTTCACACATGAACATGTTGAGGTACTGGTGGAATATCTAGTGGGAGACACTCAGTTGGAGGGTGGGTGAGTGCCGGCATGGGTGTGAGAGGTTGGACTAGAGAGGATAAGTTTTGGGGTCAGCCCTGCAGCCCTGGGGTCAAGCCTCGACCCCGCCTCTAGCATGTCCTACTTGTGTGATTTGAAGCAAGTTAGTAACCTTTCTCGGTCTCAGTTATCTCATCTGTAAAATGCAACTGTAAAACAATGGTATTGATATCCCAGGCATCCTTGTGAAGGTTAAATGAAAGAATAGGTGTTAGCACAGCTCCTAGAACACAATAAGCTTTCAGTAAATACAGATGACCCTTGAACAACTCGGAGGTTGGAGCACTGACCTCCCCACACAGTTAAAAATCCACGTATGGCTTTTGACTCCCCAAGAACTTAACTACTTAGAGCTTCTTGTTGACCAGAAGCCTTACTGATAACAGAAATAGTCAATTAACTATATGTTATATGTATTTTATACAGGTGTGTTATATGTATAATATACCGTATTGTCATAACAAAGCCAGAGAAAAGTAATGTTATTAAGAAAATCGTAAGGAAGAGAAAACACTTATAGTACTGTACTGTGAGACATCCTTGCTTAAGTGGACCTGTGCAGCTCAAACCCATGTCGTTCAATGGTCAACTGCACTGTCAATGGACCCATTCTCTTCAGTACAGTCAACAACTCAGCTCTTAATATCGCACCACAGCTGTCTTCCTGTTCCTTTGCCTGTTGGGGTCCTTGTGTGGGCTTGACCTGTAGCCTGCCTGCCTCCCTCCTTTCTCTGGGGTCTGGGCCACCCCAGTTCCTGTCTGATCCACCCAACTCATGAGCCCCCAACTCTTCCCTCTGACATACTCAGCCTTGATAAATGCTGTGTCCCCCACACCTGCCTTCCGTCATAGATCCTCACCCTGAATTCACAATTCACTGCTGCCCATGTCCTGGTGGGATGATTTGTTTTCTATCCCGGGGTCAACATGAGGGGAAATGGGCCCGTGCCTCAGCCAGAAGGGTTTGACTTCAAGTCTTAAACAATCTATTTCCTTACTATACAAGTTGTAAAACATTGGGATAATGTTACCGTTTACTACCCCCTCCGTTGTGCTCCCATAGTGCACTGTCCATCTCTTTGTGACAGAATTTATCAGGCTGTGTTATGGTTCGTTATGTGACTGCCTCCCCTGCTGGGCCATGGGCTCCTCCAGAGCAGGGACCAAACCTTATTCATCTTTGTTTCCCCAGGCCTACCATAGGTGTTCAATAAATATGGAAAGAGGGTTAACAACAGCGTACATCTGTATAGGTTCTTATGTTTTGCAAAGGTCACTGAGGGAGATGGTGAAATCTGCCTCAGGAATGCTCGGCTATAATTTTTCTCTTGTTCAATGCACCTTGAGTAAGTATAGCCATCAAAATGGGAAGGGATAACAGGACCACATGCCAGTTTTTAACAGCAGCAGTTCTAAGACTTTCAGATTTTACTATTCGGCTTTTAAAATAAACTTTTAATTGGGGGTAGAAACATGGTATTCCCAACAACTTATTTTGCCAAGTAGGTGCATTGAAAAATAACAGTCGTTACCAAACACTAACTCCTTTCACTCGGCAAAAGGAAGATCTTTAAGCACCCCTTCCTCAAAAAAAGAAGTGGCATAAACATAAGCCTAGAATAAATGAAAACCTTTTACGTTGACAAAATTAGCTTCATGAAAGCCTAGCACCTCAGGCTGTTTCCTCCGTATTTCACCGAAGACAGCAGACCCGCTCCAGTGCCACCACTCACATTGGGCACCACATACCAGAGACTGTGGTGTTCCTGGCTGACCGAACTTGCTGCATTCAAGTTTCTTATTGTGAAAAAATATGTGTAACATAAAATTAACCGCTTTCACGTTTAAGTGCACAGTTCAGTGGCATTAAGCACAGGCATACTGTTGTGTAACCATCATCACCAACCATCTCCTAGAAACTTTTTTATCTTCCCAAGCTGAAACTGCAAACCCATTAAATAAGAACTCTCCAGTCCCCGCCCTCCCCTCCCCCCTCCGCCCCTGGCAGCCATCCTTCTGCTTTGTGTCTCTATGAATTTGACCTTTCTATGTACTTCCTGTAGCGCAATCATATAATATTTGTCTTTTTGTCACTAGCTGATGTCGCCAAGCATAATGTCTCCAAAGACTGTCCACGCTGCAACAGTGTCAGAATTTCCTTCTTTAAGGCTGAATAGTACTCCATGGTACGTATATACCACATTTTGTCTATCCAGTCACCTCTTTGACATGTGGGCTGCTACCGTCATTTGGTTGGAATTGTTTAAGTTACTTTTTTCTTTAAGTTTCTTTAAGTTACTTTTTAACTTTAAGTTAATTTTTTAAGTTACATGGTAATAATCTCAAATAGGTAACATAAGCAAATTCAGAATCACCTTGCTGGTGTCTCACATGAGACTCCTTCTCTGGGATGACCAAGCCTGCTTCTGCCTTTCCACAGTATGTGATCCATATGGGACAGTCTCGCAGCACTGTTTTCACATTTAAAAACACGGTGGTGAAATTGAGTCATCACAAGGCTCATAGCAATATGGGTATACAGTGCTCAAAAGAACCATTATCGTAACAGTCTGTATTCCATTTATAATGTGCACTAATGCATTGGGTGGCCCCTGTCTTCTGTGTATCATTATCTGCACCAGTTACGCAGTTTTACCTAGGTAAAATAGCAAGAAACTCAAAAAGAATGTTTCTAGTCCCAATCCCAACCATCTTTGAACCACACACCCATTTGATGCAGCCTTCAATGCATTGCAACGCTAATCTCACTTTCCATTGCAGCAGATACCTTCACACAATTAATGGATGCCTCATTCAAATTGGCATTTGAAAAGTTCATTTTCAGCAACTCTTAGATTAATATGAGGTCTGACCTTTGTAAACTCACAAACAATGCCCTGGAGTGACTAATCTGTTTCCTACAATTTCACTTGCATATACAGAATATCTCTGAACCAGCATCACTGAACTTAAAAACACACAAATTAAACACAGGACTGGACCTCAGGTCTGTGCTTCTACTACGAATTAGGGATTTGGATCGAGCAAAATGACATCATCTACTCCATTTGATGGATGTTGGTTTTTTGAACAGCATTTGTTTTGTAAGCATTAGGAATATATGTCCGACTTGACGCATATTTAGAGTACAGTAATAAAAAGGATGTCAGCTAACACCAGGCGCACACGAGGACAATGTTGTCCCTTTAAAAGAGGTCTGTACATTTCTCAAGTTTGAGAGGCAGGAGTCTCAGTCTCTATTCCTGGAATGCTCCCCTTCATGTAAGAAGCAGTGGGGCAGGTCAAACCAATTAAGTGTTCCTAAAAACAGCGCTCACCAAATACCATGGCAGCAAAATACCACCACCAAGAGCCAGCCAGCAGCTTAAGAGTGGGGCACGGAGAGGAATGACCCCGGGGGATACCAAGTTAAAAGCTCATATTTCACTTCCCTTACTTAGCACTTTCCTTTCAAGCTGCGACCTCTATCGGAGCCCTTTAGAACAACATCTCTTCACTCCTCCCAGCGGGGAGCACTCTCTCCTTCCGCTCCTGGGCCAGATTGCAGCCAAATGATCCATCAGGCACTCCCGTGGGATAGGCAGACATTTGCCCTGAGATCTATAATACAATTTGACCTTCTTTATGCTGAAGTAAACACACCACCTGTCACCTCCGAAACTTCAGCCTTAGAGTCAAGCACATCTGGAATCAGCCTATAAACGTAGTCCCGAGATTAATGTTGAGCAAGAAGAAAGGCTTAGGTATTCTGCCACTGATTTCCACTTACTGACAATTCCCACTCAGCAGCAATGTTCAGCTTCCACATATGGACACCTGAACACTTCCCTGTCAGCAGCACTGCTTAGAGTGTCCGAAAACAAGCTTCGGAACACCTTGAGATACATTTTAGCTTTGCTTGAATCCCCAGCAGGTGGTTTTTTGTTTCTGTGCCCTCAGTGGGCGAATCAGAAACGACAAAGGGAGTCCTAAACGTTCAGCCATACCTGGGGACACTCCAGTTTTCACCCCTTGTCATTATGGGGCCATAAGCTGAGATCCTAGAAACTCGGAAATGCACAGCAAATGCTCAAAGTTGCCCTCTTCCCCAGAAAGATTACACTCCCAAAAAACCCAAAGGAGAAAGAGAAGCATGAAAATGTCTTGTCTTGACGCTAACTGAAGTACACCTGGGTTTGGTGAAAGGGTAAGTAAGGCCACAGAAAGTCCCCATTTCACACAAAAAAAGATCTCACCATGAACTCATGGAAATGAGCCTTGCATGTCTCAACTCTTGAGTTCAAGATGTGGATTATCTATAACCCTAGTACTAACTCTAACGAGTTGGCACTGACGAGAGAATCGAGGCGCCCTGTGGAGAGCGAGGAAGACTACTTCACAGTAAATGAGATGTATCTCATTTCACACCTCAGCACAACTCCGTAGGCTCCAGAGTTACACATGCTGGGTTACTGAAATGGTGGCTCTTAGTCACAGCTCCTGCGGTGTGTGCCAGGATATAGCGGCACAATGTGATTGTATCACAAACATCCTGGCCCTCCTCACTTTACCTCTGAAACCGATTTCGGTGACTGACGCTGCTTTCTTTGCAGCCTTATCAGCCTCTTCTCCCCTTCCGATTGTGGATCTGATCTCCTGCCCAGCATTCCTGTGTTTAGACTGTCTGGCAGAGGGCATTTCCCCTCGCTGCTTAACAAACAGGTTTCCGCAGCCTTCAGATTTGTTTTCTGTTTGTTTCCAACACAAGGCTGAGGGCACCGCTTTCTGGGAAGTTTCTAGTTGTTTCAGGGAGTTCCTAGTTGTTTCAGGGAGCTCAGCTTCCCGTGTTTTGAGGTGAGTGCCCTGAAGTCAATAGGAGATCGGCTGAATCATAAAAACAATTCCGCCCCCTTGAAAAACCGGCTTTCAAAGAAAATTTTATGGCTTGCCTGTGTGTTTGATAAGAGGGAACAGAAAAGAAAACAGAGTCCTCCAAATCATCTTCATGTCATTTTTCACGCTCTCGCCCCAACTTCAATCCATCAAAAGCCATGCCACTTAGTCTTCTGTTAGATAGCTCTTACTAATGTACATTTCTCACTAACAACTATTAGAACTTCACTCCTACTTTGGTAACTGTAACTGAATAGGAGATGGTAATCAACAGTCCTCTCATTCTTCCCTTGGGGTTTTACTCTTACATGTGGAATTTGAATTCATGAACACATATTCCTGCACACCTCCCAGAGCCAGCTTTGCTTTATCATCTTCCTCCAAGATGTGGAACACTGTATCCCATAAACAGGGCTGGTAAGGGCATATCTGAGCCAACCTTTTCTTTGGCTGCCTTTCAAAAAGTTGTTTAAAACAAGATATGTTCTTGAACTGGAAAAAGGAATTACACATGATAACCTTGGAAAGCAGCTACTTGCTTGCCCAACTATTATTGCACAACACCGTGACTTAGCGTGGAATGGGACGTGCCTCGTACTGAAATGTTATTCTGAGTATGACTATATAGTTGGTGTAATTAAATGCTTACCAAATACAGAATCCTTATGAAAAGGATAATGAAAAACTCTGTATTCTATGAAGTAACAAGTGACTCCAGCTATTGGTCCTTAACATCACCAACTGAATTCTAACAGTAGCACCTGCTCTGGGAATCACCTTTCTGGTCTTAATGAATGAATGGTCCTGAGTCACTCACACCATTCCTCCACTCCCCGGGATATGACCACATTTGTCAGAGGGTAGCCTGGGCAATCGAAACATGTCTTTTTCTCTATAGACAGAGCTAACTAGAACCATTAACCCTTGATACCATAACACCTGAGTTACCTAGCAAAACCAATCCAAATAGACCCTCCTCCACTCCCCTAAACAAGAAGATCAAAAGTACTTCTCTTTCACAATCTGTTAAAACAGACACATAAACAAGCCCGCATTCAAGCCAGTGGACAAAAATACAGTCTGGACCTCAATGGAGTGGGTCCACAGATACACTGTCTAATAAAAATTAACAACATGACCGAAAGAACACATACTTCTTTTGTTTACTTTGCCGTTTGCTCCTTCAGTGAGAAGAAAGCTTGCTAAGAATTTCTGAACTGAAGTTTTTTTTTTTTTTTAAGTTAACTGTAAGGCTGCCAAATGCTGTTATTGCAGAATTCTTTTGCGAGTGTGGTGTCAGTGTTACCGTGGAATCTAGAAGGGATGGATTCTGTTAACTGCCCCCTCAAGTACTCCCACCATCACCAGATGTTAAGATAATGATCAGCACATCTTGTTCTCCAAGGCATGAGCCCCACCAAAATCAGCAAGGGATTTCTCCCTATTTCAAACGTATTCAAATAGCATGATCAGAAGGGGCTCCCTGATTTTCTGGGCCATTATAGACTCATGCTTCCTCACGGTGAGAAGTAACTATGGTCAGAATCTGCAGTGAAAACTGAACTCAAAGGGACCTCCTCACATAAAAGTGACCTTCTTGCCCTAAGCCCCAGGTGCTTGCAGCATCTTTCCTGATTTAGCTATCACCAGGGATTCACCCTCTAACTGAAGCAAAACTCTTGATTGCCTTTCACCCAAATTCCCCACCTGCAATGTGGAACAGTGGTAACCACTCCCAACTCAGGAATAAAGAATTGCAGGCTGCCGTTTCAGCCACTGAGTCATTATTTCAGTAGTAAGGATTCCTCTATGACTTTCATGGTTTTAACTCATGAAACTCAGAACGCATCATATTTCTTGGGATTAGTAAATTGCCCCCCAACATCTTTGGGAGACGCAGTATAATTGTTTCCTACAACTGTTCCTTTATACAGAAGAGAAGTTACTTACTCCATGACATACAATGAATCTATGGGGGGAAATATTTTTTAATAAAAATTTCTTTAGCATTTTCTTCTGTCCTCATTACAAACTGTGGGATACCCATTGAACTGAATGGGGAAGCATTGACTCTGGTATTAGTCCTCTCCCCTATGAGTCTTCTTTAAGTTTTATCATAAGGAAAGAAATTCCTGGACCATGATTTGTACTCAGAAAGAATCAGATCTCAACTCTAAAACTGAAAATCCAATAGCCAAAAATCAAACTCAAAAGTTTTATTTTTAAAAAAAAAAAAAAAAGACCTGCAAAATTGCTCTTCCCTACCCCTCAACAAATTCAGTACCCAACGCTTCCTTATAAATAGTTGTCAATAAACACAACTGCTGCAAATGTATTCAGTAAATGTTAAGGTCAAAGGCCTTCACTGTTTATTGCCTTGTAAACTCAAAGACAAGTGAATTTATTGCTTGAATGAGTTTCAGGGTATTGGCCTTCATAAAAGTTCTGAATCCCAGGTACAAAATGCTCCATCAACTCACACCAAAGCTATTCTGCACAGAACTTAGCGACCGCCCACCTTTGGATTCATAATTCAAACACATCCTGGAAAGTGTATTGTTTGCCATGTTGCATAGATCCCCATGGATTAGTGCTGAACCATGCCTGTCATTATTACAAGAACTTGCTTCAACCAAACTATAAATTGCTGCTGCTTCTAAAACAATATTACATATTAGCCTACTACTAAACTCTCCAAAATATAATAGGAAAAATGTCAAGAATGACAGAGTTTATCATTTTTCTCTAATTTTCACACAAGGAGGAGATGTATAATCTCCTGGATATAAACTTTGCCAAATTTAATAGAAAAGAACATTTCATATCAGATCATGTAGATGTGTATGGACTACTTCAGATAACTAAATTTTTATATTATTCAAAAACTTATTTTTATTTTTTATTTTTTTAAGAAATCCCTACATCCAACATGGGGCTTAAACTCACAACCCTGAGACCAAGAGTCATACCCTCTTCTGACTGAGCCAGCCAGGCAACCCAAAACCTCATTTTTCTAGTTGTTCCATCATTTAACAGCTTTATAAATAAATATGTATGCCTAGTAGCAGTAGCAGAAGGAGAGGTCATAAGACAATTATCAACTATTGTTGCTTTTAGACATCCCCATGAGAGGGGCGCCTGGGTGGCTCAGTCAGTTGAGCATCCGACTCTTGCTTTCAGTTCAGGTCATGACCCCAGGGTCGTGGGATTGAGCCCTGCACTGGGCTCTGCGCTGAGCATAGAGCCTGCTTAAGATTCTCTCTTCTCTCCCTCTGCCCCTCTCCCCCATGCACACACTCTCTCTCTCTCTCTCTCTCAAATTAAAAAAATATATATTTTAATTTTTAAAAAGGCAGGGAGAGGTGCCTGGGTGGCTTATTCTGTTAAATGTCCAACTTCAGCTCAGGTCATGATCTTGCAGTCTGTGAGTTAGAGCCCTGTGTTAGGCTCTATTCTGACAGCTCAGAGCCTGGAGCCTGCCTTGGATTCAGTGTCTCCCTCTCTCTCTGACCCTCCCTCTCTCACACTCTGTGTCTGTCTCTGAAAAATAAACATTAAGAAAATTTTTTAAAGTAATCCCCATAAGAGTTATGAGAAAAGTTCACACTTATTGTTTTAAAATAATTGAATAATTATTTGTACATTTCATTGATCTGTGTAAATATTTTTCTTCTGCTATAGATATTTTAATATTAAATTTATTTCTATAAATAAATCTGGGCTTTGGGCTCTAGGATCATTGGGCTTTAGCATATTGAGTGAAGATCAAAGCAATGTAATATACAAAGGCTATGGTGTTAATATCAGAAATGCAATACTCATCATGAAGTTTAAAAGAAAATATCCTAGACTTCTTATACTTTTTCTACCATGATGGCTATACTTTCAGTCTCCAAAGAGTGTTGCTAAAATCATACCTCGTAGAAACCTGAATTAAAATAACACTAAATATCTTCCAACTGTCAAAAATGTGGAGTGTTTTAAAATGTTACACATGCACTAATCCCACTACAAAATTCAGGTCTGGGTTTAATGTTGGATTATGTCATTTTTTGACATTGCCCAGGGAAGAGTTGAATTCATAATCTAGTTGCTCTCTCATGTGAAATACTGGATTCTATCACTTTTGTCCTTAATAAATTCCTTTTATCTTAACAAACATTAAACCGCTCTCCAATATTCTCCAAAGCATGGTCATAATCAGGATTTTCTTCAGTGTATAAGATCATAAGAGCATAATGGGAAGATAGTAAGGTACATTCTTTTTATCAAATTAGCTGTATGAAACTTAAACATATTGTGATGACTTATAAACTGTCCTATGCAAAAAAGGTATGCATTCTTTAAGAAATATCTACCTTAAATATCTACCTTGAGAATATTTGTTACTGAGATGATTACAGGAGCCCAGCTCTCAAGGAATTGAGAGACCACCAGGGTGGGGAGTCTCGTGTATAAACACATGATTACATGGCAACAAGAGAGATTCTTAAATGACTGGAGAGTTTAGAGCTGGGAAGCGAAAGCAGGAAGTGATAACTCTGCCTATACATCCTTTTTTCAAAGGTACTTAAACCCCATCTCCCCATGAAATAGCCATACAATGAACTGAAATTCAATTTTCACACATAAAAACTCTATTCGCCTGGGACAAGATGAAAATAATATACATGTTTACAAGACCTGTTTACAGTTCTGGAGTCACTGTACAGGCTCAAATGGATCATCTTTTAGAAGAATGTACCTCCTAGAAGGCAGCAGGAAAATTCTACTCCTGTTACTCTTAAAAATGTTTTGTGTGTTGGGCATTTATTCCAGAGATATGAAAACTAATGTTCACACAAAATCTGTATACAAATGTTCGCAGATGCTTTATTCATAATAATCCAAAACTGGAAACGGCATAGATGTCCTTCAACAAGTGAACAGTTAGACAAATTGTGGTTCATCAGTACCATGGAATACGATTGGCAATAAAAAGGAAGGAACTACTGATATAAACAACTTGGATGAGTTTCCAAGGAAATTCTTATCTCCAGGGAATAACACTGAGGGGCAGGGGGAGGGATGACACTGATAAAAGGTTATAGACTGTATGATGCCACGTACATAGCATTTTTGAAATGACAGGATTTTAGAAATGAGGGACAGATTAATGGTTGCCAGGGGCTAGGGAATTGAGAGGGAAATGGCTATAATAAAGAGCAAGAGAGAGATACTGGTGGCAATGGAATTATTCAGTGTCTTGATTGCGGTGGGGATATGTCAACCTATAATAAGTAAGAAAACCGTACAGAACTAAGCTGTATACACACACACACACACACACACACACACACACAGGAACACACACACATTTACACAGTAA
Organism: Hyaena hyaena; assembly: GCF_003009895.1. Lineage (NCBI taxonomy): Eukaryota > Metazoa > Chordata > Mammalia > Carnivora > Hyaenidae > Hyaena > Hyaena hyaena. The sequence continues at coordinate 1,289,701 of NW_024080808.1, read as the reverse complement.
AACTTAAGAAATCTGAACAAGATCAGTGGATTGTATTGATGTCAATATTCTGACTATGACATACACTAGGGTTTTACCAAATGTTACCCCCGGGGGAAACTGGGCTAAGTGTACGCTGACTCTTTCTGCTATTTCTTATGACTGCATGTGAATCTACAATTATTTCAGGAAAAATGTTCAAAAATTTTTAAAAATGTATATTTTAAATTAAAAGTTATATGCTTGCGATATATAATTAAATGGTATGGACACAATGTGGGAGACTCCACTATCATGCACAACGTTAACATAAAAGGAAAACTACCAACTGTGACCTCTCTAGTCTCCTCAAAACTTACACAAAACTGAATTATTCAAGAATACAAGGATCCTGCCTCATGGTACTGCTAGACTGTGTCTGAATACCACTGGTAAATCTGGCCTGGGTTTTTCTCAGCAGCCTCTGAAGGACTATTCCTCATTGATGAATCTTGCTTCAGGGCAGTGAGGAAGGAGAATTTAATTTTCAATCCATTTTGATAGCCACTATAATAAAGAATCCTCATTAACTAATTTACTGCCTTGAACATTCTAGCTTTCAATTTTCAAAATGACACTAAACCTAAGATATTGCAGAACATAAAGGCATCAATTGAACTAAAGTGGCCTGCATCTAGAAGTATGTTAATTATCTGATGCTGAAACCATGGAAAGGATTAGAGGGATTCGGAGGCAGTTTGCTGAAAACTTCCTTTTTGCCTGGTCCATGAGGGAGACTCAGACGCTAGTAAGACACTTCTCCCTCTCTCTCATTCTCTCTCTCTTCCTGTGTGTGTGTGTGTGTGTGTGTGTGTGTGTGTGTGATCCCCTCAGGCTCTTCAGGATCTAAGGCATTTTTGATAAAGATTGTCCATATGATCAAGGCATTGATTATACCTGTGTCTTTCAGCACAGGTAGGAATGTATTTCAGATAAGACAATTCCGCGTTTGAAAAGTGATCCATAGTCTTTCAAGTAAAAAATGTTTCTACAGAAACACTCTTTAGAATAAAGCCTCCTAAGAAGCAGAAAGGCTTTTAATGTATAGAGGCTCTTATTCACCCTAAGTCCATGAAAAATCATGCTGTGCTGACCATTTATTGACATAAGCAAAAAGAGGTATGTTTCTCTATGAACCAAGGGAGGAAAGATAGGACCAAACTTGCCATGGATAAAAGGCTCCAATTCCAGCCTTACTATCATGGCCTATAAGATGAAGGGCCCTTTGTTTATAGGCAGCCTGTATAAGGAAGGCAAAAGCACAATTGAGAACCAGGAGGTATGTAAGTGGCTCTGGAAGCATGACTCAATCTGAATTTATTTCCTAAACATCAAAATGGAAATCATGATTCCTCCTTTAACAAGTTTATCAGACTGTTCTGAGAATCCAAGGAGAAAGCAAATACGAAGACTTTACATTTTTAAAGCACTGTACGAAGATAAGGGATCATTATTAATAGTCTAATGAGGAGATGTCCACAATTAGAAAGTCAACAGAATAATCCCTAACTTAAATCCTGAAAAGATTGCTCCTAAATGAAAACATTCCCTGAATATTTGCCGATAAGAAGAAAAAAATGCAGAAAGACTATTTCATTGTTGGACCAATCTCCTTTGAAAACTCATTGTTGGCCTAGAATCTTACCAGGTGAATTAGGCGATAGGAAAAAAATTATCTAGGATAATCATGAAATTATTTGGTCTAATGAAAGTTAATAGGCCAAGCAAGATTTCTGAAAGTTTACCTGTTTAAGTCATTGATTAAGTTGCTCTTATCTGATTGTAGGGAAATTCCACCATTTGCTGTGAGATTGCAAGGGCTTATGGTCCTGCTGTACAGTTGAGAAAAGTGGAGATGGAAGGGTATCAAGTCTCATCACTTTAATACATACTGGCAGATCTCACATAATTAGTGCCAGCATACCTGATGCCACGAAACGTCCAACAGCGATGGCACATCTATGGGCAGCCCAGGATCTGGGCCAGATTCAGAAAAGAGGCAGACATAAAAGCACTTCTTTGGGCTCATTTGGATTCCTTGCAAATTTAGGCCAAGTCCTCAGATCTGCCCATTGGCTTGGCTGAACACGGTGGCTAGGCAACACTGCCTTCCAGTGGCAGCAATATGTTTTAAAAATCAAAAACCACAGAGTGTATACAGTATTTTGACTAGGTAGTACCTGTGTGCACTGAGGCTCAAGGAAACACCAAAAGATTATTTTCAAAGCTTTGGTGCGGGCACTAATTAAAATTCCACTATTAGTAATACTCTTTCTTAGTACTTGTTGAAAAAATTCAAAGCACCTACCTCCCTTTTGTGGATGGGAATCCCACTCAAAGCAATTATGTTGTTCAAATAACGTCACAGAAGAACTCTGAACTGACTCGAGTGTGGCAATCCTGTGTCCCATCATCAAAAGCGGACTCAGTAACCACTGACTTCAGACATAGCAAAATCAGACCAACGCTTTTCAGAGTGGTTGTTCAAAGTTGCTTAGGAACTTATGAAAATTCCCATTTGTCCCTGACGAAAACCAGTCCACCCATTCTTTTCTCACATTTAAGCTCTCCAAAAACACCCAACATAGTATTAATGATATTCTTATCCTTGAGAAATAATTACGCTGTTGCACTTTTTAAAAGCCTGTGCCAACTAGGAAATACCATTCTCACTCTGTCTTAGCCCAAAAATATCTCCTCTAATTATCCTCCATTCTGTGTCCTCCATCCCTGCTAGGCTGTCTGAAATCTCTCAGTGAGTTGATGGGATTTATCCTCTTTATTTTTATCTATGGCCTAATTGTCACTTTCCCTGTCTGTCTCATGGTGGGGCTTCTGTTTCTTGGAATCCACATCTCTCATGCCCGCATTCTTTCTTCCTGAGATGCTGTTGCCACGAAAACATCTCCAGGATTTATGTTTCTAAGGAGTGTGAGTAATTACACCAAAGGAAACCGGGGCATTTCCCAAAAGGCCTGCCTGGTTGGGGACAATTAGAATAGTGATGCCAACACAGTAAAGGCCTCATATTGGAAAGCACTTCTTGAAAGCTTTCTCCCTGATAATCCCAGCATCCTTGAGAGCTGAGCAGCCTAATATCATACCAGCTGGAGCTAGCACCCAAGACAAACAGAAGTTTCACAAATGTCTCAGAATCAGCGATTGGTCAAATGCAGTAAGTCATTCTGTGGCATACTATGCAGCCATTAAAATAATGATTTGGATAAATGTTTACTGAGATCGAAAGATGGCAATAATATCCCATTAAGAAGATTTAAAAAAAAAAAAACAGGTCACCAGCTTGAATATACAACATGTTTTAATAAGAGAGAGAGTGGGTGTGCATGTGTGTGTGTGTGCTTGTGTGTGCGCGTGCATGTGTGCACACCGAGGCACCATAATCTAAAGCTACACTATGCACTGGCTATATGTGTATACAGTATTTTGACTAGGTAGTAACCGTGTGCCCTCCCTTCACATCAGCTACTCCCAAATTAAAAGAGAGAAAAAACTTCAAGCAAAATCATTTCTTGGATTTTTTTTAAAGCTTTTAAGACAAGGTCTCTGGTGGTATAATGGTAAATGTTTAACAACTTGTTCTTCAGGAGGAAAGACCTGATTTTTGGCAGTTGAAATTGTCAATTTCTATGGCCTAAATACTCTCAACATGACCAGTTTGGTGTGTTGCTTTTTTAAGAGAGAGTGGAGCGGGGGAGGGATAGAGAGAGAAAGGGAGAGAGAGAGAATCCCAAGCAGGCTCTGCCATGAGCATCCAACGCAGGGCTTCATCTCACCACCTTAAGACCATGACCTGAGCCAAAATCAAGAGTCGGTCGCTTAACCGACTGAGCCACCCAGGCGCCCCTCAATGTGATCAGTTTAAAACTACCAACTTGATGGGTCTCATGATCTCTAGGTCATGAGATCGAGCCCCTGGTCAGGTTAAGTACTGATAGCATGGAGACTGTTTGAGATTCTCTCTCTCTCCCTCTTTCTCTGAACCCCTTCCCCCGCTCATATTCTCTCTCTCTCTCTCTAAAAAATGAGTGAACTTGAAAAATAAAACTAAAAATAGAAAACTAGAAGACTGCCAACTTGATGTTACTAAATGCAGTATTGGATAGAGACGCTCACATTAAGCTCAACGGCCCTCAGAAACCCATGCCAAGCAGCTCCAGCACCCACCGCCCAGCCCCTACCTGCAAACACACTGTAATCTGTAGGCCACTCTTGTGGAGAATAAACAATAGAATGTATGTTTTAGGTGACTTCTATTTTTCCCTTGTTGATCTTTATTTTCTACTTTTTCAACAAAGACCAAGTAGTGCCTGTGTTGTTTTTCATTCATTTAAATTTAAGAAGAAATTATGCTTATTTCATTACCCTGAAGTAGAGAAGATCTTTGTAACCATGCCACAAAACCTAGAAGCCATAAATAAATTTGATAAATTTAACTAGGTAAAAATAATAGCCTTTGCATGGCATGGCAGGAAGCTTTCATAAGCAAAGTTGAAATACAAATGACCAACTGGTAAGAAAAAATTTGCAATTTGCTTCTCAAAAGTATCATCTACTCTAATATATAATCATTTCCCAGCTGAAAACCTGATAGAAAGATAAATAATGATTTGGACATTTCAAAAAGAAAAGAAGAAATGGCTCTTAGATAGCTCCCTCCCCCCAACCCACGCATGATAAGAGAAAGGCAATTTAACATTTATTTAACCTACCAGACTGATAAAGTTTCAAAAAGTTTGAATGCACATTGTGAGCGAGGCTGTGGTGGGCATTTAAACTGGTACAAATTCTGTAAGTATGGTAGTCTGAATCATGAACGCACAAAGATTCCCAAATGCTAACCCAGAAACTATGACCATGTCACCTTACACAGAAAAAGAGACTTTGTAGGTGTGATTAAATTTACAGATCTTGAAATGGAGAGATTACCCTGGATTATTCAGGTGCGCCCAATATAATCACAAGAATCCTTATAAAAGAGGGTCTAGAGAGTCAGAGTCAGAGAAGATGTGACGATGAAAGCAAGGTTCAGAGAAAAGAGGATTTGAAGATATTACACTTCTGGCCTTTAAAGAGGAGGAGGGAAGGGGCACCCAGGGGGCTTAGTCAGTGAAGCGACCCACTTTGGCTCAGGATATGATCTCAAGGTTCATAAGTTCCAGCCCCTCATCAGGCTCCACACTGACCTTATAAAGCCTGCTATGAATTCTCTTTCTCTCCCTGTCTCTCTGTTCCTCCCCTATGCTCTCTCTTTCTCAAAATAAATAAAAACTTAAAAAAAAAAAAAAAAAGATGGAGAAGGCAGCCAAAAGCCAAGGAATGCAAGAAGCCTCTAGTAGCCAGAAAAGACAAGGAGATGGATTCTGCTATCGTGCCTCTAGAAGGAACACAGCTCCGTCAGCACCATGATCTTAAGATTTCTGACCTCCAAAACTATAAGATAATAATTTGTGTTGTTTTAAGCCACCATATATGTGGTAATTTGTTACAGCAGCAATAGGAAGCTAACAGAGCAATTTGGCAAATTATAAATGCATGTACTCTTTGACCCAATGACTCACATCTAGAAATTCAGCAAAAGATATATTCACATACATGCAAAATGATGCATGTCCCACACTGTTTGTCACAGCACACATTTGGAACCCATGTACGTATCCATCAGAGAGAGGCTGATAAATTAATATAATACACCTATGGAATGTCATATTATGCAGCCATAAAAAATGAGTTCTTTATATTGTGATATGGCTAGATCTCTAAGAGCTAGTAAAGGGAAAAAAAAGATGCTTTTAGTATAATAACTATAACGGGTACAGTATGCTAACAATTATGTAGAAATGAGGTGGAGGGAAAATATATGTCTATTTGTATATATATGCACAAATATGACTGGAAGAATAAAAAAGAAATCAATAGTAGTTATTGCCCATGGAGAAGGGCACTGGATGGCTGGACGTTGGGAGGGAAAGGGAGACTTCTTCCTATATACCTTTTATATTTTGTTGAAATCTGTGCTTGTAATATAAATAGATTACCTACTCAAGAATTCAAATAAAAACAAAAAGATTTTAAGTTAAACAGGAAAAAATATTCTGTAGCTTGAGCAGGATCACCAACCAAGTCAGTAAAGATGCCTCTACCATCAGTGCGCCTCTGTAGAAGCTTTCATTATCTTTGAGGTAGGCAATGCCATGAATTCCATAGATTGATTCTAGAACCATGGCCTTCTGTGTGACCTGAGGAGCAGGATGACAGAGTGAGGTCACAATTCAGGTGGGATGTGAAGAGAAGTCTGTGGTGAGCTAGAACAGAGCTAACCTCACACTGTCTCCAAGTGAGGATTTATATTTCCCTTACATCATAGGTGAGGATTATTTAGAAGTCCTTGCACAAACCTTGCCCAGTCTCAGAAACCCTCTAAGAAGGATTATCAAATTCAACAGTTAAAACTACAGAACATACAGCTAAAATATGAACTTCAGATAAACAATGAATAATTAAAAATTAAGATTTTTTAAAGATTTTTAAATTTTTAATTATTTACTATTTACCTGAAATGCAAATTTAACTTGGTGTCTCATATTTTACTGGAAAACCCTACCTCTAAGTAATTCCCGTAGAGGCCACGTGGCAGCCATGGGCTAGCAGGTGAGGACAGATGCGCCCACGCAGATGTGGCTACGGCCACTGTCACTCTCCCTTTCATAGACACTGAACACACCGCTCTGACTGAAAAGAACAGAGGGCTGAACAGGTTTGAACAGGAAGGCATTGCTTTGACCTGGCAGCATCCGTGGCCAGAGACAAAGGTACAGGGCTCTAAGTTAAAGTAATTCTCTAAGGTCACTTGTGGCCCCAGAATTTCCTGAACATGATGTGTGGAATGCTCTAGAAGAAGTTTGCAGTGGGGGTGGGGAGTGTCGGGCAGCACAGAGAAATGTTCTTCCAGCCCAGGTAATAAACGTATTCTTTCCCCCCAAATACTGTTAAAGATGTTTTCAAAAAAAAAAATCTTAAAAAAAAAAACCCTTTAAGCTGACCTCCTGCCAAAGTATACATCAATTATACAGCTTCAGTCAGGCGGATGCTCGAGGAAAGGGGGATAATGTTACACCCAGCTGGGCACTTTGTAGTTAGCACAAATGTAATATAAAGCACAGCACAGTTCGTCAAGTGTCTGTCTGGATTTTCAGTTTTCATTAGTGCTATAATTAAAACCACATTTTCAGCTCTATTACCTGTAACAAGAAAGGAATGAGAAATGAGGTTGTCAAGGTCAGGCTTTTCCAGCTATTTATACTGAGTATCTGCAGGCCACAAGTTGTTGAAGTTGGTGTAAACCAGAGAGATGGCTGAATGTCGCACAAGGACCCATCCTGTGTGGCTTGAAAGGCACGCTTATGAGGTCACTTCCTTTGAATGGCCACTGGGCCACGCATGTCGATTAAGCAGGAGAGGCAGGGAGATGGGCAGGCGGGCAGTCCACTCTCAGCCATGGAGACTGGCCACAGAAGGGGTTTCTCTCCCATTAAGACCAAACTGGCCACACATCTTGAAACGGCCCTGAAGGCAGACGTCAGACACTCTTGCTGAGGACCAGAATCCTAAAATTCTAAAGGCCGTCTTCTTCCTCCCATGAGTGTGAATGTGCAAAAGAGGGCTGGATGGGAATGTAAATGGTGGACCTCTCTTACGGCACTCTCTGGCCCGCACACATTTCCCAGAGGCCTCGCTACACACAGCAAGTCCCATCGGCCCGGCCTTCAAAACGCATCTAGAACCCAGCCTCTTCTCACTGCCCTCTGGTCTACAGGGGCCACCGTCTCCCCCCTGAGTTGTGGCCAGGCCTCCCTGTGTCTGCCTCATACTCCCTGCTACGGTCTGCATGTTCACATCCCTCCAAATTCATCCGTTGGAATGCGACCCCCCAAGGTGATGGTGTTAGGAGGTGGGGCCTCTGGAAGGTAGTTAGGTCATGAAAGCAGAGCTCTCATGAAGGGATTAATGCCTTTATAAAAAAGACCCCAGAGAGTTCCTTCACCCCTTCTACTATGTGAAAACACAGCAAGAAGCCAGCCATCTATGAACCAGAAAGCACACCTCACCAGACACCAAATCTGCCAGCGCCTTGATCTTGGATTTCCCAGCCTCCAAAACTCAGAAATTTCTCAGTCACCCAGTCTATGATATTTTGTTCTAGTAGCCCAAATGGACGAGGACATTCCCCCACCCCCTGCACACACACACCCTATGGTCTGTTCTGAAGAGAGTAACACTGGAGATCATGTCACTCCTTTATGCAAACCCTCTGGTGGCTTCCAGCCCTCTCAGAGTAGAACTGCAGTCCTCATGGTGGTCTTCCAGGCCCCCATCTCTCTGGCCTACTGTCAGTTCTCTAACTGCACCACTCATTAGTCTCCCTCTTTCACTTCATTCTAGGCACACTCCTTCCTCAGGACCGTTGCACTTGCTGTCCTCTGTGCCCAGAATTCTCTTCCTCCTGTTATCTATAGGATATGATCCACATATGATCTATATCTTTATTCGCAAAAAGCACCTTTTCTTCCAGTGAGGCCTTCTTTTACCATTCCAGTTCATAATGTAAACCACCAGCTCCCCAGCCTATGCCAACCACAGCATTCCCTATTTCCCTTCTTGCCTTTTTCTCCATGGCACTTACCACCATTTTTTACTTATTTTCTTTAAATATCAGTCTCTCGTCACTTCCCAGGATGTAAATTTCTTGAGAAAGGAGATTTTTGTCTGTGTTTGTTCACCACTGTATCCTCAGTTCTTGAAAAGAGTCTGGCACATAATAGACATTCAACAAATGTTTGTTGAATGAATGAATGGATCCAGAGGTCACACAGATCAATGGAACGGAATAGAGAGCCCAGAAATAAACCCACGCTTATATGGTCAATTAATCTACAACAAAGGAAAGACACCTGGGTGGCTCAGTCGGTTAAGTGTCTGACTTCAGCTCAGGTCATGATCTCACGGTTCCTGGGTTCAAGCCCCGTGTCGGGCTCTGTGCTGGCAGCTAGCTCAGAGCCTGGAGACTGCTTGAGATTCTGTGTCTCCCTCTCTCTCTGACCCTCTCCTACTCACGCTGTCTCTCTCTCTCTCTCTCTCTCAGAAATAAATAAAACATTAAAAAAAAAGATACTCAACATCAGTAATCATCAGGGAAATGCAAATCAAAACCACAATGAGATATCACCTCACACCTATCAGGATGGCTGGAATCAAAAAGACAAGAAATAACAAGTGTTGATGAGGATGTAAGGAAAAAGAAATGCTCATGCAGTGGTGGTAGGAATGCAAACTTTTGCAGCCACTGTGGAAAACAGTATGGAGGTTCCTCAAAAACTTAAAAATAGAATTACCATATGATCTAGTAATTCCACAACTGGGTATTTACCCAAAGAAAATGAGAACAGTAATTTGAAAAGATATACACACCTCTATGTTTATTGCAGGATTATTTACAATAGCCAATATATGGAAGCCAATATATGGACCCAGATGTCCACTGACAGATGAGTGAATAAAGATGTGGTAGGAAAAAAAAAAGATGTGAGATATCTATCTATCATATCTTTATATATATATAATATTGCATATTATTTTATTAATTTTTTTAATGTTTATTCATTTTCGAGAGACAGAGAGAGATAGACAGCAAGCAGGGGAGGGGCAGAGGGAGAGGGAGCACAGAATCTGAAGCAGGCTTCAGGCTCTGAGCTGTCAGCACAGAGCCCAACACGGGGCTTGAACCCACTAACCAGGAGATCTGACCTGAGCTGAAGTCAAATGTTTAACCAACTGAGCCACGCAGGCGCCTCTTATATATATAAAGATGCATATATTTAAACACATGCCCACACACAATGGAATATTATTTGGCCATAAACAAAAGGATGAGATCTTGCCATTTACAACCAGAGTGGATGAATCTAGAGGGTATAAAGTTAAGTCAGACAAAGACAAATACCAGATAATCTCACTCATATGTGGAACATAAGAAACAAAATAAATGAACAAAGGAAAAAGAGACAAAACATTAGACTTTTAAATACAGAGAACAAACTGGTGGTTGTCAGAGGAAAGGTGGATGGGAGGATGAGTGAAATAGATGCGGAGAATTAAGAGTACTCTTATTGTGATAAGCGCTCACTGAGTAATGTATAGAATTGTTGAACCATTAACATAACACTCCATGTCAATTATACTTCAATTAAAAAAAAAAAAGATCCAGAGGTGGCTCAAGTCAATACCAAGTAGGCTCTCTCTGTGTGAGTGATCAGTAGGTCCCGGAGCCCCACCTGGCTAGAAAGTGCAGGAACCATCTGCTCATGGCCCTGTAACCCAAAGATGGGTCTCAAGCAAGTGCTTGTTCTCTAGACAAATCTCATAGTGGCTAGGACACATCCTTACCTGCCATGATCACCTGTGGTAATACCTTACCACGTCGGAGATGCATTCTCCTCACTATGTGGGAGGTGGAACATTCACAAATATTGTCCCCCCCGCCCTCCTGCATTCCAGCCCAGGCCCTGAGCAGGTTGAACCCAAGTACCAAAGTATCCAGTTTTGATGGTTAGTTAATCTTATGATCCCAACTTGGCTGGACTCAAACATTATTCTGGATTTTCTGTGAGGGTATTTTTGAATGAGATTAACATTTAAACTGTCAAGGATGCCTGAGTGGCTCAGTCGGTTGAGCATCTGACTCCGGCTCAGGTCATGATCTCACGGTTCGTGGGTTCGAGCCCTGCGTCAGGCTCTGTGCTAAATGCTTGCTCATCAGAGTCTGGATCCTGTTTTGGATTCTTTGTCTCCTTCTCTCTCTGCCCCACCCCCACTCATGCTCTGTCTAACTATCTCTCAAAAATAAATAAATATATTTAAAAAATTTTTAAAAAACATTTAAACTGGTGGACTTTGAGCAAAGCAGATTTCCTCCCCCTAATATGGGTGAGTCTTATCCAATCAGTCAAAGGCCTGACTGAACCAAAGACTGACCTCCCCTAAGCAAGAGGGAATTTTTCAACAGATAGCTTTCAAACTTGAACTGTAGCATTGGCTCATGCCTGCATCTCCAGCCTTCCAGCCCCATAAAAAAAAAAAAAAAAAGAATAAATCTTTTCATTTAAAGAGAGAGAGAGAGACAGAGACAGACAGAGAGAGAGAGAGAGAGAGAGAGAGTGTGTGTGTGTGTGTGTGTGTGTGTGTGTGTGTGTGTGTGTTGCCAATGGTCCTGTTTCTCTGGAGAACCCTGACTAATACACCACCTAAGCCATTCACAGGCATTTCATCACTGACAGCAATTCTTCCCTCCATCCGTGCACAAATGCTTATGTAGCCCCTACGTGTGCCAGTGGACACTAGCTGGTCACTTCTCTAGCCCAAAGGACAGACAGCAGAGAATCCCATATAAAAAAGACCGCTGCTCTACTGCTCTGCTAAGCACTGCAAGAAATATTTCTTTATTTATGACATCATTGTGAAGAACCTTAACAGTGCAACAATATGAATTCATATATCACATGCAAACATGACACCAGCACCTTGAACAAACATATGGCTGACACCTAAGAAGCTGAATAGAAATTGGTTAAGAAAGTGAGCCCTAGAGGCTGACTGCCAGGACTCAAATCCCTGCTCCACCATAAACCAGCTGAGTAATACGTGTCCATTCCTTAAGCGTCAGTGCCTCCATCTTCCAAATGGGATGATAATAGTAGTGCCCATCTCACAAGGTTGTAAGAAGACCATTGTAATAAATGAAAAAGATGTAAGTAGCACACACATTCCCATGTTTGGCACATGTTCCTTGGACGTTACTCTTATTATTGCCATGGTATGATCCCAGCCCTTAAAGAGTTTTCTAGAAGCCCAGCATAGCACTCGGTTGAATGGGATTCAACCAGTTACGACTATGGGTTGCAAGTAAAGGACAGAAAATGCTTGGGGGAAGATCTGGAGCCCAAATAGCTGTTACTGGAAATGTAATAAATGGGAGGATGTTTCATAGAAACATGGAAGCTTTGAACTGGAAGAACTCTCAGAGGTCATCCTGCCCAGCAACCCCAGAACCTTCACTGATTCACTCCTACCATGTAAGTCTGAGCCCACTTCATTGCTAGGCAGACTGAAGTGGAAAGAAACTCTACAAGCTAGTCATGGACTATGAGAATAATCAATAAGCAAGTAAACAAGCAAATGCACATGTGCTAGGAAGGAAACAAACAAGGTACTTTAATGATTCAAAAGAGGAGGGTATGAAATGTCCAGAATAGACAAATCCCCAGAAACAGGAGGTAGATTAGTGAATGCCAGCCACTGTGAGGAATGGGGGTGGGGAGACACTTCACAATAGTATGGGGGTTCTTTTTAGGGTAATGGAAATGCTCTGAGGTTCTATTGTGGTGATAATTGTACAATCTTCTGAACACACTAAAACCTATTGAATTGTACACTTGAAAACGGTGACTTCTACGCTATGTAAAACATTGTCATGTGAATCATAATACAATTGAAATCTTTCTAATTAAAGAAAAAACTAGATGTGGAGAGACCTGTTTTAGATAGGGCTCACAAAGAAAGCCTCTCTGAGAAATTAATACAAAGCAAGGGACTGGGAAATGGGAGGGGGCTGGCCACAGGAAGACAGGCTCATTGAACAGACACAGGAGAAGATGCAGAGGGCACTGAGTGTGGACCAGCTAGGCATATGCTGTTTCAGAATTAGCCTGGAAGGCAGGCAAGGAGGTGAGAGAGAGAAAGGGAGAGAGAATGTTGATGGTGGGGAGAGGCTCTACACAAAGGCATTGGTAGACACAGTAAGAAGTGGGGTTCATTGTCAATGAGATCAAAAACCACTGAAGGCTTTTACACAGAGGGGTGCCCTGTTCCGAATGCCATTTTTGAAAGACCACTTATATCTCCTGCACACACAGCACCAGTTATCGAGTGGCAGGGCCACCGCAAGGTATAAAACATTAAAGTGGCTCATTCTCATTGGGTGGGGCTTGCACACTTCTAACAAAACCATCACCAAAGAATACAAATTAGAAGATGAGTTTATTCATAAGAAAAATATTATAAAAGGTAATATGAAGACAAGAGAATTTAGTGTCTATTCCAAAATGCACCTTATCTCCTTTCTCATAAAATCTAGGAATAAAAGGATACTCTCTCCCCACCACCTGGCTTCTTTTTCTAACGCTGATGGCAGTGCTATTATTAAGACACACACGCCCTCTACAGTTATGAGCCTAGATTGCTCCTTACTGCTAAACTAATCGTGAAAAAGGCATTTTTATTAATCGTGTGACTGAAAGATTACCATCCCCCAAGCCCATGTCACCTATGACACACTAGATCCTTCAACACTGTCCTGAAAACTGGAGACAAATATAAAAAAGATGTGAAATCGGCAACTTTCTTGGGCAATTATAATGTAATCACAGATTCATCTGTCTGCCCTTCTGGGTAATATGTTCTTCCATAGACCAAAAGGAAGGAGTGTGTGTGTGTGTGTGTGTGTGTGTGTGTGTGTGTCTAAGTGATCATCCTTTGTTCATCAAAATACATGGTTTCAAGTCAATGAAAAATATTTGCCATAAAACATTAGAGCAACGAGGTAAGGGGCTGGTTTTCCCTGGCCAGGGACAGGAGGGAAGAACTGGAATCAAGCAGTTGAACAATGGTATAGACGTGTTTGAAAATGCAGTGGACACATGGGAGGGTGGCCTTGAGTGAAAAAGCGGGAAGATGCATGCAAACATGAAAATCTGGTGTGAGGTGATAAAAAAAAAAAAAAAAAGGAGACAATCCTAGGGAGGGATAAAAGAAGAACATCCAGATAGAGGCACCCAGTGTCACAGCAGGGAAGGGGATAAGGAAAACTATATGTCTGGGGATTGATGCTCTTCAACCAGAGCTGAGCAGCTTGGAAAATAAGAAATCACGCTGTGTGAAATGCTCCTGTTGCTGCCTGCATGGTCACTCTTTGTCCCAATATTCTTAGGCAAGGCTATTCAGGAAGGAGAGATGTGCGGGGCATCTGAGCACAGCGTGTGAGTTCAGACCTGGTCTCCCTCTCAAACGTGCAGGCCACCTTAAGTCCCAAGAACAGGGAGATGCCTCTGAGAGCCACAAGAGGCATGGAGGAGGGGGTAGAAAAACAGATTCCATTCTGCAATTCTGCTTTGCAGTGACTAACACAGCCATTAAAAAATGAAATCTGTTCACTAGACAAAATATAGTCAAACATTCCTGTGCGCTCCATCCTTTAAACAGATTTAAATATTGGCCTGTCTTCTCCGTGTTTGTTTTGGTTCCCTCAGCCCACATTGAAGTCCACGGGCTCTTTCACTCACTCATCATCTCGCCTCCCGCTGCTTCGGCAGAGAATGAAGTAATAATTCAGCAAGCTGTTCGGGGCTTCCCATCAGCCGGACGGCACCGCGCCGTGTGTTCACAGCTCAAGCATTCCAGCGGCCTTGAACTCCACAGCCCAGCAAGCCACGGGAGGGACCTTGCTCACACCGGCTCTCCCGCCTCAGTGAAGGCAATTTGGGAAGCCAAGTGAGGAAAAGCACTAAAAAAGCACATTAATTTCTCCTTGCTGGTTCTCACTTACACTTTTTATGAAGCTGGATTGTTTGCAGCCCATGCTTCAAGTGCACAGTGGTGAGGGGTTCAGAAACAGCTTTGAAGAGAAAGTACAATTATATCTCAATAAAGTTGGGGAGGGGGAAGAAAAGACGACTATCCAGTAGAGGCTGGTTATAGATTGTTCAAAAATAAATCACTGGTTCTCTTTTCCAGAAAGCAACCTGCTGTGGCCTTTGGAAGGCTCCTTTTGTGTCCTTGCTTAGGCTTCTGTCTGAGCTGAAAGAGCCTGACAGAGTCCCACTGTTTGGGTCATTACCCAGCTCATCCTTCCCCCTCGGAGCCTGGTATTAATGCACGCTATACGATGTGCTTGTACCCACAACTCTCCAGAATCAAAAGGTTTCCAAGTGCTTCCCTGTAACAATTTAGTCAGGAGTGAATTTTCAAATGTTAGAAAAACATAAGTGTTTGGAAGAAAAGGCAATCCTTTCCCGCTTCTTAAAACAAAAAGAAGCAGCACCTGATCTCTTGAAGGTACTACCCAAATCCATGAAATACTATCTTAATTATTAAATAAGTCTCTAACATGAGCTCTGTGGGACCCTTAGGCCTACAGATTTCCTGGAGAAGACTTGATATCAAAGAAAAAGCTTTTCCCCAAAGATAATGTAGTGTTTTTTTAATTTTTTAAATGTTCATTTATTTTTGAGAGTGATAGACACACAGAGTGTGATCAGGGGAGGGGCAGAGAGAAAGGGAGGCACAGAATCAGGACCAGGCTTCAAGCTCCGAGCTGTCAGCACAGAACCCGACGCAGAGTTTGAACTCACACACCAGGAGATCATGACCTAAGCCGAAGTTGAACCGAAGTTAACCGACTGAGCCACCCAGGCGCCCCTAATGTGGTTTTTTTTTTTTTTATAATGGACTTTCTGTGTTAATTGCTTATATAGTGTTTGGTGCCAGATAATCAGACCAGGCACTCTTCTCTTTTCACGGGACGAAGTGTTGAACTTTCACATAATGAGCACAAAATAAGAGGACAGGGAGTGCCTGGAAATCGTGCAGAACAGAAGAGCAGAATGAACAAAAGAAGGGCTACAGCCAGAAATGGGGACGGACGGTGGCCAGTGCTCTGAAAACCAATCCAACAGTAACTGACTGTCTGAAAGCCAATAGCGCAGGACCATAACAGATGGCAATGGACACTAACCGTCACTACAGAACTGGGAGTAAATACTATAGTATTTACTATTGTACTAATAGTACTTAAAATAGTACTATTTTACTATTTACAATTTTACTATTGTAAAATTGACCAATACGTCTTTTAAACAGAAAATAGCTTCACTGCTAGGAATTTACCCAAGGGATACAGGAGTGCTGATGCATAGGGGCACCTGTACCCCAATGTTCAGAGCAGCACTCTCCACAATAGCTAAAACATGGAAAGAGCCTAAGTGTCCATCAACGGATGAATGGATCAAGAAGATGTGGTTTCTCTATACCATGGAATACTACATGGCAATGAGAAACAATGAAATCTGGCCATGTGTAGCAACATGGATGGACCTTGAGGGTGTTATGCTGAGCGAAATAAGTCAGGCAGAGAAGGACAAATATCATATGTTTGCACGTATAGGAGGATTAGGAGGAACTTGACGGAGGAACAAGGGGGAGAAGAAGGGGGGAAATGGTGGGGGAAAGGGAGAGAGGCAAACCATGAGAGACTCTTGAATGCTGACAAAAACTGAGGACTGATGGATGTGGGGGGAGGGGGGAGGGGCATGGAGGAGGCACTTGTGGGGATGAGCACTGGGTGTTATGTGGAAACCAATTTGACAATAAACTATTTGTAAAAAATAAAAAGAAAAAAAAGAAAAAAGAAAAAAAAGAAAGAAAATAGCTTTATCTGTAATATAGAGGGAAAAACAGAGAGGAAGCGTCATGGAAAAACTACACACTGTGGGTAAATGGCACAAACTTGGGGGCAAGATCCAACGGACTCCCCAGATGCAAAGACCCTAAGAGTCATGCCTGAAACAACCATTGTCTTCTGAATTCACTCAGCACGCAGTCAACATGTACTGATAATTCAGCTCTAGCCACCACAGTAGGGACGGTCGCAAGTTTGAGGATGCCTGAACTCGAAAGCTTCAACGGGCAGGACCTCTGATTCCTCGGCTCACTCGTACAGCAGCACAGAAGCACAACAGGTAAGGTTTTCAAGCCAAGTCTTTATTTTCCTACCACTCTCTGTTTCTCAGTTTGTTTGCTTGTGGTATGTATGTCTGTATGTACTTCGCTAACGAGCGCTAACATTTATTGTTTGCTGGGTGCCAGGCACCATCCTAAATGCTGCACACACCTTCAAACTAACGCCACGAAGGAGGTGCCATTGTTGCCCTCTCTTTACCAGTGGGACAGACAGGCACAGAGAGACTCACATTCTCTGTCTGGAGCCCCCATTCCAGGTGCTGGCAGAAATTATACTTCTGGCCATTTCAAGTTTATAATCAGTTCTGTAAACTTCTCCCTCTCCTTTCACCCGGAGCGGTCTCCAAGCTCCTGGGGCTCGTGCAGCATCATGACACCTGGAGAAGGCATCTCACCCCTCGTTGCCATCATCTGTCCTGCACCGGCTTCTGCTGAGATGCTCAGCCCCATTCGGCCCTTGGCTCTGATGGATGACCCGCTGGGCCCCCATTTGCTGAGGGGGCTGAATCCCCATCTGGCCTCTAGCCACACAATACATATATTCTCACCACGGCTGGTCTCCCTACCAAGAGACCCCTTCAGGCCCACCTGCTCTTGGCTGACTTCCAAGTCTTTCTCAATGTGAAACTGTGTCTGCACTCCCACAGCTCATTCCGCCAGGAAACCTGGCGGGCCATCGAGGCCCTGTCTGTGTTGACACATTCTGCTGCCTTATCTACACTTCTTCGGGGACATCTCACCAGTGCAGTAGGGGGTCCGCCTTGCCTTCCCAGAGCCCATTCTGAACAGAATCACAGTCCCTCTGTCCTCCTATCCCCTTACAAGCCTGAACACACTGCTATGCTGGCCCTCCCCCAACACACACTCTCCAAGGAGGGGGTGGGGGACAGCAGCATCCCTTCCCCCAGGAGCACAGCAGCATCCAATACCCTTACTTCTGCCTCTATCTCCCCTTCCAGGCCATAGTTTTTCTGCGGCTTGTGGGAAAAAAACCTGGCTCCTTAAGCATTCTTCACAAGTCTTACTTAAACCCATAAAATGGTTTTTGAATTTAAAGTGAAGGGTCAGACACTTGTGTTCTCTACTTTCACACCAGCAACCTTTCCCTAAAGCCATGAATCACTAATGTTGTGTGTCCCTGGCTCTAGGCGGGGCCTCCATGTAAAAATAAGGACGTTCAATGAAGCATAGGGGAGGAGGGTGCACACAAGTTACGGCCCCAAGATACCATGCCCCCATAGAGCCACTGGGAGAAAAGCTTAACAAGTGATAGAGACTTTGGAAGGCATCCAGACCCTCTAAAACAAAGATCAAAATAACTCACTGAGGGCACCTGGGTGGCTCAGTCAGTTGAGCATCTGATGTCAGCTCAGGCCATGATCTCACAGTTCATGGGTTTGACCCCCACCTTGGGCTCTGTGCTGACAGCTCTGAGCCTGGAGCCTGATTCGGATTCTGTGTCTCCCTCTCTCTATGCCCTTCCCCTGCTCGTGCTCTGTCTCTCTCAAAAATAAACATTTAAAAAAATTTTTTTCAAATCTCATTGAACTAGAAAGGCTCCAGATTATATGATTTTATTTACATGACATCCTTGCCAAAGCAAAACTAGAATGACAAAGAAACAGATCATATCCACACAATGGAATATTACTCGGTCACAAAAAGGAATGAGGTACTGATACGTGCCACGAATAGCATGAACAGCCAAAATGTTACGCGAAGTGAAAGAAGCCAGACACAAAAGTTCATATATTGTATGATTCCGTTTATATTAAGTATCCAGAATAGATGAGTCCTTAGATGAATAGATGAACAGAGTGTAGAGTGGTGGGTGCCAGGGGCTGGGGGTAGGAGAGAACGGGAAAGAAAGGTACAGAGTCTTGCTTTGGAGGAATGAAAGTACTTTGGAACTAGACAGAGGTAGTGGCTGCACAATGTTATGATTGTAAAATGCCACTGAATTACTCGTTTTAAAATAGTTAATCTTACTTTATAGGTATTTTGCCTCAATAAATGATTGGTTTAAAAAAAAAAAAAAAAAGATCAGTGGCCAAGGCGGAGGCTGACTGCAAAGGGGCACAGGGGTATTTGGGGAGGCAACCAAACTGTTCTGTATCTTAGGCATGTGGTGGTCACACAGCTGTCTACCTTTGTCAAGGCTTGCAGAGCTGTGTACCGAAAGGGTGTGCGTCACTGTATGTAAATCACCTTAATTTTAAAATGGGGAAGGAGAGTTTTCCAACATCTAGAAATTCAATAAATGTGTTGACTAAAATCTGTCACAGATTATTTTGCTAGAGAATGCTCTGTAAAAAGGACCATAGGAAATACTTTCTACAATTCCATGCTCACTAAATGAAATATGCACTTGTTACTACAGGATGGAATTTATACTGGCAATTTCTCATCATCACGTCAGTCACTGTGTGAGAATTCAATGGACATGAACCTGCTAGAAAACTTAACTAAGATTTTTTGATGAACATATAAATGTACTAGTAGTACATAATTTAGTAAAGGAAACTGCACATTTAAAAATCTCTCACCAAGGGGCACACTTGTGGCTCAGTCGGTTAAGCATCAGACTTTGATCTCAGCTCAGGTCATGATCTCACAGTTCATGGGTTCAAGCCCCACGTCAGCTTGGGATTCTCTCGCCCCACCCCTCCCCTGCTTGCACTTTCTCTCTCTCTCTTGAAATACATAAACTTAAAAAGAATTTTTTTAAACCTCGCAATTCAGCCCCAGGGTGGCTCAGTTGGTTGAGCATCCAACTTCAGCTCAGGTCATGATCTCATAGTTTGTGGGTTCAGGCCCCACGTCAGCTTGGGATTCTCTCTCCCCACCCCTCCCCTGCTTGCACTTTCTCTCTCTCTCTCTCTCTCTTGAAATACATAAACTTAAAAAAAATTTTTTTTTAAACCTCACAATGCAGCACCAGGGTGGCTCAGTCGGTTGAGCATCCAACTTCAGCTCAGGTCATGATCTCACAGTTCATGGGTTCAGGCCCTGTGTCAGGCTCTGTGCTGACAGCTCAGAGCCTGGAGCCTGCTTCGGCTTCTGTGTCTCCTTCTCTCTCTGCCCCTCCCCTGTTTGTGCTTTCTGTCTCTCAATAATAAATAAATGTAAAAAAAAATTTTTTTTAATCTCACTGAAGCATGAGGTAAGTAGGTTATTTGTGAAATAATGTAGCACAGAACTCCAAGGTCAATTGTAACAACAGGTTAAACAATTCTTGACAAAGTAATTCAAGCACATTTTATTTGCTTCCACAGTGTTCTGGCTATCCATCCCTGTATTAACAAACCACTCCAAAACTGAATCGGCTTGAAATGTGATTGTATTATTATCACATAGTTTTGTGGGCTGAATGGGCTCAGCTGGGCAGATCTCACTTGCAGAGGGGCATCATGTAGTGACAGCACAAAGCTGGCTATGGCTTCAATATGAAGGCTACGTTGGCCTGGATGACCAATGGGCCCCACTCCCATGCTAGCAGGGGATGCCAGCTATTGGCTTGAAGCTTCACAGCAGTCTATATCTGGCCCACATGTGTCTGCTTCATGCCTCTTCACATAGCAGAGCAGCTGAGTTCCTAGAGAGACTGATAAATTGCAAGCATTCTAAAAAACCCAGATGGAAGCAGCAAGACCTCTCCTGACCCAGCCTTGGAAGTCACACAGTGTCTCTCCCGCCTTACTCTATTGGTCAAAAAGCAAGTCTCAGAGCCAGCCCAGATACAAGGGGAGGGGACTACACAAGGGCATCAATACCAGGAGGCACATCACAGTCGGCCATCTTTGGGATTGGCTTCCAAAAGAGGCACCAATATCATAGTATCAATTATGAGGATTTTGGGATGATACTAAGTTTTCAACTGTAAAATAACATTTTGGGCATTTCTTTTTTATTATTATTATTTTTTAAAGTTTATTTATTTTGAGAGAGAGAGAGGACACACGTACACACAAGCAGAGCAGAGACTAGGAGAGACAGAATCCCAAGTGGGCTCTGCACCATCAGCACAGAGTGGGGCTCAAAACTCACAAACTGTGAGATCATGACCTGGGCTGATATCAAGGGTTGGACGCTTAATCAGTGCGCCACCCAGACACCCCTAACATTTTGGCATTTCTTGATAAAAATTAAAGTGAGTGTCAATTTTAGAAAATGTGCATCTAGTTTATTCATTCAACAAATATTTATTAAGTGCCTACTGGGTGCTAATCACTGTGCTAGTCTTTGTGGATACATGGATAAACTTGTCATGGAAACCATCCCCTTGCAGCCTAAAGTCTAGAGACCGCATTACGGAAACAAAGAACAGAAACAAAAGAAGTTCCAAAGAAACTGCTGGAAGACAAAGGAAAGTGATTTGGTTCTCCATAAGTGGAGTGAAGGCATGTCAAGAAATGCTTCAGAGAGACAGAGAGAAGGGACTTAAGAAGAAGGTCTTGACAAATTAGGATAAACTCCAAATTCCTTAGCATTTATGTGGGAAAAGGGTGGGTGGGGTGGGAGGCGCGTGAGGAGGAAGGCAGGCATTCCAAACAGAGCAAGCCAGCAAAAACAAAGGTGAGGAGGCGCGCCACAAGTTTAGGCACTGGGAGCAGTTCCATGTGGCTACGATGCAGAATTCAGGGGGAGTTCTAGACATGGGCATCAATCTTGCACAATCTTGCAAGATGTGTTTCATTTAGCCTACAGATCATGTGTTTTTCTTTTTCATTTTCACAATGAACTACCACACAATGTTTTTTAATTTTTAAAATTAGTTTCCAACATTTAATAAACAGAAAGTGTAACATAAAAATCCAGCTTCTTATGAAAAAAAAATCTAATTTGGCTGTACTGGGCCCAAATTCCCACCCAGCAACAACAGGCTAGAGCCAAAGAATGTCCCCTTTAGATGGGGTCATGAACTCTCCAATTCACAACGCCCCCATCTGGTCCTCACCAGTCCCTCTACTGTAGGCGTTTGAGTCTGAGCCCCCCAACCAGAAAGCTAACATTCATGGTTTATGTGGGGGTGGGGGGAGGGGGCAATTAACAAACCATATTTTATGTGATGCTCAAGGTTTGAACTTCATCCTCATTTACTAGTGGGGAGCTAGTAAAGGGTATTCAATAGGGAAGTGACATGATCAGATTTGCCTCTTAAAACGATCCTTCTGACATCACCAAAAGATTTTCATGGAAAATGGACTGAAGAAGTGTGGGAGCAGAAGCAGGTAGGCAGGTGGGGCCTTCCAATATTCCAGGTCAGAACTGATAAGGTCTGATCTGGGGCAGTGGGGGAGGAATAGAAAGGAGGAGGCCCAAGCAAAAGATGATATTTACTATGCAATTAAGAGGCTGGGCTTTTAATGATCTATTCACTCATTATTCTTTCAACAAATATTTACTGAGTGGCTATTATGAACCAGATGCGGGTCAAGAAAGCATGAACAGTCATTAATAAAAAAGCAAAAATGCCTGCCTCGTAGAACACATATTCCAGTCCTCTCCATAAATGCCAGGCTAGTCCTTGCTCACGTTCCTGAAAAGTGTCTGCTTTCTTCCACCAGTTTCCACAACCATACAGAAATGCCAAGCAGCAGCCTCTCCTCCTACTAAAGGGCTGAAGCGCAAAGAACAACTGTGAATCAGGTACAGATGAGGACAGGTGGTTTAACACTCATTCAAATAATACCAGAAGGATATTTCCAAAAAAAATGCCAGGCCTCCAGATTTAACAGTCTCTGAAAGAATTAGTGTCTTCTAATAATCCATCAGACACATTCTGTTCTGAATGTGATTTTCTGATTAAGGCACTAGGCATGAAACTACTTCTGGATAAGCTGCAGACAGACGCTGTAAAACCCATGCATGCTCCCCCAGGTGTTCGCTGCGGAAGCTGAAAGGGGCGAGCGATGTGGCCATATCCTTTCTGGTCAAGTTTCAGGATAAATAGACTTAAAGGACAGAACTATAACCAGGATTTGGCCACGTTGGGAAGGAACATGGTGTTTGAACAACATCCTTCCCAGACTGAAAGCCGCTCAGACGCGGATCATCGTTCCAGGCATTTGGCTGGCTGCTTTATACTAGCAGCCAAGTGCATAATTGCCAGTAACTGGCCAACTCCATGGAGACACCAGTCACTTCTGGATGCTGAAAAATGTTTGTAACATATCGTAATAAATGTAAGCCTGACTCATTTAATCAGATCTCAGCTCTACATTGGGGATTTCTGCACAGGAGAGAGATGTTTACTGAAACTACTTTTCTCCACTGCCATCTACCATTCCAGGAAGAACAGAACTATTATCTGGTTGGCCTTGCCAATTCCTGTTTTATATTTTAGGTCATTAATATGGATGCTTATAAAATACATGTTTCCAACTCATTCCGAATTCACTTCAGTATAAAGGGATGAAAAGAACGCTTTCTTCTTATTTTAGATTGTATTGAAAATGAGCCTAAGTATTACCGAAAGGCAGAGATTTAAGAGTCTCAGACTCTTCTCCATTTGTGACAAATTTCTCAAAGTAGTTTCCCCAAAACCAGTGAGATGAGATGGGGAAAAGGTTCTGGTTGCACTTGCCTGTAGGAAGCCATCTGATGAAAGTGCTTTCTGGATTCGAAGCAATTTTGGGATGGGTGAATAGCTCAGCTGGCCAACCTTTCTCCTAACATGAAGATGGAAAATCAAGTTGGCTGTGCCAGGTCCTCCTCCCCAGCTTCTTTTTATGTAAAGCCTTGATTCCTCAAGTTAAGAAATCTGATTTTCCCAAAGACTGACCCAACCCCAAAACTGATTTTTACAAAGCAAACTCTCTGGGAAATTCTCTGAGCCCAGAGATCACGTTTCAGGTAGCGATTTCATTTTACATGCTACAGATGAGGAGATGGTAAATCAGGGTAGGTGTCTGGGTAATCAGTTTGCCAAGGTCACACAGCTAATGACAGAACGAAGACTTGCATCCAGGTCTTTTGACTTTGGTGGCCTTGACCTTTCTGCTAGAGCACCCTGACTTCCTGGTACGAACCTGGCATGCAAGTGTGATAAGAGAGAGCAGAGTGCACTGACAGAGGGATCGAGACTGGCACAGGGTAGGGACAGGGGAAATCTGGCAGTGGACTGCAGAACCCACGTGACTGAGGGACAGGAGCCAGAGTCCAGTTCCAGGGCACGCCATGGGATGGGAGAAATGGGGAGAGACATTAGGGTCCCCTTTGGAACTAGAATATGAACAAAAGAGAAACCCTCAGGAACACAGCAGAAGCCAGATTAGGAAAGCTGGGCACAAAGGCATGCTGGCTGGGCACACCCCTCCAAGGATTGACCTTCAGCTGAGTTTCAGAGCACCCCACTCCAGTGCCATGAAAAGAAGCTGTCTGGGACCAGAACAGAGACAAGCCTGTAGGTGGAGCCAAGCGGCTACCAGCCGCAGACCCGCCAGGAAGAACAGGGCAGGACAGGAGGCAGCTCCGTGCACTGCCAACACCAGCCTTCAGAGTTCAAAATCCTCTTCTACATATCCTATTTCCTGGCTGTTCTAAAAGGTACTGTTGATTCTGCTTTACCTCTGAAAGTCTTCCCTAAAGATGGCATGAGAGGGTGACTAACCACCCAAATGCAGAAACTTTTGAAAGTAAAAGAGACAGCTGTTAATAACTACACCAGTGTAACAGTCATACATCCCAGAACTAACCCAGCCCGACCCAGACGTGCGGTCACCCCAGCCTGAGACCAAGCACTCAGGCCTCAGGCCTGGGCACAGCTGGTGGCAGGTGACATAATCTTGCCAGGACTGTTTACAGGAGAAGCCTGAGAACTCCTGGGAAGCAACTCATCTTAAGGGAAGAGAAAGTCAAAGCACACAGGCTGGGCTCCATGACATCAAGACAGGACCAGACGGGAGGGGTGATTCCCAGTTGCGCCCAGTGTTGGCCACACCCAACGTCCTGTGACCAGGACTTTAAAAAGCCAGTGAAATTAAAGCTGTTTCAGTAAAATTTCCATAGGGTATGAAGGTGCATGGGTTAGCAAAATCCCATGCCAGGAATTTCAGCAGCGACAGAGAAGGTATGGTTGGCACTATAATTGGGTGGGATGGCAGTGGATAGTCACAGCACCTTTGGTGAATGTCAGCATGGCTGCTGCTCTAGGCTTGGGCAGTGGCCAGACACATTACACCCGCAACCAGGAGCAGGATGGCGGAAGGCAGTGGGTGCCTCGCTCTTGTATCCCAGAGCATAGGGAAGGCCATCCGTGAGGACTCGCTGAACTATCATGAGGAATACAGAGGGTCTGCAGTTTCACACAGTGGATAAAAGAAGAACCAGAGGAATATTATTTCATAAAGGATGATTCCTGTGGCTTTCATTTTAGCCTCAAGCTGGCGATGCCTTGGATACTTAATTATTATTTCTTCCATCGCAGCGTGAGGTGCTCATTGATGTTGTCTCAATTTGAGAAACTTTTTATTTGGAGCCACTCATATCAGTAGTTTCACAGCCTAGATATAAACCCTCAAAATATATAGCAATGATACATACATTTCTAAAATGCACAGGAAAATGTGTACCTAGTAATCAACATATAATACAGAAAAATTTTCTAAAAAGTCCTACAAATTATGAACGTTGCTATCTCTTAAAGAATGGCAGCTACTGACTCTGTTATCCAACTGATTAGCGTCAGCCTTTCAAGAATTTGAAATTAGATGCTGCTTTAAAATAAAATGACTCGCTCACCCAATGGCTAAAATGAAAACGACAGGCAATACCAAATGTTGATGTCGAGTTAGAATTCTGACATAACATCTGTGGGAGTGGGAATAGGCATACCTCTTTGGAAAACTGGCAGTATAGCCTATGAATGAACACGTGTACTTTCACCCCTAGTACATGCCCAACAGCAATGTCTACATATGTTTACCAAACAACATGGACAAGAATGTTTATAGCAGCATTTTTCATAATAACCCAGCATTGGAAGCTACCCAATGTCTATCAACAGTGGATTGGATAAATAAATTGTCTTATATTCATACAACGGAATGCTGCCATGAGAACTGAACAACTAAGGGTCACCTGGATGGCTCAGTCGGTTAAGCGTCTGATTTATGCTCAGGTTATAATCTCGCGGTTCACAAGTTTGAGCCTCTCATTGGGCTCTGTGCTGACAGCTTGGAGCCTGGAGCCTGCTTTGGATTCTGTGTGTGTGTGTCTCTCTCTGCCCCTCCCCCGCTCATGCTCTGTCTCTGTGTCTCTCTCTGTCTCAAAAATAAATAAAACATTAAAAAAATTTTTAAAGAAGTGAATGACTCAGCAGCATGATTGAACTCACAAACATAAAGTTGAACCAAAGAGCCAGACATAAATTATTCCATTTATATACAATTTCCAAGCAAGTGAAATTAATCAATAGTGTCACAAGTCAAAAAGGGCTGGTAGTGTTACATTTCTTGATCTGGGTGCTTATTGAGTGTGTCATTTGTCACTCTCAGTCAAACTAGTCATTAAGGTCAGCCATATTTAACAGGAGGAGTATTATGTTTTACCTTACGATGGAGGCTGGCAAAGTCCCACTGCAGAAGAGCATGTGTGAAATTGTTATATCCATGCCAGTTAAAAAATCCAATAGCATTTTAAATTTAAATAATATTTTTATAATCTCCAATTATCCAGTGCAAATTAGAACTCAGCATCATTCTGGGGTAAAACAGAAACAGGAGGAAGGTAAAGAAGAAAATAAGATGAGGCGCGCAGGTGGTTTGATTGGTTGCGTGCTCGACTTTGGCTTAGGCCATGATCTCACAGTTCATGAGTTCGAGCCCCATATCAGGCTCACAGCTGTCTCTGCTGTCAGCCCAGAGCCTGCTTTGGATCCTCTCTCCCCCTCTCTGTTTGCCCCTCCCCCACTCGCACTCTCCCTCAAAAATAAATACACATTTAAAAAAACGAAAGAAAGAAAAGAAGAGCACCAGCAACCAAAGCACATAGAACAAGAAAGGAAACTCCAGTTTGTGTCACATGTCTTCCCTGGACCAATGACTGTGACCAAAAGAACAGGGTACACTTATGGATCAGTCCCAATCACATGCTCAGCAAGATCACATGAAATGAAAAAGGGGCAACCCTCCAAAGGGAAAAGCAATGGGAAAACAGCATATGCTTACTCTCATGTCATATACTGTATCTGATGGTCACCACCACAAGAGAAATTCTTAAACTTGGCATATCAAAAATGATGAAGTATGTTCTCTCAAGTTGCATTTGGCTCTAAGGTTCCCGTGTTCTTTCCCTAACACACAGGTCAAATCCATTAGTATTAATATCAAAATATTTTTAAAATGTGGATCTAGTTGTAGAACGGACATCTGAGTGCAACTACTGATAGCAACCATGTTTCATTTCTCTCTGAGCATCTCTCAGAATAACTCAACTGTCTGTGAATATGTGTTAACGCTTTTCCCTCTGCTAGTCTGGATGAATCTTCTACGTTGTTTTGACCACATACATTTCTGTTAACAGCCATGAAATCACATACCAAAAAATTAACTGAGGACTACAGGTGTGGCAGACTGAACTTAAGCCCCCACTTCTCCTTGCAGGGGACACTTTTGGGGATTAGAGAGAAATCAGGTAACTTTGATGCCAGGTTAACCAGATGGCTCAGCCAAAGTCCTGTCAGTTTATGTGGGACCCTCCATAACAAAGGGAAGACACCAAGCAGAGAATATTTGTTTAGCATAAAAAGGCCAAGACTCTAATTTTGCAAGAAGTAGACTTAAAATCCTGTTGTTAGAAGAAATACACATTTCTTTCATAGACTATATACCAGGGGTGGGCAAACATTTTCTGTAAAGGGCCAGAGACAGCAAATATTTTCGGCTCTGCAGACCCCTCTTGCAGCTACTTAGCTCTGTAGTGCAAAAGCAGCCATAGACAATCCTTATACAATTGAGCGTGGCCGTAGTCCAATAAAACTACAAAAAGAGACCTGCGGGCTTTGGTTCACTGGCCATAGTTTGCCAACCCTGGGACTAGACAAAAACATACAAACAAAAACAAACTACATCCTAGAGGTGAGATGTGTTTGACTTCAGGCAAAGACAAAGCCTCAACACAGCCCTGCTGATGGAGAAATCAGAAGTTGAAATACTCCCAGTTTACCCCCAGCCCTTCCTACCTCCTTCCTACCATGGAGCTAAAGTTCATCTTCCCCACTCTGCAGAATCAGCAGGACCTAGAACAGATCAGTTCTGTGTCCATATGCAGCTGAGGCCCGAGGTGGCAGAATTTACACAACACTCAATGGTGCTGGGACTTCATTAATTCCGGAGAGGAAGGTATATTCTGAGGAACTGGAAGAAACCCCTGATGCTAAAGATTAAAGAGATCTGTGAAGACAACATTGGGAGAAGTGGAAAGAGGGTGAGAATTAGAGAATGAGGGAGTACTGAATACCCACCAGAGAGGGCTTCCTTGGAGCCCAGGTCCCAATCTTTCTTTGGACCCTTTCCTGAAACTTTTAGAAAAGAAGCTCTTAAGACTCCCATAAGGCCCTGCTTTATTTCCCACCACTTGCTGCCTCATTCACCTTCTCCCAAACTGGCCTCCTTGCTGTTCTTTGAAAACACCTAACACATTCCTACCTCAAGGCCTTTGCACCTCCTTCCTTTTTAAACAAACTGAAAACTCTTCCTCTAAATATTCAAATGGTTCACTCTCTTTTCATTTGGATGTCTCAAATGGCATCTCTGATGCCTTCCTTGACTCTTCTATCTAGAACAGCATCTTCATCAGGCTCTGCTTACTTTAATTTTTCTTCACAGCACATATCACTACCTAACTCTCTTCTGCAATAGCATGTGAGCCCCCGTAAAGGCAAATACATGGGTTAATTCATTCTAGTTCATTCCCAGCATTTTGAATAATACCTAAGACACAGGTGGTGCTCAATAAATATTTTCTGAATGAGTGAATCAATCAAGTCCAACATGTCTATGATGGCTAATTTTGTGTGTCAACTTGGCCAGGCTATGGCACCCAAATATTTAGTCAAACATTATTTTGGATGTTTCTACGGAGATGTTTTTAGATGAGATTAATAATAAAGTTGGTGGATACTGAGTGAAGCAGATTGCTCTCTAAAATGTGGGTGGGCCCCATCCAATCAGTTGAAGTTCTGAATAGAAGGAAAGGCAAGAGAGCATTCTACAGCAGTCTCCCCTTGGACTTCATCTGCAAAATCTGCTACTTCTGGTTCTAAAGCAGACTGCCTTTGAATTCCAACCACAACTCCCCCCTGAGCCCCCAGCCCCTTATACTACCCCAACAGATTTTTCAGCCTTGCCAAATCTTCACAATTTGGAGAGCCACTTCCTTGAAATAAATCTCTTTGTTCTGTTTCTCTGTAGAATCCTGACTAATACAGACTCCAAGTCACACTGTGCTATCCTCTTTACTAAAGAATTCCTCCTAATGGCTGTATACTCACTGGTTTTCACAATATGAGTCAGGGAGCCAAAATATTCACTTATTCCACAGATTTGCAAGTAATATTGCTCGCAGTGACTTTCTTCCCCATGGTCAGCTAAATAGGGACTGGGGAGTGTGAAAGAAAATCAAACACAGCTTTTAAATATTATAGCCAATTAGGTAAAAACACTGGCACTTAAAATCATCTGGGGACTTCTGTTCCTTCATACCAAACTATTTCTTTCATATTTAGTGAACAGGAAAGTGGATCTACAAACTAACTTGTCTAGATCCGAGAATGGTAAAGAACGTAAAATATCAAACATACAAGGTATGTTTATATTCTGTATTTTTCGCCCTCTGACCATAAGTATAAAGTCCACGAAGTGTGGTGTCATTTTATAAGATGCTGCAGGACAGGACTCCCACTCTGCCCTTAAAATTAAAAAAAAAAAAAAGGAAGAGGAAAGAGACAAAATTCCCTACCCTGGTATCACTCTGGAATCCTGCCATGAGAAAAGTTTTCCAGCATCCCCAAAGGTGTTGCGAACCCTTGAGAGGCTTTCTCCGGGCCCGCGCTCCGCCCCCTCCCTCCTCACTTGCGGGAGGAGGGTGCCCTCCCAGCCAATCAACGTTCAACAGGGCCTGCCTCCCGCGCTTCTTTCAAAAGCCCCCAAGAAACCAATGAGCAGTTAAAGGCCGAGCCAGAGTACTCGGGGGCGGGGGAATAAATAGGGCGAGAATCTGATTGGTTCTTAGAAGACGCCGCGCCCCACCTCACGGGAGGATGTACCAATGAGCTGAGCGGAGGGGCGGTCTCGGCGCGGAGCTGTTGCTGAGACGCGGGTACTGCTAGAGGGAGGCAGCAGCCGGTCACGACGTGGGGCTGCCAGCGATGAAGCCGGTGAGTCGGGCCGAGGCTCGGAGAAGCGAAGCCACAGGGACAGAAGCGGTCCCCGAGGCCAGTTCGTGGGCCCGGGGACAATCCAGGGCTGGTCACGGGCCTGACTCGCGCTGTAACCGTCCCTGGGTCGGGGAGGTGGCGCTTTCCTGGACTGGAGAGAGCGATGATCGAGAAGGAACAGGGCCGGTGGCGGACGAGGGGAGGACGGTCGTTCGCTGTGCACCTGTCGTGCACGGGCTGGGAACGGTCTCCTGCAGAGTCTCCTAAGCCTCAGGACAGCCCTGCCAGAGGCCCGAGTCCCGTTTTATGGAGGACACTGAGGCATGGAGAACTTAGGTGTCTCCATGTATCAGTTTGCCTGATACCAGCCCCAAGGGATGTCCGGGGCTGCCCCGGTAGAGCTGTCCTCACCGAGGACGAGAAAAACCTCACCATAGACGATTGCCCATCCCCGTTTGCGGATGGGTCGCCATCCCCCGGGGCCAACTGGCACTGCATCCTTTTCTGGGGTTCAGAATCCCTGGGCCTGGGGGAGCAGAAACGTCCAACTCCGTTAGGATTTGTAAGCCTGGCTGGGAAAGCCTGAGTGAATGAGCCACACTCTATCTTCCTCTCTGAAAATCTGGAATCGTCAAAACTGCTTTAAAGAGAAAGAAAAAACAGGGTCGAGGAGGTGAGGCCCCACTTGATTCACATCACCCAGCACCAGGATTGACAGCCTATTGAAAATTTTAAAACCTTCTTTGAGTTGGTTTTAATAATAATAATAATAATTCAGAGAGATCCAAAGCAACTCAAATCTGTAGCCCAAATGGCTCTGTAATGTGATCTTGTAGTAACAAACAAGACCATTATAGAATAATATAGCTTTCAGAGCTAGAAAGGACAGAGCTGGTTACACTTGCTAATCCCCATGGGTCCCTGTGGAAGGGGCATCAGCTGTCCTTCACTCCTGGCCTCTTTCTCCACTTGCTTCCAGAAGGGACAGAGTGAGGGATCTGATCCCCCAGTTTGAGAGGAGCTGAACTCAAGCAGCTGAACCCTTTCTTCCTTTCTGACTACAGAGAGTACTTTCTAGGGCACTCTCTGCCGCTCGGAAGCCCTGGGTTGTCTGTAGCTACCTAGGACTGGGGGAATGAGTCCAATTCTGGAGTGAAGAACTGACAAGCCCACTTGACCACAGCTTTAAAACCACGTCCTGCTTTTGACACTCAGTAGTAAAACTAACCTCTTGATTTCCATTTGCCTCCCCACTGTGTTCTCTCTGTTGGTTCCAACTAGGGAGTAAGAAGAAAGGTGTGGGGTTTTTTTTTAATTTTTAATGTTATTTATTCTTGACACACAGAGAGAGTGTGTGTGCTAGCAGGGGAGGGGCAGAGAAAGAGGGGAGACACAGAATCCGAAGCAGACTCCAGGCTCTGAGCTGTCAGCACAGAGCCTGATGCAGGGCTCGAACTTACTAAGCATGAGATCATGACCTGGGCCGAAGTCGGACACTTAACTGACTGAGCCACCCAGGCGCCCCAACTAAGGTGTTTTCTACTAGTTCTGTAAAACAACTGTCCCTCCTTTAGAAATTAGGCCTACAGGATTGAGTTCCAGCTCTTTAGATCATTACGCAAAATCCATCTCAGTCTGTCTAGTCCAAGGATCCACAAAGTAGAGGGCAGGTTTATTCTACCTGTACACCCCCCATCAACCAAACTAGTAGGCTAGTTATTTTTTGAGAAATGGAGGAGGTGAACTACCCTACCTTCATCTTCTCTGCCCTGATGTTACAGTTCCTGAAAACAAGCTCTTTCCCCTTTTGCCCTTATTGCCTTAACTTCTTCCCTATCTGCCTTAAAACCTCCTGCTCATCCTTTAAAACTCAGCTGATGCATGTCCTCTGAAACTTTGTCCAGCTCCTTGTCTGAGCTGCCTGTCACTCCCTTCCCTGCCCTAAAGTGCATAGTTTATGCTTGCATGTTAGCACTTACACCTTTCTTCTATAATCTATGCACGTATCTCTCTCTCCAACTGTACTGAAGCTATTTATTTCATGGATCTTTGCATCTCCAGAGCTTGGCAAATAAAGGTGTTCGAGAAATGTTTGTGAATGAATGAATAGATCTCCTCACTTTAAAGTTGTGGGAAAATGAGACCCAGAATAAACTGAAGTTGCTTGTTCAAGATTATATGGTAAATGGCAGAGCCAAGACCAGAATCCTGGTTTGTTACCAACCCAACGGTCTTTCTAGCGGAGTGCTATAATTATCAATAGGATGCTAAAAGCTATAATTTATTATAGATTTTATTTACTATTGCTATTGCTGACCATTCTGACAGTCCAGATTGAATCAACTGCAAATATGCATTCATCGTGTTAAGCAAGGGTCAGCTTATATGTAAATATTTTTCTTTACAGTTATTTAACATAACTGATTTCTTTTGAAGCCTAGTTCATTGCAAACAAGTGAGTTTGACTCATCAGATGAAGAGCCTATTGAAGATGAACAGACTCCAATTCAGATATCATGGTATGTTAACACTTCTGATCAATGATGAGCTAAATTATTTGATCTGTACATCATAAGCCATGTAGATATATAGTCCACATATGAAAAATATTTAGTGGGGCACCTGAGTGGCTCAGTTATTTAAGGGTCTGACTCTTGATTTCAGCTCAGGTCACTGTCTCACAGTTGGTGAGATAAACACTGCATCAGGCTCTGCACTGACAGCATGGAGCCTGCTTGGGATTCTCTCTCTCTCTCTCTCTCTCTCTCTCTGCCCTTCCCCGCTGACTCATGTGCACGTGCGCTCTCTCAAAATAAATAAACTTTTTAAAAAAAGAAAAGATTTAGTGATTCTCTTCTGCTGATGTATATTTCTAAACTTTAAGGGATTCTCGGGGCACCTGGGTGCCTTGGTCGGTTAAGCGTCCGACTCTTGCTTAGGTCATGATCTCGCAGTTCGTGGGTTCGAGCCCCACGTCGGGCTCTGTGCTGACTGCCAGCCCAGAGCCTGGAGCCTGCTTCAGATTCTGTGTCTCCCTCTCTCTCTGACCCTCCCCTGCTCACGCTGTCTCTCTCTCTCTCTCCTAGAAATAAATTTTTAAAAAACCATTAAAAAAAAAAAAGCTGGTTAACAGCTTTATAAACTTTAAGGGATTCTCTAACTCTGTGTTTTATTTACCATCTATGAAAGAATAAGGCTTTCCTTTTTGAGGGGCTTAGGGGGGAAGTTGTTCTTTATGCATTCAGAAAACTATAGTAGAAACAAGTAAGGAGTTGAGATAGATCAGAGTATCTCCCATTTGGTACCAAAACTTACTTATTCTTTTAGGACAAAAGAATAGTATACCAAACATAGGACGAGATATTTAATTGTTTATCATTTAGTCAAATCCTAGAACTCCTTGCCACAGTAATTGCATCTACTAGCAGAACCTGCTTAAAATAAAAGCCACATTACCATAGATACATGAGCAAAAACAAATGTTTCTATCCAGAATTGACTTCCAAATCTTGGCAGTGATTTATGGTTACACCAGATTCTCTACAACAATGTTTTTTTCTCATTCCTGTAAATGTAATAATCTCTCTCTTTAAGGAAACACCATTCCCACTCTGAAAAAGTTTGGTTTTCCTCAAAAATTAAAAAAAAAAAAAAACCTACCTATGACCCAGCAATTGCACTACTAGGTGTTTATCCACAGCACACAGGAGTGCTGATTCAAAGGGGCACATGCATCCCAATGTTTATAGTAGCACTCTCAACAATAGCCAATGTATGTAAAGAGCCTAAATGTTCATCAACTGATGAATGGACAAAGAAGATGTGGGATATGTATCTATAATGGAATATTACTCGGCAATGAAAAGAATGAAATCTTG
This sequence comes from Hyaena hyaena, assembly GCF_003009895.1. NCBI lineage: Eukaryota > Metazoa > Chordata > Mammalia > Carnivora > Hyaenidae > Hyaena > Hyaena hyaena. The sequence goes on along the minus strand of NW_024080808.1, from coordinate 1,255,561 downwards.
GGGCACCTGAGTAGCTTAGTCGGTCAAGCAGTTAACTCGGTTTTGGCTCAAATCATGATCTCACAGTTTCATGAGTTTGAGCCCCACCTCAGACTCTGTGCTGGCAGCGAGGAGACTGCTTGGGATTCTCTCTTTCTCTCTCTGCCCCTCCCCACTTGTTCTGCCTCTGTCTCTCTCAAATAAATAAACATAAAAAAAGAATGAAATCTTGCCATTTGCAGCAACATGGATGGACCTAGAGTGTATTATGCTAAGTGAAATAAGTGAGTCAGGGAAAGACAAATTTAAGAAACAAAACAGATAAACATAGGGGAAGGGAAGGCAAAAATAAGATAAAAACAGAGAGGGAGACAAACCATAAGAGATTCTTAAAATACAGAGAACAAACTGAGGGTTGCTAGTGGGGTGTCAGATGGGGTGGTGGGCTAAATGGGTGACGAAGCATTAAAGAGGGCACTTGTTGGAATGAGCACTGGGTGTTATATGCAAGTGATGAATCACTAAATTCTACTCCTGAAATCATTATTGCACTATATGTTAACTAACTTGGATTTAAAATTTTTTTAAACATTTCTAAAAAATTTTAAAAAAGAAAACACCATTCCCAACTATAGGAAAAGAAAAAGAGGGTGTTATCCCTAAAGTTCCTTTTATTCCACCATCAAATAGCAATGATCTTTCATTTCCCCTTTTAATCCCTTTTCAAACTCAAAACCTCATCTAATTTTCAAAATCACATGTATTTATATGATGACCTCTGTTTGCCTCTAAACTCCTCTTCTGTCCTGTAGACAAGATTAACCTCTACCTGTTTTGTCCCTGAGTACCGTAAACCGGGAAATATGATTTCTTAAAATTATTTTATTTTAACCAAAGCCTACTGCAACATGGGGTGCCTGAGTGGCTCAGTCAGTTAAGCATCTGACTTTTGATTTGGGCTCAGGTTATTATCTCACGGTTCATGGATTCGAGTCCCACGTCTACACTGTCAGCACAGAGTCTGTTTGGGATTCTCTCTCTCTACCTCTCTCTCTGCCCCTTCCCTGCTTGTTCTCTCTCTCTCTAAAAATAAATCAATAAACTTTAAAAATATTTTTTTAAGAGAATGACTATAAAGAAATCTTAAAATAGTAACATAGAATGAATGCTGGGGGTGAAATCGTCAGAAGGTCATTTCCTAGCTTATTCCCCAAGGTTACTAATAAAAAATATCTCAGATAACATACCACAGGATAACTTAAGTATGCTTTATACTACCTGTAGGCAATCTAGGCATTATTATCTTTAAGGTAAGTTTAAGTTACCTTGCCACTTTTAAGACTTAAATTGTGACAAAGCAAATGATAAGCCCCTGTTTGAAAACTTCCAGCCTCTCTGGGCCTTTTTGTGAACAATGCATTGATATTTGCATTTTTGCATTTTTGTTTTATGACTACTGTAAAATCTTAAAACACCCTTGTTCAGTGCCAAGCACACATTAGTGAAACTGAATTTCCATTTACAACTTTTTAAAAACAGAATTAAACTTAAAGTTTTATTCTTTTCAGGCTACCCCTGTCACAAGTGAATTGTTCTCAGTTTCTTGGCTTATGTGCTCTTCCAGGTAGGTAACACTATAGTCAGCTTCCTATTGAGATACTTCAGATAATATTTGTCAGCTGACACATCATACTCTGTACTGAGCAGTACGAGAACATCATAGACCAGAAGCCTGGGGAAGTCACTTCTGGAAGCTCTCCTGTGGGCTGTAAAGGAACACAGATCACTCTTCAGCCCTTCTAGAACCACATTCACAGTTCTATATTTCTGGCTTACCTACCTGAATAAAATGTAAACACTGGGGTACAGGTTACAAGGCTGAGGGCAACGAGCAGGTACTTGTTACAGAAAGGACACAGAGCAGAGAATCTTTGGATTAGGAGTCCCTTCAGCTGGGATCTCTGAATCCCTGCAATTATATTCCTAAGAATATAAGAAATTGAAATCCACATTCCAAATGAAATTGAAACATACAAATGATCATATGATATGACTTTCTAAAGTAGCTGTGTTTGTGTTTAAATATATTTCTTATATATGACTGAAAACTGACGTTTTTACTTGCCTTATTACTGCTTATAGGTTGTAAATTTAAAAATGTTAGAAGAAATATCCAAAAAGATACAGGTAGGTATAACATGAAACAACCGTATTAATAGTTTTTTTCTGAATAACTCTGAAAATAATCTGTAAAAAAGAACGTTAGTCTCTGTTCAGTATACCAAATAAATGTTTGGTATTTCATAATTAAAACAATTTTTTTAAATGTTTTTATTCATTTCTGAGAGAGAGAGAGATAGCATAAGCAGGGGAGGGTCAGAGAGAGAGGGAGACACAGAATCTGAAGCAGGCTCCAGGCTCTGAGCTGGCTGTCAGCACAGAGCCTGACGCAGGGCTCAAACCCACGAACCCCGAGATCATGACCTGAGCCGAAGTTGGATGCTCAACCGACTGAGCCACCCAGGCACCCTGATATTTCATAGTTTTAAACTATAGACTTACTCTAACATGAGAAGAGGTATTTGCGAAGGACACAGAGAACTAATTTACTAAACAGCATTGCTTTTCACCGATTGTTGTAGTTACACAGAGAAATTGCCCTTGAATTTAAAATGTACACACTGGAGGGAGGAAAGTATGTAAATAGAAAACTGATGTTTCACTGCCAAGATCTTTGAATATACTATCCTGTGTGGACTTGATTGATGTGATAGCAGAAATTAAGATGGAGCTGGGAACCCAGAGGTAGTAGTGAAAATGTCCATCCTGATTAGAAAATTTAGAGAGCCAGCATCTAGGTAAGAAAGATGGAGTAGGGCCAATCTTCACAGGCCCAAGGATGTTCATACCAATATAGCTTCAAATCTAATAAGCCCACAAATACACTCAGTCCACCCCAATTTGGAATTTACTTATTACATGATACTAAAAACTTGGATTTTCAAAACATTTTATCATGGTTGCCCTGGAAAATCTCAAGGCTAATAGTCCTACCTATGTCCTTATAATACAATGAAATAAATATAGATATAAATATAATGTATAAATGATATATATAAGTACATAACATAAATATATATCTTGATTCTGACCACTATACATATTTTTATTTTATTTATTTTTTGCTGCTTATTTTATTTTTTACAAATAGTTTATCGTCAAGTAGGTTTCCATATAACGCCCAGTGCTCATCCCCACAAGTGCCCTCCTCCATGCCCATCTCCCCCCTTCCCCCCACACCCATCAGTCCTCAGTTTGTTCTCATCATTCAAGAGTCTCTCATGGTTTGTCTCTCTCCCTCTCCCCCACCATTTCCCCCCTTCTTCTCCCCCATGGTCCTCCGTTAAGTTCCTCCTAATCCTCCTATACATGCAAACATATGATATTTGTCCTTCTCTGTCTGACTTATTTCACTCAGCATAACACCCTCAAGGTCCATCCATGTTGCTACACATGGCCAGATTTCATTCTTTCTCATTGACATGTAGTATTCTATCGTTAACCACGATACATATTTTTAATCGTACATTTTTTACCTAGTTTTTTTGGAGTATCAATTTATTAATGTACCTTCTCTCATTTATTCCTTACCTGCCAAAAAAGACTTGGAGCTATAGATTAGTTGACTCTTGCAGTTATTTGTAAAGATGCTCTGATTTAGAGGTACCTGCTATGGTAGGAAGTTTTCATCTGGAGACCACGTAAGTCATACGCAAACAATAACGAAGACCACTAGTTCAAGAACCAGTCTTGCACATTTTGGAAAGCCCTATTCACTGCCAATATTTTGGAATTTGGGGTTTCCAATAGTTTACCAAACCTTTTGTCTTCCAGTGAGATCTTGAGTACAATCCAATGTGTAAGAGATGGCAATCTGATGGGAGAGACCCACATCTCCCTGCACCAGATCCTGTGGGTCCTCCTCAGAGCCCTTTCTGGGAAAGTTTGAAAACCACTGTATAATAGAAATTACGTGTATGAGAGGCAGATAGAAAATTACCTACTCTTGGGAGCCTAGGTGGCTCAGTCGGTTGAATGTCTGACTTTGGCTTGGGTCATGATCTCATGGTTCATGGGTTCGAGCCCCAAGTCAGGCTCTGCGCTGACAGCTAGCTCAGAGCCTAGAGCCTGTTTTTGGATTCTGTGTCTCCCTCTCTCTCTGGCCCTCCCCTGCTCATGCTGTCTCTATCTCTCTCTCAAAAATAAATAAAACATTAAAAAAAAAAAAAAGAAAATTACCTACTCTTGAAAATGGTGAAGCGTGCTAACTACGGAGTTAATCCTTTTAGAAGTATAAAAAAAATAACAGTATTATCCAAAGCGGCACTGTCCAATGGAAATGGAAGCCACAAATAGAAGCCATATATGTAACTTTATATTTTCTAGTTGTCACAGTAAAAAAGTAAACACAGGTGAAATTAATTTGATAATGTATTTTATTTAACCTAGCGTAGCCTAAATAGTATCATTTCAATGACTCTAAGTATAAAACAAATTATTGAGATATGGGGTTTTTGTACTTAATCTCTGAAATCAGATCTATATTTTACACTTATGTCTCAATTTGCATGAGCCACATTTCAAGTATAAATCTGGAGGTTCATGATAAAAGGCACTTTGTACTTAGTTAAATGGCCCTGGATTTGGGAGGCCATTTGGCCCTGATTTGAGATCCGCAAGAATTAGTTATTCATTTTGAACCTAATGATCTATAATGAGTATTGCCATAAGGACGACCCAGTGTATAGAATGGCCTATAGTACTATTGCTTGGTTCATATTCATTATAGTGAAAATTAGCTAAGTTGCATAATATTTCCTGGAAACCTAGTCCATAAAATTAGATGCATGATAACGTGGCACAATACAAACATAAAGGAGAACAGGAGCTCAGGTACCACAGGCGGGCTGGAGTTTTACCTACAAGGCTTAGGGTAAAACAAAACAGCAGAGTGATGAAAGTAAGAAACATGGATTTTGTGAGAAAAAAAAAAGGGGGGGGGGAAATGTGCTGTCAGTTCTTCACAAGAGTTTATTTTGAAATATTAGATGTTTTAAAATTTATTTTAAAGCAGTACCGAAAATATCTTTTTCCAAGAACAGCAGTGTAATTGACTCATCTTAAAATTCAGGTTTAATTTTACTACCTTTTGGTTCAGGCATTTCTAATTCCTATTTTGTGCTCAGTGACTTGATTTTTACCCTACTTTGAAGACAGAGCGATATTGTTTTAGATTATCAATAAGTATTTCAAATTTATAGATTATCATCTGTTCGTTTGGCTTAAGAAATTTAACACCACATTCTCTTTCTTGACTATTTAAATTTGTAATACTTTGTACATGTGTATCCGTCTCTTGGTCTATTGGCAGAAGAACTAAAGAGCTATGGTATACAAGACATATTTGTTTTCTGCACCAGAGGGGAACTGTCAAAATACAGAGTCCCAAACCTTTTGGACCTCTACCATCAGCATGGAATTATCACTCATCATCATCCAATCCCAGATGGAGGGACTCCTAACATAGCCAGCTGCTGTGAAATAATGGAGGAGCTTGCAGGCTGCCTTAAAAATAACCGGAAAACCTTAATACAGTACGTTTTTATTTTCTCTGTACATTACATGAGTAATGTCCCGGTCAGAATGATTTTTCTAATTATTGCATCCTTACTCGCTTATTACTTACCTTATAGTTTGGTGCAAGGATTAAAAGGAGATAAAGCAGCAGGGCACCTGGGTGCCTCAGCTGATTAAGCACCTGACCCTTGGTTTCAGCTCAGGTCAGAACCTCACGGCCGTGAGGTGAGATCGAGCCCTGCGTCAGGCTGCATCAGGCTGCATCAGGCTCCACGCTGTCAGCTGGAAGCCTTCTTGAGATTCTCTCTCTCCCTCTCTCTCCACCCCCCTCAAAATAAATAAATAAACTTCAAGGAAAAAAAAAAGAGAAAAGATGTGAAAAGTTCTAGTACAATGTCTGCTACAGAGAAAAGCACTCAGATATGTGCCTGCTTCAGATTCTGGATCTCCCTATCTCTCTGCCCCTCCGTTGCTCGTGCTATGTCTCTCTCTCTCAAAACTAAATAAATATTAAAAACAATTTCTTTAATTAGCAATGAAATCATTCATAAGCAATGAGTAGTCTTAAAAATATGACTGGAAAATTACATTTGATGATATGAATTTGCCACCAGCTATGTAAAGCTGCTGGTATAGAAGTTTAAAACAAAATAAAATGGACTAAGAGACTTAAAAAAAAAAAAAAGGAGGAGAGAAAAAAGTAGCATGGAGAAAGGAAAGGATAAAGGGAGTGACGGTCAGCAACTGACAGAAGCAGTACAAAGATTAGAAGTGGTGCTATGGATAAGAACTACGGCCCTGCTGGCAGTGAGATGCACAGCACAGGAGGGCCGGCCACAGGGAGCAAACTAGTCCTTCTCTGTGCTTCTTGTACTTTCTGTATCCTAATAAACTGCTTAATGGTTTCTGGAACAAGATAAAGTATTAAATAGTTTGATACCTCAAAAGCCCTAAAGTCATTGCTTTGAGTTAGAAAGTATGCAGACTATACGGAATAACCAGGGCGCCGGGCTCAGGGCTGCAAGGGAAAGGGACAAGCCCAGCCATCTTCTCTCCTTCGACCTAGAGCTCCGGGGCCTCATGCCAACTGTTTCCATTTGAAGGCAACCCAGCTAGTACAAGGGTCTTTGGGGACACACCATATACGGCTGAACTAAACTCTAATATACAGAGAAATATAGCCAGGAGAGTAAGGAATAGAAAGAACTAGAAACCATCCCACATTCTACAGTTTCCAATCTTTCTCTAGAGAGAAGCATAATCTATAATTGTAAGCAACTACTAATTGCTTTACAATTATAAAAGCAAAATTTTAGGGGCGCCTGGGTGGCTTAGTCGGTTAAGCGTCCGACTTTCGCTTAGGTCATGATCTCGCGGTTCTTGGGTTCGAGCCCCTCGTCGGGCTCTGTGCTGACTGCCAGCTCAGAGCCTGGAGCCTGTTTCAGTCTGTGACTCCCTCTCTCTCTGACCCTCCCCTGCTCAAGCTGTCTCTCTCTCTCTCTCCTAGAAATAAATAAAAAACATTTAAAAAATAAATAAATAAAAGCAAAATTTTAGACTACAGTTGTCTCTGCTAAATTTTCTGCCAAGTCTAAGTAAAACAGCATTAGAAGATGTAGCTGATGAAAAATGTTTTTCCAGTTTGGGGATCCATTTTTCTTTATTTTTTCAGTTTTTTAATGTTTCTTTTAGAGTGCGAGTGGGGGAGGGGCAGAGAGAGAGGGAGACACAGAATCTGAAGCAAGTTCTTCAGATGCAGGCTCTTCTGTGCTGAGTTGTGACCACAGAGCCCAACATGAGGCTAAAACTCACGAACAGTGAGATCATGACCTGAGCTGAAGTTAGACGCTTAACCAACTGAACCACCCAGGCGCTCCTAGACCCATTTTTCAAATCAGTCCTGAGATTTTTTTGTTTTTTTAAATAAATCCTTGGAAGCAGCCTCTACTGAAAAGTTTCCAGAGGTCAAACTAGCTCAGATAGTGAAATTTAACAAATACTACTCGAGCAAGTTCTAGCACACCAAATGCTGTCTGATGTTTGAACAGAATACAAACAGGATGGAAAGATGGTTGGGCAGCCCGTGCATATGTTGAATGCTTCTGGTTCCCATATAATAAAGCATCTGATGACTGGAAATTTTCATTGTCCTAGAGCTTTCAAAGGTGTCCTACAGTGACTCATGTTTGGATAAAGACAATTTTCTATCCATTCTGCTATCTTTGAGTGCCCACATTGCTAGATGGCTCTAGAGTTTATCCCTCAGAGCCTCAGAAATTGGATCTGGTAAATTTTTTTCCACTATCTTGTGGCCTGCCAGTGCTGTCTCACCGATTCTCCCTGTGCATTTCTGTTGCTTTATAAAATCAGGATACTGCTTGCCTACTGTATTGTGCTATTTCTCTTTAAGAACAAAACTACAAACCAGGTAGCTTAGAATAGAACTTATTGTCTCCCAGTTCTGAAGCTAGAAATCCAAAATCAAGGTGTCAACAGGACCATATTCCCTCTGAGACTCTGATAGGATCCTTCCTTGCCTCTTCCTAGTGGTGGCTGTCACTCCTCAGTGTCCGTGGGCTCACAGCCATATTACTCCAACCTCAACCTCTGCTGTCACATGATTCTGCATTTCTGTGTCTTCTCGGGATACTTCCTCCTATAAGTACACCAATCATATTGGATTAGGGCCCAACGACCTCAACTTAATTTGATTACATCTGCAGACACCCTATTTCCAGATAAAGCGACATTCACAGTACCAGGGGTTAGGACTTCAACATAGCTTTACGGGGATACAATCCAACCCATAACACCCACCGTGCACCAAACACTATGCATACAAAACACACACTGTGAGGCACAGTCCCCACCCTCAAGGAGCCCCTGCTAACAGCACTACCATGTGAGGGCAGTAAGACACACGAGGTGTGTACAAGGCAGCACAAGTGACAATGACGGTTTCTGTGGGGGCACAAAGGCAGTTCAGAGAAGGCAGTTTGAGCTGGATTTGAAGGATGAGCAGGAATCAGAGGAGGAAGCATAAAGGTCGCAATGAGTATGAAGCAGTATTCATCTTGCAGAAAACAACTGAAGTGTTCTACCTCCCTCCACCTGTCTGTGGTAGATCCTCATATCTGGGATACTTAGTAGAAAGCAAGTTCATTAATACGTAGGAGTCAGTGACTGTTTGGCCCTCTATCTCACATCCTATCCCACAACATGTTTCTACAGCTTCATCTCTAGTACATCACAGTCATTTATGTTCCTGATAAGTCATCAGCACCAAATTAGGTTCAGTATACCCTCCAAGAAAGTCAGGAATTGCATAATACTTTTTTTTTTTTTTTAGCATCTTTGAAAGTAATTAGAATGAATGGTTTTATTGCTTTGAGGTTAATCATGATTTTCTTCTGGAAAATCCAGTTATACAGACTGCTGATTTCTTCACAAGGCTAGACATTAGCAATTAACATTCATTTGCGTCTTATTCTGTGCCAAGCTCTGCTGTAAGCCCTTTACAGAGGTTAGTTATGTCCTTCAGTCCTAACTATGATACAGATTCTGAGGCTGTCACCATTTGATAGGTGAAAAGGCTGAGACCCAGAGAGGTTAAATAACTTCCTTATGTTCACTCATGTAATAATGACAGATTCACCATTCAGCCCCAGACAGTGGGGCTCTAGAACTCATGCTTTAAATCTCTATAACATGCCACCTCTGTATTCTTTTTAGATAAGTTGTCATGTCATATGGACTTGTCCCATAACCACTAAGGTTTTGTTTAGACAGAGGAAAACAAACTGGCAGTTGGTAAAAATAGTCTGAGAAGTTCCACTTCTCAGATGTGGATACTGGTGTTTAAAAAGATCAATTAAAAGGCCTGCACGGATCCTTAGAGGTGTTCAGAGAATATCTCCTAACAAATAAACAAGCACACCTTGCTCCTTATTAATTTAAAAATGTTTATTACCCTCTGTGTGCCAGGCACTGTACTAGCAGGCACTATGAAATTCAGAAATAGAAGGCACAAGGAGCAAGTCTTTAGTTCTAATTGGTGGGGTGAAATGAAAATGTACAATATTCAAATTGTGCTTCCATTTCAGCTGTTACGGAGGACTTGGGAGATCTTGTCTTGGTAAGAAATTTATTTTCATTACTCAGTAATTTTTAAATCCTCAAAGTAGACAAAAGTATCCTGTGTCCGGGCCGTGTGCTCAGTTTGTATTAAAATGAGACAAAACACAATATAAATCTGCTAAGACCTAAAGATTTATTTAAAGGGGCGCCTGGGTGGCTCAGTCAGTTGAGCACCTGACTTTGGCTCAAGTCATGCTCTCACGGTTTATGAGTTTGAGCCCCAATTCGGGCTTGCTGCTATCAGCACAGAGCACACTTAGGACCCTCTGTCCCCCCTCTTTCTCTGCCCCCCCATATGCTCTCTCTCTCTCAAAAATACATACATACTTTCATACATAAATATTTAAGGCCCTTAATTTGCTACTCTCTAGAAAGCTAGGTGGGAATGGGAAGTCTTTTCAACATCATTTTGAAGGATTCTGCAAATCATTATCTACAAGTCTTAGCACCTACATTCTTGCATTGTTTTCTACTGCTTTCTTATGCAGGTGTTATAATACTGACAGCAAATTCTACATAATACCTATGGGTAACATAAGTATAGAAGCCAAAGTTAATTACATCATGTAATTTCTGCTCCCTTTTTAATAAATGTGTTAGAAGGGGCGGTTGAGGTGAAGCTCAGGTTTCTGCTCAGGTCATGATATCACAATTTGTGGTGGGCTCTGCCCTGACAGTGTGAAGCCTGCTTGAGATTCTCTCTCTCCCTCTCTCTCTGCTCCTCTCCAGCTTTCTCTCGTTCTCTCAAAATAAATAAATTTTTTAAAAGTAAAATTTTAAAATGTATTAGAAAAAAAAAAGTTAACAAAATGCCAAGCCAGGGTAACAGTTATTCTTTAATGTAGGAAAGTATCAAAATTAAAAGCTTTTTTGCTCCTAAGAACATTATCAAAATGAAAAGAGAAGCCAGAGAATGGAAAACATTATTTGCAAACCATGTATCTGATAAGGGACTTACCTAGGAAGAATTCTTACAACTCAATAATAAAAAGACACCCCAATTTAAAGAATGGGCAAAGGATCTGAATAGATATTTCTCCAAACAAAATAAACACATGACCATTAAGGACATGAAAAGATGCCTAACATCATTAGTCATCAAGGAAATGCAAATCAAAACCATAATGAGATACCACTTAATACCCATTAGGATGGCTATTATCTGAAAAATAGAAAACATGAATTGGGAACTGGAACCTTCATATACTGCTGGAGACCATGTAAAATGGTGCAGCTGCTTTGGAAAATAGCCTGGCAGTACTTCCTCAAGCATTTAAAAACACAGTCACCCTCTACCCAGCAAAGTCACTGCAAGGTATATGCCCAAAAGAAATGAAAACATGTCTACACAAACATTTGTACACGAACATTTATAGCACCATTATTAATAATAGCCCAAAAAATGGAACCAACCTAAATGCCCCCATCAAGTGACCATGGGTAAACAAAATGTATATCTATACAATGGAATATTATTCATCCCTCAAAAGGAATGAAGGAGTTCCATGCCACAATAGGAGTCCTGAACACATGATACTAAGGGAAAGAAGCCAGTCACAAAAGGCCACTATGATTTCATTTATATAAAATGTTAGAAGAGGCAAATCCACAGACAGAAAGTAGATTAGTGGCTGCTTAGGGGAGGGGAGATGGGGGCCGGGGAAATGATGACAACGGGGGACAGGGTTTCTATGAGGGGATGAAAATGTTCTAAAATGGTGCTGGTGATTGCACATATCTGTGAATACACTAAAATCCACTGAATCATACCCTTTAAATGAATCATAGGGTAGATGAAATATAATTCAACAAAGCTATTAAAAAGAACGAAGCCAGTGTTTAGTTTCAATTCAGCCGCAGTCATTTGAAATCATAATTTAACTGTCAAAAACAAAAACATGTACTGAAAGACCTCAGTCATTTAATTCATTTTGAACAATTACACCAAATTCCCATCTTCTGCACCAGCAGAAGTCTAACTGAATATACAATGCTCTACCCAATCATTAATAATACACTGTTTCCCTCACATGCTCTGTTAGTAGCCGCTTGTCTCCTACTGTACCTGTCCGACAGAGTTTCACCACAGCAAGCCATAGACAGCCTGAGAGACCTAAGAGGATCTGGAGCAATACAGACCATAAAGGTAAGGAGGCTGATCGTTCTGTGTGGTTGTGGTTTAGAGGCAGTTACAGTGTCCTATAGCATCAAAAGGGCACCGGAAACCCAAAGCATTCTAGTATTCATATATCACCTGTTCAAAATTTATGTTTAAATATAATCTGGGATGTCTGGAAAAGTTCACAGTATTTCAAATAATGAAATAATGAAAACTCTGAACTTTCCAATTTACTCTTGCAGGATCTACTACTGTTCAGTTTTTACCCATTTAGTTCTCAGAATGAATCCTCTCATCTGGAAAGGTGATTACCATAAATTTGGTCCTTTCTTAGCTTAAAAGATCTAGTGAAGATTCTCTCACCAAAATGTTTAATAAAGATAGATGAGGGGTGCCTGGGTGGCTCAGTCAGTTAGGCATCTGACTTGGATTCAGGTCACAATCTCATGGTTTGTGGGTTCGAGCCCCGCATCGGGCTCTGTGCTTTGGATTCTATCTCCCTCTCTCTCTGCCCTCCCCTGTTGTGCTCTGTCTCTCTCAAAAATAAACACATTTAAAATTTTTTTAAAAAAAATAGATGAATGACTAGAATACCAAAAAATGCAAAGCAACGCTAATTATCCTTTGCTGTGGACAACTAGAGTGACATCTTCCACATATACTTTCTCCTTAACACCTACAAAATCTCTGCAGTAGCAATGCCCAAAGGATATTATTATATATTAGTTCCTGAAGGATTCTGCAGATTTCACTTTATTTCTAGATTTGTAAAGCTAATTTGCCTTCCTTTCCGAAATACTCTGGGTCAGCATTAATGGACTAAACCGGAGGATCAGGCACTAGTAAAGAGTCCTGGCCTGTAGTGGCTTACTGGCCTTGAGTCCATCTTCTTCAGGCCAGGGATCAACCCAACTATCATGAATGTGAACTGTTATAGTAACTGACAGATTCACCAAGCAGCATGATTCTCAGGGCTTAAAGAAGTTTGTTCAAAATAATCCATACAGGATCCACTTCACCGTACAGGTTCTGAAAACAGAGAATTCACCTTCTTATCTGTTAAAATCAAATGATCCTTCAAATTCAAGATGTTCTCAAGTCTCTCAAACTAAACAAAATGATCACACATATGCGTATGTGTGTTTTACATCTTTAACCTTGGAGAGAATTATGCCCCCATGCTATGGGCTGTCCAGCTGATCACCCAGCACTCTGGGGCAAACAGGCGTCCCCATATCTGTGCTGATGTGCTTAGCAGTATGCAATTCCAACTTCCCAATAATGGTAAGAAATGAGATTATTGGCAGAATGAGAATATCCTCTGGGAAACTATTAAAACGCCAAATAAATGATTTAAAGCTTTTTAAATTTTGCTTATATGTTAAGATTAGAGTTTGTTTTTTTAAATACTGACTACTATGAACACTATTCCAAATGGATTATATCATCACAAGCAGCAGAGTCCAGGTCTTCTATAAATGAAGAAATTTATTTTCTTGAATATACCACTATTACTTATTACAGAAAGTACCCTCTCCTCCCTACTTAACCCCCAGAGGAAAATACGTTAGCAAAAAGAATGCTTTCGTGTACTACTTTTAATTAGCTCCTGCAGTAAAGGGAGAAAGGATTTTACAGATTTATAATACATTCATATGTATCACATGGTGCCTTCAGATTTTTAGAGATTTTTAAAGCAAGTTTTTTCACACTATATGCGGCTTTATCAAAAGGTAAAACTTCTCCATAATGCAAACGCTTCCTTACCCAAAATGATGTAGAATTGTTTATAGCAATTATTTTTTGGTTCCTGATTCCTACTAGGATTGTACTACTCTGCTAACTAGTTTTCTACAATGTATTTCAATATATCTTTACTTTTTCCAGCAATATAATTATCTTCATGAGTTTCGGGACAAACTAGCTGCACATCTATCATCAAGAGATTCATTATCAAGATCCGTATCTAGATAAAAAAGAACTTCAAATAACATATATATGACCATGTCTGAAATTTAAGAGTTATTTAACATAATTTGTATTGAAACAAAACTTACTAGTGTTATCAACTTGAATGTAAATGTGTATGTGCAGATATTCCTAAAGCTTTTATTGACAAACTTCAGTTGTGTCTCTCTTGTAGAAGACTGAATTAATTACTAGACAATTTTTGAAATGTACCGTCTTCTCGGATACATATTTTGCCTGGAAATAATGCTGAAATGAGCATATGGAAAAATGTTTGACTGCCTGTTTTTATTATTTATTACACTTTGACCTCATTTTACGATTTATAACTACCAGGTGGAATATGACATAGTAATAAATGGGTATGAGTACAAGCTAAAATCAAATGACTTTCACCCTCTATTCCTCCCACATTTCCTCCCATGGCTTTTCCTCCTTCGTATGAATCGTCTGGTCACCTCCCTCCTAATACTGGATCATCCCCAACAGGTGTTTATCCAGCATTTGCTGGAACATTTTCAGATATGAGGAACGCCCTGGTTCAAACAGCTGCTCTGTTTTTAGACCACTCATTTTTTTACCCTAGGAGCTACACGGAATGAATTAAATCCCTCTTTCACATTTATGTTAAAAAGCACTTATCTACAGATTAAGAGTCTCCAACTCTCTCCCTCACTTCACCTTATGCTATTGATTATGTCTTTTTGTCTTTAAATGTAATGTTGAACAGTTGTTTGCTCTGCAGACGAGGATGTTTTCACAGACCGTGGTGGCTTCAGTCTTACGTGCAATAGTGCCTTGGCTGCTGGTGATCACAAACGTGAACCAAGAGTCACAGGCACCTCCACACAAGACAAAGTGAATTTCACATCAAAACTGTGCTTTCGAATAATCATCTAATTGCCAAAAGTTTTCTTTTGATACTTCTCATGCTGCTTTAATTTCACTGGGGAATACTTCAATTACTAGTGCTATTTGGGAACTTAGGACCAGAGAGCCAGTATGTTCCAGAATATAAAATCAGTATTCTAATACTTTTATGTGTACACTGATTTCAGAACTTAAGATTTTATAATACTTAGGAAGATGGGAAAACCACATATATCCTCCCAGTATGTGAATGTTTAAACTGGGGGTTTCTTATCTAAGATAATAAATGCCAAAAGTTATAGCCAGAAAAAATTTTTTTCAAATAAGTACAGGCTGCAATAATAGGTTGACCTTCCTCACGATTTCAGTATCACAACCAAAAGCAATTTAAAAATCACAATACTCTATTAAACCTGAGGAAATTACTGAAATTGATACTACCAAATCTTATACTGCTTTTTCTCAACATGAATATATAACTTATTCATGAACACGTAAGAAGAAAAAGACTGGCATGGGTTAATCAAATCCTTTAATAATCAACTGAGTTTTCCAAGTGCATGCTTCTCTCATTTTTACTGCAAGTGCCAGTTAAGTCTTCCATGTTTAAAATGCTTAACTACTTTAATACTAAGTATTAAGGGAAAACATCAATTATTCCATAACAGACATGGAATGGGGCCCTACTCAAGACTGTAATTTCACATTGTTGGAAAAATATCTCCTCTATCTAACCTGTAGGATACCCCTCAAACCAATGGGGTAGAGGGGACAGAGAGACAATGTAGGGTCCTGGCAGCCAGGCAGCTGCTGAAACTGAATTAACACGCAGACTCAGCCATTAACCATAAACTACACAAGGCCACATTTGAGATGGTTTTATATTTAATATACAAAAGCAAAATAAATCCGGCTCTAAGGCAGGACTACTAAAGAGCATTTTCTTTGGACAGTGAGTGGTACAGCACCAATCAGGCTAACTCAGAGTTTAACACACCATGAACACAGATGGCTAACTACATTCTATGTTTTGCTCAGTAGTTTTAGGGTCTATCTAATCATCAACGTATTACTTAAGACGTTTCTTCTATTGAACGTGGTAGGCAAAGAGATTTAAGTGTTTAGAAAAAGCACGTACAATAAAATTAACTTATCCATGTGAAGATGTTCTCTACATCTTCACGTCCACAGTGTGCATTACTACAGTTAACACAGGATAAAACCTTTACTCCAGTCCCACAGATCGGTCACTTTGTATGGTTAATACTGTTTCCCAAAAGCAGTACAAGCAGCAGAGCTGTTTGCTCCTTTTAGATAATTTAGTTTCAGTTATATGGAAACCAACTTGACAATAAACTATTTTAAAAAAAAATTAGTTTCAGGACTCTTAATTAAAGAGAAATTGTTCTAACAAAGCCAATCAACAGATCCAGGGACACAGCCACATTTTTTCTCTCTTGGCATCACTCTAAAGTATCAGTTCAGAGCCATCTCCTGAGCTATGCTAGTGGTACCAGAGACTCATTAGCTGCTGCTCTGACCACAGATCAGTGATTGGTTTGAGCAAAAGAGCTTAAATATTTTGAGACTAACAGTAGTAGTTTCCCCAAAGGATGAATACGCATCCTTTTATGAATAATGCTAGACAGGTATCAATATTTTTATCTTTCCCCTTTGAATAGAGTTGTTTTAAAATATTTTTTTGTGTCAAAATTTGACTTACAATTATACTGTACAACTGATTACTGAGGGATGCACATCTGGAAGTGTTGAATGATATATAAATAAGTAAACTACACAAATACTTTTAAATACATATTATTTAACTGGGGTGGGGTGGGGTGGGAGAAGACACACCACACTGCTATGACGTAGCCACATCTAAAATGAAAGCTCATACCCGTGGCAGGGTGGTAAGACATACACAGAAATCATTACTTGCACCGTGGCAATAATAGTCCATGAGCACTGTTCATAAATATATAATTGGAAGAAAAAAAATGTTGTAGCAAGGAAAGATTTTTTCTAGTTTTAGAGTGTATCTACATTTTTATTTCCTTTCTATGCATACACCAGACATTTTCAAAATATTTTGGAGAGTAGAGAAGAGCTCTATGAGAGCTATTAGCAAGAGTGGTCTTCAGGCTTAAATATACTGAACACAGGCTTAAACCAAAACACATAGTGCAAACTGCCATGTACTTTGTTGCTTTGTGAAAGGCCATTATCTGGGAATCTGAATTTGACTGCTAAATCAGGCAGTTAACGGTGTAATCTACGAGTCTTCTCAAATTCTTTTGTAATACTCGTCACATGTCAAAATTATGGTCATTTCCTATCACTTCCTCTTCCCATGAAAAATAACTCAAACTTCAAACAAAATTAGCAGTTTGTCCAAAGCCTGGGACCCAACTCTCCTCAAACATGGGACAAGGAGCAGGAAATAACAGTTAAAATTGTGAAAATCATCAAACATGATCATTAGTAAGTTTCTACACCTATACCTCCTTAGTACCAAAAGGACATACCCCATGGTATAATATTATTACTCCACAGAATAACTGCTAAATAGACTGCATTTATTATATAAGATTTTCAACTCAAGAGAATCTGTAGTACCCATAGCAACAAAGAGTTGTCAGTATAGATATAAACCACAGCATGGGGGTATTCAACTACTGGCTTCTTAAAGTTGGAAAACTCTTAAAAGATCAATCAAACCACATAATAGCAAAAGGAACTGTAACAAGGCAAAAAAATTACCTAAGTACACAGTGGTCGCTGCACAGGGAGCAGTTTGGTAAAAGCTGGAAGGGTTACGACGCCAAGCTAACCACCTGCAGCTGGACCTGCAGGAATGACAGACGGCGTGGGCTGCCGACGTAGATAAATGGGGGGAATACACTGGATTCTGAGCAAGGACAAGAACCAGTGGGATATTGCCTAATGCGGGGATCTTGTTTCTTGTTTCTCTCCTTTAGGAAAGGAATTTACTTTCCTAAAACACTGGAAAAGGTAAAGCTGGGTAGATACCATGAGGGCTTCCGGGAACTCCATCTTTTCATGGCTCCCACGCCTAGGAACCAACAGCCTACCACTCAGAGGGTAAACCTCACTGACAATCAGTCACCTCTGAGCGATCAGCTAAGGACTGCAAATCTAACTTTTGAGGCATGAAAAGGTGGCTTCCACAAACGGCAGCCAGTAAACCCGCAGAACTGTGGAGAATAATCAGGAATACATTATTAAAAAGAGGCTTCTTAGTAGTTGCCAGTAGCACTTGCAGAGAGACAGCAAGGGCTTGTGAGAAGACTTTGACAGGAATGCTCCGATAACAGCGCCAGGAAACCTATCTGGAGTCAGCAAGGTCTCTCATGATCAAAAGTACTTATGAACCGGAAAGAAAAATGAGGAGTGGGTGCTAACATAATTAGTTGGATTAGAAACTGCTCAAACTCAAGAGCAAGAATCTTCAGTACCTAGCAACAGGCCAATAAGTAATTTTCTGCATGAACTGACCAATAGTTCACCTCCCTCGAGGTGTCCCTCAGGCCATAAAACACAAAGTCTTTAAAGCTTGTCTCATTATGAACTGGTCTGGCTCTCCTCACTCTTCTGGTTCGACATCTCCTCTTCCACATACTCACCCCACTACGCAATCCCAAAATGTTAACGGCTACTCTCAAAGGTGGGGAAGCATTTTTCACTAGCAGTGGATTAGACAGCATCTAATTCAAGGCGTTCGTAGAGTACAAATTCCACAAACTCATCCATAAAGTCCCTTGATTATGATGTGGAATTTCTAGATACTGGTTTTCTTTCTTTGGTCTTTTATTTAAGAAACTTCTGAACCACTTGCACTATCCTCAATTGCCTGAACTACCTCATTCCAAATAAAAGCACAAGAATTCTTATAAAAACATGCAAGCCATAATTTACCTGCCTTACAAGAAGCAGCAAAAATGAATTTAACAAGTCACGTTTCCTTAAAACCTGCTGTTTCAAAAAGGAAAAAATAATGGTAATATTTTAAGTGCCACAATTTTTTAAATTGGTTAAGAAAAATGATGATGCTGTGCCATCAACATTTATGAATCTTGTCAAGTGACAACACAGGGTAACGTGCGTAGCCATTTAAACACATTCATTTTAGATCCAGGCACGATATTTAAGAAAAAAAAAGAAACACGCACACACACAATGTAATACTCTACTATATATTTTTTTAAAAACTGACAGTAATATGTCTTTATTGTGGAGTAAGCAAGTGTAAGAAACAGCTATTTGTAATCTTTAAAACAATGCACTGAAAATAAGTTAATTTCAGAGTTTTATTGTATTGCACTAAAGGAACAGCAGGACGGTTATACAATGTTCTCTCTCATTCAGTTTTGAAAATCTAAAGTACTTGCAAATTCTTAAGATACCTTTACCACCAGATTAGAGCATTAAGCATAATAACCAATTTCTTAATAAGTAATGTCTTACAAATTAAAACACATTTAAAATAGCTTTAAATGCATTCTTCACAAGTAATTCAGCATATATTTTTATATCATGTTCACTTATGCTTAAGAATTAAAGCAAGTATATTACTCTGATGGAAATAATGGGAAATCTCTCACTCATGCAATATACAGGGATAATATTCAAGTTGAAGGGGAGAAAATCCCACTCTTCGTATTTTGTAAATGCGTCCATATATAATCACATACATGATAAATGAGGAAACCCATGAAGTTTCCCACAAGTCAGATATATATTTTCAGTTCATCAGAAGCACCTGATATCTACAGCTAATTTATAATTAGATGGCACTTCAACGAAACCAAAATGAGCCCTACAAGTTCCTATAAACGAAAGCTTCCAATGGACTAAGGATAGTCAATAATTAATGTAATCATTCAAGGGATTATGGCTGTTCCTTAAGGAGTGCAAGTTCAAACCTGTCAACACCAGAGGTAATCATTTTATATTAATTTATACGTAATTCCATTTAAATTCTTTATCCAAGTATAACATATGAAAACAGTCTTTCCACAAGCAAAAAATGTGGAAACATTTAAAAAATAAGGAGTCATTTTTTTTAAAGTAACTGATCAGATTCCATAGGCTACTCTTGGAAACAGGATCTTGCTGGAGAGAATCCCTTCATTTGGTGGCTTTTTGCATGCACTTACTGGACCAGTTCTTCCGGGTGTTGTTCTACGAGCTCACCAAAACATAGATCATGCTGAAAAGAAGAAAAAGCCTATTAATTCAAATGTTCCTAATTATAAAAGCACCAAAAAGTTGAGTCTACATAGCAGACTGGTTTATGATATCACACCACTGCAGAAAATGAAAAGACCAATGACCAGTTCATGAGACCATCTTAATTTGCATTTATGGACTTTTGCCTAAGGTAGGACTTGGCTCAGTGCTTGTGCTGTGGTTGTCTATTTTCTTTCCAATTTTAGCAAAGAGAACAGCACAGCTGAAAGCTTAATAGGGAATCAGAGCTTAGAGAAGCCATCCAAACAGTGCGCTACTCTGGGGTTGTCTAATAATAGCAGCGAGCATCTCCCAAGGACTCATTTCATGCCAGGCCCTCCATTTAGTCTTTTATGTACATGACCTCACTGAATCCTCCAAGCAGTCCTAGGAGTTGGGTACCGTTATTATCCCCATTTTACAGATGGGAATGGTCAATTAAGGAACTTTCCCATTAGAGAAAGGCTCTAGGCAACAGCAACAGGGTTAAAAAAGAAGAGGGCACAAGTGAGGAAAAAAACAAACAAAAAACAACCATTCGATTCAGGCTGAGTCTACTAGACTACGGTGGGAAAGGTATGCTTCCAAAGCATGGGTCTCTAAATGGAAATACAAAGCAAAGAGTTGAGCAAATTCGATAAACAATTTAAAGCAGAAATGAAATGACATAGTGCCACCATCTCCTGGTGAATATCTGCCCCTAAGTGCACATCTCTGATTTTCTCATTTATTCAATCATTCTTTTCTTTCTTTCAACAAATATGTCTTAAGTGCCTACTATATGGCACACTCTTCCAGACATTTGTTAAAGAAACTGAAAAAATGAAAATTAACAGGAAATGAAAATGACATATGGCATTTCACCGTTCAGAACTTATTCACTATCTGTTTCATAAATGAACGTCATAGATGCACGAAGGGATACTCATTTTCAAAGTATAACCTCTACAAACATAAACATACCTCTTCCATAAATTTCAGTCTGCACTTCATTCATCGTTTTCCAAAATAGAAACTTATGTGATGTACAGAGAAATACGAATCTAAACCTACCACTTAATACTCAGCAAGCTCTCAAGTGACAGAAGACGGAATAGAAAGCAGCTAAATGATTACAATCCCTTCTTATACGGTCAATTTTCTTCCTATTTTGAAAATCGGTTAGAACTGTCCTCTCTGGTTGAATGTATGTCAATAAAAGATGAGAAAAGTATATTGGTGTAGCTTAAAGAAAGATAATCCCACATGTGAGAGTGCCCTTCCATCATTTTAATGAGCAGCCATTGTATTCCGTGGCCAGGACACCAGGGCGGTGGGTCTCACCCCGGGCCGACTGTCCGGAGCCATTCTTGGTTGTGGTGACTGCGGAAGAGGAGGTGCTGCTGGCATCCACTGGGTGGAGGCCAGGGATGCTGCTAAACATCCCACGACTCACGGGACAGCCCCCACGACAAAGACTTCTCCAGGCCAAAATGTCAACAGTGCCAAAGTCGCGGACCCCTGGCCTAGAGGAATGATGGAGCCCATCATGCTATAAAGGGAGAAATCTACATCATCACACAGGAGAGACCTGTTTCTTTCATTCATCCCATGCAGACCAAGCAAGCCAGAAAATAAAGGGCAGAGCACACAGTTTGTAAAGAATGATAAAAAAGTAAAATACCATGGCAAGAAAGATGGTCGTGAGGCCAAGCAAAAACTTTCTGGTGAACTCACAATTTTTACAATCCTTTCAACACCATCACTTTGCACACACGATGAGGATCACTGTGTCTGAAAACTTAGGAAGCAGCACCCCTGACCAAACTTTCTGGCTCTGATTGCACACATCAGCACACACAAGTACCAGTTTGTTCATATTCAATGTGTGCACATTTGCTGGTGTGCACTGGGCCATTAGCAGTTACCACTGTTCAAGACACTGAGTTATTCTTCTAGTGGATTTTAAGGTGTAACAGCCATAATGCCTACAAACTTTTTAGACAGCAAGTGAGATCATATAATAATTTTTATTTTTTAAACTCACCCATATAGGTAGTAAAAAAATGCTAGAAGATAAAAAGCCAATTTGCACCAGCCTTCTTTCTGACAATACGCTAAAATGTCTGCATTCATGATGGTTGTAGGGTCATAGAGTCCTGGTCCACTCATCACTGGCCTACTCATGTACCTGCAATAAACACAGTCTGTTAGCCACTGCAAAAGGGATGGGAAGGAGGGTTTCTCTTCTCAAATAACATTTGTTACAATGAGAGGCAGTCTCAAAAGCACAGGGGAGAGTGCCTTAAGTTCTAGAGTGGAGTTCTTTCCTCTTATCATCTTAATTTTAAAACAAGAGCCCATAGGGGTGCCTGGATGACTCAGTCAGTTAAGTATCCAACTCTTGATTTTGGCTCAGGTCATGATCTCATGGTTCATGGGATCGAGCCCTGTGTCAGGCTCTGCACTGGAACCTGCTTGGGATTCTCTCTCTACCTCTCTCTCTGCCCCTTTCCTGCTCGTGTGCATGCACATGCGCACGCTCTCTCAAAATAAATAAACTATAAAAATAAATACATAGCCCCTAAATGAGAACAAGACAGTTACTTAGACCATATCTGGTCTCTCCTATACTTTCATAAATACAAGGAAAAGAATAGTAACTATAAAAAAGATTGTTTTTCTCTTAACTTTTAACATAATCTTAGAGGGCACCTGGGTGGCTCAGTCGGTTAAGCGTCCGACTTCAGCTCAGGTCATGATCTCACAGTTCGTGGGTTCAAGCCCCATGTCGGACTCTGTGCTGACAGCTAGCTCTGAGCCTGGAGCCTGCTTCAGATTCTGTATCTCCCTCTCTCTCTGACCCTCCCCCTGCTCACGCGGTCTTTCTCTCTCAGAAATAAATAAAACACTAAAAAAATTTTCCAAAAAAACATAATTTTAGACTTACAGAAAAGGTGTAAGAACACTTCACCAAGATATTCACATTAACCACACAGCTTTACCCTTCTCTTTTTTGTTCTAGCTACAAATACGCATGTTTTTCTTTTTTTCTTTTTTTTTTTAATTTTTTTAATGTTTTATTTATTTCTAGGGGAGAGAGAGAGAGACAGCATGAGCAGGGGAGGGTCAGAGAGAGAGGGAGTCACAGACTCTGAAACAGGCTCCAGGCTCTGAGCTGGCAGTCAGCACAGAGCCCGACGCGGGGCTCGAACCCACGAACCGCGAGATCATGACCTAAGCGAAAGTCGGACGCTCAACCGACTAAGCCACTCAGGCGCCCCTGCATGTTTTTCTTAAAAAGAACCATTTCAAACTCAGTCATAGATGTGATATCATTTTACTCCTAAACACTTCTTCAACCTATCTCCTAAAATCAAGAGCAATGAGATTTTAACATACCTGTTTAAAAAAAAAACAAAAACCTCTAACTAACTCTATTATGCAGATCTGACATATAACTTGAATGGTATTAAATATTATTATTTTCAACCAGATTTGAAATCATAAAGTTGAAATGGAGAAAGAAGTTAAACACACTGTACATTCTGATTTATATGAAATTCAAAGATGGGCAAAATGAATTCAAGTTGACAGAGGTCACTGCCCTACTTGGGAGGTGTGGGGGTAACAGACAGGGATGGGGCTTCAGACTTGCACATGTAACTGTATGTAAATTAAACCTCACTTTTTGAAAAACGCTTTCAAAGTAAGCACCATAAAAAGTATTTAAACAGTGATTTGTTCATCTATTTGAGTTTTAAAATAAATGCCAACTGGGGTGCCAATGCCAACTGGGGCGCCTGTGTGGCTCAGTCAGCTAAGCACTTGGCTTCAGCTCAGGTCATGATCTCGCAGTTCATGAGTTCAAGCCCCGTGTCAGGCTCTGTGCTGACAGCTCGAAGCCTGGAGCCTGCTTCAGATTCTATGTCTCCCTCTCTCTCTCTCTCTGCCCCTCCCCCACTTGCACTGTCTCTTTATCAAAAATAATCTTAAAGTAAATGCCAACTAATTTTCAGTTTTCATTTAGGTTAACTAGCATGTAAGATAACCATATTAGCCATGGTATAATTAATATATAATGAGGAAAAGTAGTAGAAATATATCTAAATATTACCTCCAAATATGATATGCCAAGAGGGGCATATTGAGACCCAGTGTAAGCCATTCTGCTGCACAAAGAAACATGACACAGAAGAAAGCATGGATGAGGTACTCTGGAAGTACAAGCTGGAAGAAAAATACAAGGCAGTTATCAAAATGCCTTGGCATTAAGTCAAATGCTCTTGGAAAGCAGGTGGCAACCAAGTTCCCATAATGCAAAATCACTGTTTTCTTATCAGGGATGAAAGATGCTACTGAGTTTTGTTTCCATATTTTAACTTTGTACTGAAAGCAGAATTACAAGCAAATTGACCAAATGATATGATTTGCACTAAGAAAATAAATAGAACTTAAAAGTTAATACTCAAATTCTTAGAGTAACAGGTTAAATTATACAAAGTTATCACACAGACTTTTCAGCTATTTGCTATTTACTTGGAATACTTCTTTCCACCATTCAACAATGATAAAAATATAAAAATGAGGTATCTGATCACATGCAACACGATATAAAAAAATCCACAAAAACAAAACTCCCCTTTAGAATATTTTACACACTAATGTTTTAGAGCTTTAACAGAAACCAGGAATGCTACATATACAATACTTAGCAAACCACATCACATTACTACAAAAGTCATTTTTCAATGGAAAGCCAAAAGCCAATAATCTCAGCACAGTCAGAGGGGAAAGAACACTAATATACACAGATGCAAACAATGTGCATTCTGCAATGTAGGAGGGAAAATACTGAGTTCTGAACCATAAAATTGGAATTTCCCTAGTTCCTGAGTTCTGATTCTTACATGGCCTTCCTGTTTCTTTAAGCCTGCTTTCTAATAAACTACTACATGCACAGCAGACCAGCATCTCAGAATTCAAAAACAAAGTAATTTGTTTGATTGTAGGTGAGAAAAATTAATTCAAGTGAAATACTTTTTATAAAATGACCAAAAGTTAATGCTTTAAGTATCTTTCTCATCCTAAAGATTTCAGCCTAATGACTCTTAAATAAAAGTCCCAAACTTTTCAAGTTTCAGCCAAGGACTTCCTATGAGCCACAGATGCAAAGCCGGTTTCTCAAACGTCCATATCATGTCAAGTGAAGTATATGAACCCTCAACATCATCAGATCTTTACTGAAAGGAAACCATCGCTGTAGAAACAATGCAATTATACTAATGCAATTGTACTATTCAAGCCTACTTTCTACTACTCCCAAATCACCTTTTCCATTTCAAAGCTGAAAAGCAAAGTTTTTTAATGAATACTATTTTAAATGAAATCCCAGTAAAATCAACTAATCTATACCACTAACCAGATTTTCTATAAACTCAAGCAATATAATAAACTCTGCTTATGTATATAAACTTGTGAATAACACGAACCATTAAGCCACCATTTAATTAAGATCAAAATTAAACATCTGCAAGAAAACAAGAAAACATCCACAGGAAATCTTTGAAAATCTTTGAAACAGGAAGACTACAACAAGGACAGACCAAGAAAAAGATACGCTGTATCAGGAGTCGCACTGGAGCAGTTTATAATGCCAGTGTAAACTACAGGATTTTTCTTTACCGTGTAAGTATTATAGCGCTTTAAAGCCAAGCGCTATCTAACAATACAAATCATCATCCAAGTTTTCATCCTACACTTCCAGACTGAGATACGGGGAGAAAATTATTTAGAAAGCATGACCTCTACTGCTCTTAAACAAAATACTTTGGTAAGAGGGATAATAAAGACAATCTGCAATTCTTCCAGTTCTAAAATGAAACAATGCCACACTCCCTTCATCTCAAAAAAGTGCAGAAACTTTTATTATACATCTCTTATCAAAACCAGTCCACTCCAATCATTCTTTAATGGTGAAATTTCCCAGTAAGTGACACAAAAATTAATCCGTTTAGGAACCAATGTTTACACAAAAGCTATATCCAGAAAAAATTCCTCACACAAATATGGCTGAAAAGTGATAATACTTAACATCCAAATCATAATATTCTCTACTTAAGGTTCACATTTTTAAAAATATTTGTCTTCCCCCATACTTTGGCAGAATTGTCAAAACAAATTTGAAATAGGGAAAACTGTCAGATGCGCTGCTAGGAAGCCAATTGCCGGCACCCTGTCTAGACTGCACCTTGTGCTGGTACAATAGCTCCCTTCCAATCTCTGCCACCATCGGGATGTCCCAACACATATCTTTTTAAAGTGAGAATTTCCTTCCATGAAGAAGAGTCAGAAATCACACGTTATATGTAAAAATGAAATTCGTCCCTCTTAAATTTACATTAAGTTAGGGAAACACCAAAGCTTGAGCTTAAAAATCTGGAGGTCTGGGTTCAAATTCTGGTTCTGCCTTAGCTGTTGGACCTTGTTGGTAAAGTGCTTCAACCTGGCTAAGCCTCATCCTATCCTCCTATTCATGAGAATAACAATATACCTACCCTTTAGAACTGTCATGAGCACTGATTGAAAAGTCCCAAGTAAAAATGCTTAGCACAGAGCCTGGTACCTAGGAAAGCCCTCATCTGATTTCAGCTATTCTCATCCTTGTCATTTTTTGGTTATTTGAAGTAATGAAAAGCCAAAGAAGATAGAATATTATTAATAAACAACTGTCATTAATAAAGAAATTTTGGTTTCTTAATTTCTTGGTAACAATTGGTTTCAACTGTAGGTTAAGATACTTTACAATGAACATTGTTACTTTCCAATGAGAAAGCAGATTCAAATCCTATTTTGTTTTCTGAGAGCACAGAAACAGCCAGTAAGCTAATACTTTTAATTGTCCCTACATAGCCTTACTGTAGCAGTTCTATAAAGACAATCTAGAAATTTATTCCATCACTCTTATTTATCTAGGAAACAACAAAAAAGAAGCAAATGAACTTTATAGATCCTTTCCCAAACAAAATCTCTCTAGCTTGCTAGTGTCGTACAGTTTTATACAACTCAAGTCTACACAAGTTTTCATCTTCAGTAAGTAACTTTTAAAGATGAATTATTGTATTCTAGTTCTTGAAGACGTACCCACTATCTTCAAACAACCTTTCAGTTTCTGACCAATTAGGCAAAATCAAACCTACAGGCTAAAGGAGAAATCTTCCTAAAGGAGTAAACTAACTGAAGTCAAAAATATATATAAAAACCTCTAAGCACAATAGAGCTGAGCTGTGTTATAACTAAATCCATCAGAGCTCAGAACTTAGTGTAAGACAAGTCTGTTTTAGAAATTTAGAGTGGATATACATCAGAAATAACTATGTAGACATTTGTACATAAATTGTTATCCATGAAATTCTGGCAGCATGAGTCCAAAGGTCAGCATTACTGCAAGATTCCAGAGCCTAAGGACAGTTATCCACCTAAAAGGTTCTGAATAAACATCAGGTGATAGAGTGAAAATTCATTCCAGAATACACATAACCAAAAATAAGAGTCGACATGGTCCTGAAGACTCCACTTCCGGACTACCTCACAACAGAAGAATAATCTTACCGTCTATTAAAGTCACTGTATATTAACCAACTTTCAAATACTGAACCAAATAATGTAATATAGAAGTGCCTATGGCTATAACATTTTAGAAATGCATAAGCATTTAACAGCTTTCCCTACGTGACTGGGCCAGCAAGCAAACATTTGCATAAAATAAGAAACTTCATGAAATCATAAACCTCAAAAGGCATATAAACAAGCACACCGAACAGAACATTGTACAGATACAAATGCCCTGACCCTCCCCATGAAATGAATGTAGCATTAAAACATTAAACTAAAAAGCAGTACACACCTTTAATGCAATTTTGACTCTTTTAATCTTTTTGACCTTTTCAACTGTCTTTGGCCGACAATGTAAAAAGCAGATTGGAAGAATGTTAGTATGACAGCTGACAAGATCACCAGCAGATTAATAATAGTCAGAACAGTCAAGCAGGAAAAAGAATATTTTTGTAAATTCTGCCTACTTCAAAAAAAGTACAACTATATCATGCTACTGAGACTATTGGCCATTTTTAAATTGTATCAAGTTAAAAGCAAAAACAGTTTAAAAATCTACAGAAAAATCCTATATTATAACTTACAGGATTCAGGGTATTACACTGGTCTATGGGATTCTTGTAATCAGTCTTCAGTTCATCAAATGCTATAATCTAAAATAAAATTAAAATAGTTAGGACCTCTCACTTTAATAAAACACATCAACAAAGCTGCCCCCATCATCAAATGATAATCAAATTAAGTTAATAAAACAAAAACCTAAGTAGGGTATACTACATGTACCAATTTACAGTAAATTCACTATGTGCTAATAACTAGAATCAGATTTAAAGAGCTGAAAATGTTTATATTAGTATCATTTAAATGATCTGATATTACTGTGATATCTTCAATTTTCAATTTTTCAGTGCCTCTCTTCAAGTTATTCTTTTTTGTTGAAACAATCTTTCCCCTCACTCACAACTATTTACCAAAACTCTTCATTCTAAAAACCCTCTTCCTATGTTAGCTCCTCTCTGTAGGTTTCCCTGACTCCTTTGGGCCAAAACAACTACATGGCAGTCTAAGATCCACATAGCACAGGACTTCATAATGCCACCAATATGGCATTTCCCACACTGAAGTATTTATGTACAGGTCTGTGTTCCCTCCTCTCAGGATGAAGTATTTTTAATCTTCTGTGCACGCCCTGCCCTGGTCACAGAGTTCAGTGGGACACCAGACATGGACTCACATGCTTCAGTTTGTTCCCATTTGTGCCCAAACACATCTCAAAGCCCTACTTCAATCTGGAAATAGAAGAAATGGCCTCAGAATACAGGAACACCAAATGATTATCAAACTTCATGGCCAAGATCGCCACACACAGTAGTTCAATTTCTGCACGGGACAAAAGGCCAGCTGGAAGCTCAAGGCCAGCCGTGCTCCTGTGGCCAAGCACTTTGGCATGGGCTCTATACCAGGCTCTGCACTGAGGGGCTGTGTCCATTCCTGAGGGAGGATGTTTCTCATTCTTCTGCCCCAACAGGCATCTTTGTTCTTTTATCATATAGGCAAGAGCAGCCTTGGTCAAGGCCATGATAAATATGATCAATCTGATCTCCTTTTGTGTCATATGCATATTCCTACCACTTGCAAGTGGTTTCATCAGGGTCACCAAACTAAAAACAGAAGGGTAACCCAGTAAGACCAAGCTTCTCATGGTATGTTGAGCCAAACAGTTATAAATGCAAGAAGGGAACAAAGATCTCATCCACTTAAAAACTTGGCTATAACATTTAGGGCCACTTAATACATAACTTCAAAGTCAGAATGTACTAAAAAATTGGGGCTCCTGGGTGGCTCAGTCGGTTAAGCATCCGACTTTGGCTCAGGTCATGATCTCACAGTTTGTGGGTTCGAGCCCTGTGTCGGGCTCTGTGCTGACAGCTCAGAGCCTGGAGCCTCTTTCAGATTCTGTGTCTCCCTCTCTCTCTGCCCCTCCCCGCCTCGAGCTCTATGTCTCTCTGTCTCAAAAATAAAACATAAAAAAAAAAAAATGTACTAAAAAATCAAAATAAGGGTGACATACCACTCAAAATAAGAAGCCAAAGGCACCAAGTTTATAGGAAAGCTATTTTAGCTGCTGTCACTGGTCATCTAGGGGACAGAGATGCCCAGCTATCTGCCTTTCCTCTGGTGGATTAGGAATAGTATCTTCGTATGTGAGACAGTGTTACTCAATATCACCAGTGATCAATGGAGTTCTGTATTTCTAGCTTTTACTATGCTGGTTTATTTCCCTGTTAAAGTTCTTCACTTCTTAAAAAGATGGTTTTTGTTTTGGGTTTTTTTTTTAATTTTTTTATTTTTTGTTTATTTATTTTTGAGAGACAGAGAGAGACAGAACATGAGTCAGGGAGGGCAGAGAGAATGAGAGACACAGAATCCAAAGCGGGCTCCAAGCTCTGATCTGTCAGCACAGAACCTGACGTGGGGCTCGAACCCATGAACCATGAGATCATGACCTGAGCTAAAGTTGGCTGCTGAACCGACTGAGCCACCTGGGTACCCCAAAAGATTATTTTTTTCAACGTTCTAGAATTTTATAAGATTCACCAACCTGACCAAATAAAAAATTATAACTAAAATAAGAACCGAAGAAAAATAATTAAATATTAAAATGTAAACACCATGACAGCAAAAATTTTTTGCTGTACTCACTGCTATATTCCTGGTACTAACACATACTTAAGTATTCAATCAATATTTATTAAATTAAAGGGGGGGCAGGGTGGATAGCCTTAGCTTAAAAAAATACAGAATTCACAAAAAAAAAATTTTAATAAAAAATTTTAAAAAATACAGAACTCACCAAAAAGCATTTGCCTTTGCTAATAAACCCTAACACATATAAATGCTAAAAATACAAATGTACAATTAGAAGATACTAATTTCTGATTACTTATGGATATTAGGCAAATACCAAATTTTGCTGTGATATATCCCCAATGCATCTAAGTAATAAAGATCAAGATATGGGCTGTCATTGCAAATAAAATTACTTGCTTATAACAAGATCCAATTTAACAGCAGAGTATAAAACTTATGCTTTAAAACTAACTCCTTTGGACATTTTCTTCACGTGATTTCAAGGGATCTTTTTTTTTTTTTTTTTTTTAATTTATTTTTGAGACAGAGAGAAACAGAGTATGGCAGGGGATGGGGGTGGGTGGACAGAAAGAGAGGGAGACACAGAATCTGAACCAGGCTCCAGGCCCTGAGCTGTCAGTACAGAACCCAATGCGGGGCTCGAACCCACAAACTGCGAGATCATGACCCAAGCCAAAAACAAGATGCTTAACCGACTGAGCCACCCAGGCACCCCAAGGGATCTTTTAATGACTACGTTACTGCATGAATTCTACAAGCTGGAGTTTTCAAAACCCTTCTGAAAAGATTCTTAACCTAGTGGTTTTCATATCTTTTGCTACTGTGTGCCTGGACAAAGACCTTCATAAAATTTCCCCCACAAGTGCAAAAACAAAAATACCTGTATTCCTAAAGATCCCAAACTATGCAATTCAGGATACCTTCAAATCCAATGCATGTCTTTGGGATGACTTTTGTTCAAACAAATCTATGCCCCCAACTCTACTCCCTCCCTCCAGAGCATCAATCACATGAATTAGGACTAAACTGACAGATATAACCATCATCTCAAAAATATCCTCCATACAACAATTCATGTAAACAAGATTCTTTGAATCTCTAACTGAAATTTCCAAATGAGTCTTCTGATACTTAAAACTACCTAAGAAGATAAACTGAAGGTTATGTAGTTAACAGAAAAATGAAAAATTATGTATTCTGGAATTTTCAATTTGTTCCCAAAGGATGTATAATCTTCTGAACAACTAAGAAACCCCTAAGGATAAAGGTTCTCTGTACTCTGTGGAGGACAAATGAAGTCTTTAAATTTTTTTTAATTCTGTAACAGGACTCACAATTACCTACTTCACCCAGACACATAGTCATTTCAAAGCTGAAACTAAATTACCCATTTTTTAAAAATGCAGTTCAGGTATTCCTTAAGCTAAACACAACCTGGTTCAAAATGTAAACATGGCCATCCACACAGCTCTTCCTCTCCGAATCCTTATCGTCTCAAAAAACACGGAATATCCATCAAGCAGGAAGTGACTTAAATCCACATATACAAATGGAAGGGAACCACACATTTCACTTCCACCAGAGGTTTACTAAAGCGGAGCTAGTTTGCATCCCAAATTATCCGTATTTATTGTTCTTCCACCAAAGAACCTAAAACGCTCTTAATTTACCGGTTCCTACCCACAAGCATTTTGAGGGAGGAATTACTTAACAGCCTACCTAAGCATTCCCCACTATACAAGCAGCTGTGTTCTAAAATAATAATAAACAGGGGCTCCTGGGTAGCTCAGTCGGTTAAGCAACCAACTTCGACTAAGGTCATGAACTCACGCCTTATGAGTTCAAGCCCCACGTCAGGCTCTGTGCTGACAGCTCAGAGTCTGGAACCTGTTTGGGATTCTGTGTCTCCCTCTCTCTCTGCCTGTCCTGTTTGCTCACTCTCTTTCTCTCCCCCGCCCCCCGAAAATAAACAAACATTAAAACTTTTTTTTAAATAAAGAAAATTATAAACATAATCACACTCTTTAGCAAAAGAGAGTAATTTGTGACATCATTCTACTTTTGAGATTTTTTTTACACAAGACACTGCTATTTAAATCACTCTGCCCCTTTATGTTCCACACGTAATCCTTGTTATAGGCCTGATGAAACAGGACTTAAAATTTACATGAGACTGACGTGTCCAATCATTCAAATGAATGATTCCAGAAGGTACTAAAAGGATATGAGGGCAGAAGCAAATATAAATGTTTTAATGAATGCTGATTTCCAGAAGGCTGCTTCTAATTCAATGCTAGAAAAACAAGAATCCCTCGAAATCTGTTGTAGAACTGTCAGGAGGAAGGAACTTCACTTGTTCCTTAGAGGAACCAGTAAAGAAAGATGTGCTTCTATCCAGCAGCATGATGCGAGTGAAAGGAAAAAAGGGAAGAAAAAAAAAAAAGGCCCTCGATAAATTTAAGACTTCTGAGCATTTTCAAAATCAAATTAAAACTATCTCTACTAAATCCAGGTACTCTGAACACAGAAGTGGCTAGGAAGGCTGTCTCTTGAGAAACCCCGGAGGTCAAAGTATGATTTAGGGGGAAAGTTCGGAGATGCAGTCAACAAAGTAATCAATCCAATCTGCATCAAAGATCACAAGGAAACGGAATCTGGGGAAATAAAGTCATTCTACTTGAAAAGTACCCAACAAGTGCTGAAACTAGCAGTAGAAATTCATCTAAAGTAGGCTATACTATCTCATTTGGGCCATACTCCTGCGGAAACCCGAAAAGACAATGTGATTAAATAACAGTAATTTGGCAAACTTCATTCCCGCTAAGCACGCAGCACGCCTCCTTGCGCCCTTCACATCCTCCCGGGGACGGAGCCGCGGGCCCGCCGACCGTCCGCGCCAGCGAAGCAAGGACCCGCAGGGCCCGGCGGGGACCACGGCCGCCCCACCCATCCAGGGAGGACTAGCGGCGCGCGCGGCCTGTTCGGGGACACGGTGGGCGCATCCACGGGGCCACCGCACGCCTCGGCTCCTCCCGGACCTGCAGCCCCCGGCCTGCAAACGGGGGGCGCACAGAGCTCTGGCCGCGCCGCCTGCCCCGCCTCGGCCGCAGCCCGTGGCGCGCGGACCTCCGTCGCCGCCCGGAGAGCCGCCGACCGAAAAGAGGCTGCGCCGCCTCTTCGCCCTCCTTCCCCCGGGCCCGGCTACTCACGTGCCAGATGGCGAAGAAGATGAGCGCGGCGGTGAGCAGCAGCGCCAGCATGTAGCAGAAGGCCGCGAACGTGAACGCCATGGCCGGGAAGGAGGAGCAGGGAGCGACGCCGGTGCCAACGGAGAAAGGCGGCGCAGGGCCCTCTGGGTAAAACCATTCACTTCCCCCGGCCGCAGCCACGACCGCCGCTGCCGCCTCTGCTGCCGCCGAGGCCGCCGTGCCCGCCCTCCCCGTGCGCCTGCGCAACAGCCGAGGTGCGCTGGCGCCCTCTGATGGCCGAAGTCTACGGCGCACGCACATTGCCCGCGCAACTGATTGATTTATTCTTTTCTTCCCTCGTTTATTCTTTGAACAAATATTTACTGAATGAGTGCCTACTATGTTCCAGGCACTGTGCTTCTCCTTTGAGATGCAAAGATGGGAAACATACTTGCTTTGAAAGAACTTAGTATAGTGCCGGAAAGGAGCACTTAAATAAATCATTGCAATATTATGACCCTGTTAACGGAAGTCTGCGCTTGTGATGAAAGGTCACAGAAGGGCATCCATCCTGCTCTGCAGCGTTCTGGGCAGGATTCCTGGCGTAGCTGTTTCTTAAGCCGAGGGTTTTGTGATGAGTAGAAGTTTTCCAAGCAAAGAGAAGGTAGAACCAGCACTCCAAAAAGAGGGTTCTGCCTGAGCAAGGCACAGAGATAAAAGCAAGAAAAAAGCTCAGTGTCTTAGGTGAAACCACCAGCAGTTGTAAATTAGTGGAAGCTAGCACCAAACGGTTTTAGAAAGCTAGGAAAGGGGTTAATCCTTAGAAGGACTTCCTTATAAGCCTGGTTTTGTTCTTAACGCTGGTTGTGATCCACAGAATTGATTCACCACCTGCTAACTAATCACTGCTGATGGAAGCGGAAATCATCAAAGTCTTTTAAGCAAAGAGAGGGACATATTTAGATTAGCATTAAAGATCATTCACACTAGTGGGGCATCTGGTCTGCAGCTCAGGTCATGATCTAGCGGTTTGTGGGTTCGAGCCCCATGTGGTGCTCTGTGCTGACAGCTCAGAGCCTGGAGCCTGCTTCAGGTCCTCTCTCTCTCTCTCTCTCTCTCTCTCTCTCTCCTTCCCCTGCTCATTCTCTGTCTCTCAAAAATAAATAAATGTTAAACAAAATTTTTTAAAAGATCATTCACACTAGCAAATTGTATATAGACTGCTTTAGAAGCAGAGTTATCCAGTGCTGTCCAATTTTCTGCACTGTTCAATACAGTAGCCACTAGCCACATGTGGCTATTGAGCACTTGCAATGTGGCTGGTATGATTATAGGATTGAACTTTAAATCCTACTTATTTTAATTAATTAAAATGTAAATAGCCACATGCAGCTAGCAGCTATTGTCTTAGGGCAGGTCTATACCACCAAAATTATGTGGCACCTTTGTGCAAATCACAAAGGTATCCTCTCCAGATAAACAGAGGTCCACCCTAGGGCACAGGAATGCAAGTTGATTTTACCGTGTACAAACTGCCGGACTGTGCATCATAATCCTGATGAGAGGAGTATGAGACTGGCAGCAAGGGGCCGTGGCAAAGGTCCAGGAAAGCTGCAAGGCTCTGACTAAACCAGTGAAAGCCTGGGGAGAAAGGAATGAACAGATCTGATATTATGGAGAGATAAGCTCAGGAGGACTTTACTGACTGGAAGCTGTGGTGAGAGAAAGGAAGGCTCCAGGGAAGACGTTCAGTACTACAGGCTGCAGAAGCTTGGCAAAAAAAATACAGCACTGGGCAATATTTGTCCAAGAGAATTCACAATCTAATGGGGGGCAGATGCAGTTTCCTGGTGTCAAGGAAAAGTTTTCAGGGAATTATCGAAGCCAGACTATGAGATCGAACCTGATTTGTATAAATGAATCCCATCTACACTTCGGGAAGTGATGTTTCAACACCATAAACCTCCAGGTCCTCCTACCTTTTGGCAACAAGCTATTCTCCAGTTTCACTTGAAATCTATCTTTCCCCTGCCTGGTAACTATGTTCAGCGCCTTACTACACAGAATGGAACTGCCCTCCAAGAACCCATCCCTTGTTCTAGAAGGGTGTCCCACACTTCACCTGAGGAGGTAGAGAGAACTGGCCAGAGAAATCTTGTCTGCCCCAAACCCCATAACTGCTGCTACAGAAAACCCAAGTCCCTCCTCTTCATCCAAGGGTAGCATTTTAGGTATTTCAGTGAAAGTTTATTGAGCTCCCATTCTATGTCATACGAATTTGCTCAGAAGCTGGAGCAGTATGAAGCCCTTTCACATCTTACTAGAGCACACAGGTCAATTGTAGACCTGCATCGTGTAGTACAGGAGCCATTTGGTCACATGTGGCTATATAGCTTAAATTTAAATGGGATAAAACTAAATAAACTAAAAATCCAGTTCCTCAGCTCCACTAGCCATTTTCAGGTGGTCAATAGCCTCATGTGTTTGGTGGCTACTGTATTGGACAATGTAGATACAGAATATTTCCATCATTGCAGAAAGTTCTGTTAGCAATGCTTTAGACAATATTACACAGCTGCAATCAGTTAGAGAATACATCCATTTTAATGAGGGCAAAGGGCTAATTAGATCAACCAACCATAGACAAGGCAGTTGGTGAGGAAAATAATAGGTTTACTTGACATTTTGGAGAACCATTACCAGCAGTGAGTAATCTATACCATTCTCATTCAATCAATCCTCAGTATTCTTTGGAAGTTGCATTAACTCTTTTACCTCATGGGAGTAATTTTGTAGTACACACGGAATTAAGTTCCTGTGTCTACTTGTATACATGCGTGGAGCTGGATGATACTGAAAAGATATATCAATCTTATGTGTGTGCGTGCTCTCTCTCTCCTCTCTCTCTCTCTCTCTCCTCCACCTCCTCCCTTCTCCCACTCAAACTTCCTTTGTTCAACTCAGCTTTCCATCAGTTTGCTCTTACTCCACCCACTGCCCATGCCTCCAACCCAAACAGCTAAGTACAGGTCAGCCACCAGAGAACTAGAAAACAAAACACAGAAATATAAAGCATGTAGTCTAAGAATGAGACCAAAACAGTTCATATACACACCTGAAAGAACTTTCCAGCCATCTAGACTAGATAAAGAAAGCCAGCAGTGGGAAGGAAGGAGGAGAGGTGCTGAGCAGTTAGGAGAATGTGAACTCAAGATATCTGCAAGCATTCATTCACAGGAACCAACTCAGCCTTACCATTCTCCGGAGAGCAGAACCTGGGCTCAGCTTTATTTACCACTGGTGTCTGTTGAAAACTGCCAAGGGGCAGCAAGCCATCTTCATACCAGTCATCACCAACGTGGTAGTGATGTTCGCCACTCTGCTCAGCACCCCATCCAGCCCATGCCAGGGAGACGGTCCTCTTTCTCTAGACAAGGAGGCTCATAAACCACACACCCCCCCTCCGTGGGGAGCAGTAAGTAGGACACTTTAAGACATGGTGGTATCATAAAAGGGAAAGCTCCCAGACTATTAAGAATTTGCACTCTAGGGGCGCCTGGGTGGCTTAGTCGGTTAAGCGTCCGACTTTCGCTTAGGTCATGATCTCGCGGTTCGTGGGTTCGAGCCCTGTGTCGGGCTCTGTGCTGACTGTCAGCTCAGAGCCTGGAGCCTGTTTTGGAGTCTGTATCTCCTTCTCTCTCTGACCCTCCCCTGCTCTCTCTCTCTCTCTCTCCTAGAAATAAGTAAAAATAAAAGAATTTGCACTCCAGCAACTTGAGCTCTCCCACACACGTAGAATAACAGGTGAACATGTCATCCTAGTTGCATATATCACATGCTACCAATGATGCTTTGCAAGGACTTCAGTCCTTGCCTTGACAAGACACTTCCCACGAGGAAAGAAACCTGAGCACAGAAAATTGTAGACGAGCAGTTCCCAATCTTTCAGAAGAGGTTTGCATATCTGAAGGAAAAGCAATTCAGCCTGGTAGCTGTGGGTAGCACATGGATCTGGACATCAGCATGGGACTCCGAAAGAATAGTTATGGCGCTGGGAAGAATGGGAGGTGTAGCAGAAAGTATCAGTACCCAGAAGCCATGCTCACTTCTTCCTGTTGACAGAACTCTGGGTTTGTCAGGGGTTCATAGCCTCCATGCCAAGTGCTCAGAGGAGGAGCCCTTCCCAGTCCAAGCTTTTAGAGAAAGGCAGCTCATGTTCCTCCAGAGTGATGTCTGACTTCCAGTTGCCCTCCATATGGAGCAGAGCTGATGACCCTTGCTGTTATTTTCTGTTCACTATACACATTTCTAAAACATTGGGTTACAGCTGTGTACAAAGAGAGAGCACTGGGCTCCAGCAGGATGTGGCATCTCAGTATCAGGTGGCTGTGTCATCCATCTTACCCTTTGCCCTGTTACACAACCATTATGAGAAAAATCAGTGTACAGAAATGACTCACTCAACAATTCCATGTGTGCATAATATGTTCTTTATTATTACTGTTCTTTTCTTATGTGTCTTTTTTTTCATAAAATCACATAAAGGTAAAATTTAAAGATGGTAAAAACAAAGATTTTAAGTGTATAAGGACTTTCGATACATGTACATCCATGTAATAACCACCCCCAAACAAGATATGGAACATGCCACCACCCCACATAATTCCCTCATGACCCACTGCCAGGTAACACTGATCTGCTTTCTAGTACCATAGATTCGTTTTACCTGTTCTTGAATTTTATTAAATGGAATCATAGGCATTCTTTGTGTCGGCCTTTTTTGGCTCAGGATAATGTTTTGGGGCTTTCCTCTTCGAGATTCTTCCACATTGCTGCATGTGTCAGTACCTCATTCATTTTTTAAAACAACTTTATTAAAGTGTGCCCATTTTAAGTGCACAATGAACTTAGACAAAATGATATACTCAGGTAACCACCCATAATCAGTATGTTCAACATTTACAGCTTTCCCCCCAAAAGATCCACTGTGCCTCTTTCCAACCCCCAGCCCAAGGCCATCATTGAACCTGCCATCATTACAGACTAGATTTATCTGTTCTGTGGTATCATTGAAGTTATACAATACGTATTCTTATGTCTGGATTTTTTCAACACGTCTCTAAGATTCACCTGTGTTGTTTTGTTGTTGTTGTATTAGAAGTTCATTCCTTTTTATTCCTCTGTAATATTCCATCACATGAATATGCATCATAATCTGTTTTCCATTCTCCTATTGATGGATATCCAGGTTATTTCCAGTCTGGGGCCATTATGGATAAGTCTGCTATAGACATTCTTGTACAAGTCTTTTTTGGTGAACACATATTTTCATATTTTCATTTCTTTTAGGTGAATATTTAAGAGTGAAGTTGCTGGGTCATAGAGAGGGTGCTATGTTCTTTATTTTTTTGTTGTTGTTCATTACTGATTTTAAATCATTTTACTCTGACTCCATTGCCCCTTTCACTGGGTTAGTGAAATATTATATACCAGGTATTATTGGGGGTCCCCTTTCCTACCGTCACACTAGAGTCCTGGAAATGTATGTCATCACAGCAGCAGAGGTGACATGTATTAGAACTGTTGTCAGGGTACCCGGGTGACTCAGTCAGTTTAGAATCTGACTCTTGGTTTCTGCTCAGGTCATGATCCTAAGGTCGTGGGATGGAGCCCCATGTCAGGCTCTGTGCTGAGCATGGAGCCTGCTTGAGATTCTCTCTCCCTCTCCCTCTGTCCCACTCGCCACTCTGTTGTCAGAAAGAAAGAAAAGAAAAAAAAAAGAACTGTTGTCAAGGTTGGAAACTGTGGTCCCTCCAGGCATCCCAGGGTCACTTTACTATGTCACCACCTCTGCAGGGCCCACAGAACAGGGCACAGGGGTCCATTGCCTGCAAGACCTAAAGACCTCTGACCTCTTTTCAATTTATGAGCCTAGCCACTATCTCTTCTTTTTCTCCTAGACCCCAGAGCCTACACTCATCACCCTTCCCCTGTGGGACACCCAGCAGAGTGTCTTCAATGCAGTTAGAACTTTCACAAAAGGTAAGGAGAGCCGTTGCCTTCAAATGGTTTCTTCTTTCTGTCCTGCCTGTAAAAATCCTCAGGCAAGGAAGCCTAAAAGGCCTGGCCACCTTCACAATGTGGGGGGAAAAAGGGAATATAAAAGAAGAACACCAACAATTATTTCAAGAAATTATTTAGCCACCTTTTAAGCACCAGAGGGGGCCTGACATTCTTTATGATAGCTCTGCATGGTTGATTACCAGAAGCTGTAATCTGAACGTCTGTACTGCATCCTCTCCCTTATTGGAGATTCTGCCAATTCGATCTATAAGTGAGTTATCCAGGCTCATTGGCATTACAAAGAGCAGAGTCATGCTCAAGTTGCATGGGTTTATGGAAGTTTATTATAAGAATAGACTGTGGGGGCGCCTGGGTGGCTTAGCCGGTTAAGCATCCGACTTTCACTTAGGTCATGATCTCCCGGTTCGTGGGTTCGAGCCCCGCGTCGGGCTCTGTGCTGACTGCCAGCTCAGAGCCTGAAGCCTTTTTCAGTCTGTGACTCCCTCTCTCTCTGACCCTCCCCTGCTCACGCTGTCTCTCTCTCTCTCTCCTAGAAATTAAAAAAAAAAAAAAAAAAGAATAGACTGTGAAGTAGAGGAGGTAGGTACTGAGGAGGTGGCCTCCTGGGCAATGCTGTGTCTCACCAGGACAATATCCCCAAATAGGCCACACAGATTCTTTGTCTAGCTGGGAGTTTAAACGTGACACTCAGCAACAGAGGGCAAGGCCACAAGTCAAGAGACTCTAAAGAGAAAGTAGTAAACAGAACCCAGGAGTACGTGGAATCTCAGAGTAAGGCAAAACCACAAATAACACAAGTTATGAGTAGATCAAAACCATGTCTAAGCTGAAGTAAAGTAACCTCTCCCTCCCACAGGCACTGCTTCTTTTCCTAAACGAGAATGGGAAAGCATTCAAACTCTGTAATAGCCAACAGTCCAAATATTCACTGCTTGGTTGGTACTTGTTTCTACTGTTACAGATACTACTTCCTAGGCTAACCTCATTCATCCCGAAACATCACAGAACGTGACACTGGGAATCTAGGAATGTCAATGGTTTGGACAATATGGGGGGAAAAAAGCCAACCTTTGCAGATATGACATAGTATTATGGTACTCAGAGGTGCTATTCAGCTAGCACCAAGTGCCAGTCCCAAAGCTTCTTCTACATGTGGTAACTGGGCCAGATAATGAGTGTAGGGGTATGATTTTTAATTTTTTAATTTTATACACTTTTGTGGTTAATCTTTAAATTGCACACTTGAAAAATCTTTATGTATTATATAATTTTTTAAAGAAAAAAGTTTACAATTATTTTAGTGTTTATTGAATTTTGAGAGAGAGAGCAAGTGGCAGAGGGGCAGAGAGAGAAATGGACAGAGGATCCAATGTGGGGCTCAAACTAACAAACCGAGAGATCATGAACTGAGCTGAAGTCCGACACTCAACTGAGCCACCCAGGCGCCCCAGAAGTTGGTAATTTTTAAATATTTGTAATGTTTTATTTATACCTGAGAGAGAGAGAGAGAGAGAGAGAAAGCACAAATGGCAGAGGGGCAGAGAGAGAGAGAGAGACAGAGTATGAAGCAGGCTCCAAGCTCTGAGCTGTCAGCACAGAGCCCATGAGCCGTGAGATCATGACCTGAGCTGAAGTCAGTTGTTTAACTGACTGAGCCACTCAGGTGCCCCAAAAGTTCATAATTTTTAAACAACCTATTTCCCACCAGTTCTATTGGAGTAGCTCCATTCTGTTTCTCACAGAAGGTCACAGGCTAGTAGAACAGTAATGAAGTTCCACTTCTGACCTCCAACATTACAAGGATTCTCACTTAAAGAAGGCTGAGGCAGGTTCCAGCCCTGCCAAGTCAACCCTGCATTGTCCTGGGTTGTTTGGACTAGTGTCAGTTGAAGGAAACTAACAAGGGAAGGGGCAGGACACTGGGGCTTGTGGTGGCCAGGAGCCACGACCACCCCCAGGGCTAATGGGTTGTAAAGGGAACTGAATTTGAATTTGTAATGTGAGAGTGGCTATGAGGCAGGAAAAGCTAACACGGGCAATGGGTATAGAAAATTCGGATTGGTTTGCGGCAAGCCAAAGCAGTGAAATGGAGAAGAGTTAGCAGAGTAGATGGCCAGGTGGTTCAACCACAGGAGCAAAGGGACCAGAAACAGACGTACTTTATTACCCTAATGGCAGAAGGCCAACAAACTTCTGCATTTGAGGTAAAAACCAGAAAACTCCGTCTATGCAGCTGGAGTTGGGTGCTTCCATTTCCCCAGGCCATATTCCAATTCCAATGAGGCTCAGTTGTACAACTATCCCTACGTCAAGCTCTTCATTATCATGGGTAACCTCACAATTAATCTCACAACTAGAGATGGATTAAAATGAATACCCAGAAATATCAACAAGGAGTGTGTGCTACCAATATGAAAAAAAATACCACCTCACTGAGAAATATAAAAGATGTAGCTAAAAGATTTTCCTTGATTGAAGTTTAAAAAGATGTCTTTTTTCCCCCAAATTAATTTATATTACTACAATTGTAATCAAC
Organism: Hyaena hyaena; assembly: GCF_003009895.1. Taxonomy (NCBI): domain Eukaryota; kingdom Metazoa; phylum Chordata; class Mammalia; order Carnivora; family Hyaenidae; genus Hyaena; species Hyaena hyaena. The sequence goes on along the minus strand of NW_024080808.1, from coordinate 1,213,545 downwards.
ATCCCAAGGAGATTTGGAACTAAATTATTTTAAAGTTTTCTTAAAGAATAAATGCATGAAAATACCAAATAAATATTTGAAAACAAAGAAAGGTGAAAAGAAATTAGCCTTATGAGATTTGAAAACATCTTATAAACCTCTAGTAATCATTAAGTATGATTGAGGTACAAAAATCATCAAACATTATCAGTACATTAGAATAATTGCTCCAGAAAAAGACCAAACCCCATATAAGAATTGAACACTTTCGGGGTGCCCAGGTGCCTCAGTCAGTTAAGATTCTGACTTCATGGGGTGCCTGGGTGGCTCGTCGGTTAAGCCTCCAACTTCGGCTCAGGTCATGATCTCATGGTTTGTGGGTTCGAGCTCTGCGTCGGGCTCTGTGCTGACTGCCAGCTCGGAGCCTGGCGCCTGTTTCAGATTCTGTATCTCCTTCTCTCTGTGACCTTCCCTGGCTCACTCTCTCTGTCTCTCTCTCAGAAAAAAATAAAGCACTTAAAAAAAAAAAAGATTCTGACTTCAGCTCAGGTCATCATCTCATGGTTCGTGGGTTCAAGCCCCGCATTGGGCTCTGTGCTGACAGCTTGGAGCCTGGAGACTGCTTCAGATTTTGTGTCTCCCTCTCTCTCTGTCCCTCCCCCTCTCATGCTCTGTCTCTGGCTCTCAAAAAGAAACATTAAAAAAATTTTTTTTTTAAAAAGAATTGAACACTTTCTTTAATGTTTATTTATTTTTGAGAGAGAGAGAGAGAACAGGGGAGGGGCAGAGAGAGGGGGAAACACAGAATCCAAAGTGAGCTCCAGGCTCTGAGCTGTCCATCCCAGAGCGAACACGGGGTTCAAACTCACGAACTGTGAGATCATGACCTGAGCCGAAGTTGGATGCTTAACTGACTGAACCACCCAGACGCCCCAAGAATTGAACACTTTCTAAAGGAAACATCCCAAATTATTGGGAAAAACTATTTTTAGATGTGTTAAAAAGCTTTGTTGAGGTATGTTTAATAATTTAAATTCTCTTTTTATCATATATTAAGGTCAATCCATGGCTAACCATAAAATGGTAAGAAAACACATAGGGTTATCAAATCTTTGGCCATAGGTATATTTTTAAACCTAAAAACAGCAAGTTACAGGGCGCTGGATGGCTCACTTGGTTAAGCATCCAGCTTTTGATTTCAGCTCAGGTCATGATCTCCTGGCTCATGGTATGTAGTCCCATGACGGGCTCTGCGCTAACAGCACAGAGCCTGCTTGGGATTCTCCCTCTCCCTCTCCTTATGCCCTTGCTCATGCGTGCACACACTCTCTCTAAAAATAAGTAAATAAACTTAAAGAAAAAATTAAAAAAAAAATAACCCTCAAAAATAATCCAAAGCATGGAAAATTTTTTTTGCACAAAAATATCTTTAGCAGTAATTTTGGAAACACCAAAAATATCTAATAACAAGAGAACTGTTGCATAAACTATGACATATGCAGTCAGAAGGAGTATTATGAAACTAACTACCTTTACTAATAGTTTTTTAAATGAAGAATATATATATTCTGTTACAAAATTGGATACATACCATATACAATTATCTCCTATACATAGGAATGGATTGAAAGGAATTTAATATATATTAAAATGTTTTTTCTAGTTTTATTGAGATATTATTGACATATAACATGTAAGATTAAGGTGTATAGTGTGATGATTTGACCCTTGAAAAACATGGAAGTTAGGGACGCTGACTTCCCACATAGTTGAAAATCCATAACTTTTGACTCCCCCAAAATTTCACTCATAGCCTACTGTTGACTAGAAGCCTTACCAATAACACCAACAGAGGATTAACACATATTGTATATGTATTATATACTGTATTCTTATCATAGACTAGAGAAAAGATTAAGAAATTCATAAGAGAAAATACACTTGTAATACTGTACTGTATTAAAAAAACCCAGATATAAATGGACCCACACAGTTCAAATCCGTGTTATTCAAAGATCAACTGTAGTATTTTTTCACATGTATTCATAAAATATTTAATTGTAGAGATGCTGTTAGCTGCTTATTCCAAGAGAAAAGTCCTTTGTTAAAATATAAAGTGTTTATAAAATATTTTAAGGACTCTGAAGAAGTTTTGTTTTCCTTACCTAACTGTTAGATCTTACAAATAAAATTTGTATAGTTTTTAATATATAACTGAAAATTTTAAATCAACAGGTCGGGTGGAAGAGAAAGTTGAGGTAAGTCTCCTAGAATAATAACAAAAATATAAAGAGATGAACAATAGAAAAGACAAGAAAATTAGAGAATCAGAGCAAGTAGTCCACCACCCAAACCAGTAAGAGCTCTAGGAGGGAGCAAAAATATGGAGGTTACCCAAATAAATAGTGGGGAAAAAATTATTCCTTGAATTGAAGAATGTAAATCTCCAGATTCAAATGGTCCATCAAACATCTAGGACAGTGAATGAAACCAAATCCACACCAAATCACATCATGGAGACATTTCAGAATATCAGAACTAAGGAGAAGATCCCAAAGGAAAAACGTAAGTAACAACAGAATTGGAGTCAGCCTGGCATCAGACTTCTTAAGAACCTACTGTAGCTAGACACTAGAGAAGTGATGCCCTTAAAATTCTGAGGCAAAATAATTTCCACCCTAGAATTTAAACCTGGGAAAGAGGATAATATCAAACCCAAAGAAGGGTTCGATAAAGGGCTATTACTACAGAGTGGGAAAAGATACCACAGTCCCAAAAGCTCTGTTGTTCCCATCACTAGGCCCATGGAAGGAGGGTAAGGTAGTGGTTTCCAGGATTCAGAAAGAGAAGACTGTCTTAAGTAGATAAGCGACTTTCAGTGGAGGGCTATAGCCTGCTGATGCCCTAATGGAGTGATTGAGGGAATAAATACCTGTCTTCCCTTGCCCTCCTCCCGAGAGATTGGCTGACCTCCAGCAGAAACCAGAGGTTTCTTAAAGGTCAGCCTTCTGGGGACAGAGACCAGGGTGAGGGTAGAGACGGACAGATTCTGGAGACGCGATCAGAAAATATCTCTCACAGCAGTCAAAATGCCAATCAGTTGTGAAGACAGAGTAAAAACATTTTTAGAAATACGAAAGCTCTCCTCCCATGTACCATGAGCTTCAGCAAAATGAGTTAACAAGGTAGGGAATACATGAGACCCAACCAAGTGGTTCCAACTAAGAAGCGTCAGAACAACATGCTCATGCCTATAGGGCATCCAGTACAGATTTAGAGGCGGGGAAGGAGGTCTCCAAGAAGGGTGGGGTGGGGATGGGGTTGATAGATTTTTTTTTTCACTAAGAATTATTTAACTACAAATTACTTAAATGTATGTAATTTCATCTCCCCTTTCTTATTTGAAATCTTTTGGAACTGGCAGATTTTATTTGTTGAAGAATTTGGAGAACTGCTAGGCATTTAACTAATCTGTTAGAGGTATTTGGGGAAAAAAACAGTAACTACACGAAATCAAGAAAACAGAGGGGGAGTGGAAAGATCATTATTAATCCAAGTAAAACAAAAATTATAGAAAGAGCAATCATGAAGAAACCCTAAAAAGCCACCCAAAGATGCGAAAGAGGACTTCTAGGAAAGAATCAGCATTTGAATGCGCGCCCTACTCTTAGAACTCATGGCCAATCCGTGTTAAATAGAGAAGCAAGGACATGCAAAAGAACAGTGGCCTCCTTTGACCAACCACACGTGAATGCACAAAAAAGGAAATCAATCCAGGAAGCTAGAGTCTTCTCACCAGGGGCAGGCACAGATGATAAAGTCTTTTCTGTCTCCTCCCTCCCCTCCCCTACACCAGGGGGATAAAAGCCAGTGGCAGAACAGGAGAGCAGGGCTTGAGGGCAAGTGCTTCCTCCTACCTTACCCGGAGCCACAAATTCCAGCGTGTGCTGAAGAAGAGGTTTGAATCAGGTACAAGATTGAAGTTTTAAAATGAACAGAATTGAATCTTAGTAATAGAAAGAGGCACTTATAACAACCAGCCTGACATATTGTGGAAATAGATCACCAAAGAAGTTTTTAACCAGAGGAAAAAAAGAGCTAGCAATTTTTGAAAAACACCCCCTAATGTTTTTCACACAATTACATTTGAGAGTCCTTATTCAGACCAGTTACATAAATTAGAAAACTATCAGATGGTGGCAAGTGCTAGGCAGAGAATTAGAACAGTTTTAAAAAGGAAAGAAGGAGAGGAGAGGAGAGGAGAGGAGAGGAGAGGAGAGGAGAGGAGAGGAGAGGGGAGAAAAGAAAAGAAAAGAAAAAAGAAAAGAAAAGAAAAGAAAAGAAAAGGAAAGAAAAGGAAAGGAAAGGAAAGGAAAGGAAAAGAAAAGAAAAGAAAAGAAAAGAAAAGAAAAGAAAAGAAAAGAAAAGAAAAGAAAAGAAAAGAAAAGAAAAGAAAAGAAAAACAGACGTGATATGACGGTGAATGTGTTGCTACCTTAGGATGAATGACCAGGAAAAATCTCTGTGGGAGGAAACATTCAAGCTCAGTTCAGAATAAAGGAGCCAGCCAAAGGAATACTGAGGAGGTGAGTGCAGAGAAGGGAGAGTGGGCAATCTTCCCAGGAAGAAGCTACAGCTAGTGAGAATGGCTCAGCTTGGTGTGTTTGATGAACAAAATTAAATCCAGCATGGCTCGTAGGTGTAGTGGGCTAGAAGAATAGGAAACAGCGAAATCAGAGAACCATGCAGGGGCTAGATTCACGTGAGAGCTGACACTGATAGCAGAGGAAGCCAACTGTACCATCCCTGATGGCAGTAAGGCAAAGATGCATGTTTTTTGGGGACTGAGGAAGGGAGCTGAACAAGGGACACAGCTCAAGATGCCTACCTGGAGAAGCAGGGTTTCTGTGCCAGAGATGACTACCAGAAGCTAAGAGCTTTACAGTTGTAAAGCCACTAGCCATAGAAGACATGACCCATGTCAAAGGATCTCCAGCCAAAGTCCTCAATGGGAATTGGCAAAGAACTCACAGAAGCATTCAAGGTGGAAATGGAACTGGTATTTGACATTGGCCATACCCCAGAGGGCCCCAACTCTGATTACATGTGTACCAGGTTAATGAGTCTTTTTCTGCTGCCTTAAGTTGTGCCCCTCCACTAATCTCAGAGGGCCCAGAGACAGCTTGCGAGTAGGGGAGCAAGGCGGGACAGTAATGAGGAACAGACCACACCCATCCCCACAGTGAGTTCCCAGCCTGAAGTGGACTTGATGAAAGTAGAGGGGAGGAAAGAGAGAGAGGAGGGAGGGAATTTTTTTTGGTTGTTGTTTTGGTTCTTTTTTTAAGTTTATTTATTTTGAGAGAGAGAGAAAGGGAGAGAGGGAGCACACAAGCAGGGGTGGGTTAGAGAGGACAGACAGAACCTAAGCAGGCTCCTCACCATCAAGGCTATCAGCATGGGGCCTGATGCATGGCTGGACCTCACAAACTGTGAGATCATGACCTGAACTGAGATCAAGAGTTGGACATTTAACCAACTGCACCACCCAGGTGCCCCGAGGGAGAGAGCTTTAAAGGAAGTAAGATAGTGACATCTTTGACATTAGACTAGACTGGAACTTTTAATTACCTGAAAAAAATGAGTTAAAGGGCACCTGGGTGACTCAGTCCATTAAGTGTTGGACTCTTGTACTCCACTCAGGTCACGATCTCACGATTCATGAAATCCAGCCCTATGTGGGACTCTGTACTGACAGCGCGAAGCCTGCCTGATTCTCCCTCCCTCTTTCTCTGGCTCTCTCCCGCTCATGCACACTCTCTCCCTTTTTCTTACTCTCTCGAAATAATTGAAACAAGAAAAAAGTGTAATTCTATAATTCTTTATGGTTCCTAGAAAAGCTTTGGGGTCAGAGGATTCCTCCAGAGAGAGGGAAACACATAACCAAAAACATCACAATGAATTTCTTGGAGCAGTAGGCATTTTTTTCCTTTTTCTTGTTTGTATTTTCTAATTTTTCTCTAATGATACTGGTTTTTCTTTTTAATTTTTTTTTGAGAGAGCACACGCATGAATGTGCGTGGGGAGGGGCAGGGAGAAGAGAGAGAGAGGAGAGAGAGAGAGAGAGAGAGAGAGCAGGCTCCATGCTCAGCACAGAGCCTGATGCAGGGCTTGATCTCACCCCAGTGAGATCATGACCTGAGCTGATACCAAGAGTCAGATGCTTAACTGACTGAGACACCCAGGGATCCCTCTCTAATGATAATGGTTTAATAAAAGTTTTGTGTGTTTTATTGACATTTGAGATAATTATTGAAGACTGTTATTTTTGACAGGCAGCAGCAGCATGCAGAGGGTGTTTCTGTTGGTAGGGGATGAGGCCCGGAGCACGTGCCAATGAAAGAGAGGTGTTCAGTTAGGCTGGAGTGTAAATGTAGGGAATCCTGGCAGGTGAAATCAGAGGTTGTACTAGAACTAGGTACTTTTGCATGCAAGATAACAAAATAATGTAAGTAATGGAGGGTTTCTGGTAGGGGTAGAACCCAGAAAAACCTGACCAACCAACCAACCCTCAGAAAGAGGAGGCTCTGGGGGCACCTGGGTGGCTCAGTTGGTTAAGCATCCGACTTCGGCTCGGGTCATGATCTCATGGTTTGTGGGTTCAAGCCCTGCATTGGGCTCTGTGCTGACAGCTCAGGGCTGGGGCCTGATTCAGATTCTGTGTCTCCCTCTCTCTCTCTCTGTCCCCTTCCCCACTCATGCTATCTCTGTCTCTCTCAAAAATAAACATTAAAAAAATGAATTAAAAAAGAGGTGACTCTGAGGAGTGGTCTTGGATCAAAGGAGGTCCTAAGATAAAAGGCAGGAATAGCTCTTCAATGTGAGGCTCAACCTTTAACATGCTTCAGCTACTCCGCACGCCAGCTTCGTTCCACATGGCCCCCGCAGGCACCTTCTCCCCCCTCCTCCACCTTAGGGCATTCTTCCATGTTTAGTTCCCACTTCAAGAGAACGAGGTAGTCTTTCCAATGTCAGGAACTGAACTATAACATACCTCCCTACAATAAACCAAGAGGCACTTTACAATTTGATTCCTGACACTGGGAGGGTGATCGGCCCAGCTTAGAGGCTCATGGCCCTTGAGTCTAACCAGGGAGTGCCGCAAGTGAGAGATCCTGTGTCAAGTGAGGATGGGAGGGGCTGAGGGCAGGGAAGGACAGCCTGGAGACAAGTCATGGTGGCCTGAAGGCCTCACCAAGGAGCAGTGGCTGGGGCCCTGCTCCCTAACTACGGGCTGCAGCATACTTGGGCTTGGCTGTCCACTATAGGTAAGGAATCGGCCAAAACACCAAAGGCCTTGAATTCTAGGAAGAGAATTTGTGCTTAATTGTGCAGGTGATAGAGACAAGGAGTGTCTCTCTCGCTCCCTCTCTTAACACACACACCTTGGGGACTACAGCACAGTTTTTGGGTGCAAGCTAGAACCTAGGCATTCTGCATTTTCTTCCCTGTAATTGGAAAAGGGGGTTACCTCGGCAGGGAGCTTTCATGTCACCTGGGGAGAGATCTCAAGTAAAGAACAAGAGACAGTGTAAAAACTCCCTGATGCTCAGCAATAAGCTCTTTAATCTACTTGTGTCCCCAACATAGCTAAAAATATACTGTAAAGGAAACAATATCTACCCAGGGTGTGTCTTCATGCAAATGAGAGTTGGGCCCACGCTGGGAGGTTAAGTGTCTGTAAATGCGTTTTGTTGCTGAAAAACAAATAGGACCAAAAAAAAAAAAAAAGTGAAAAAATTTAGGAGTTGGCCATTTGAGTAGCTAAATGGACACATTTGAGAAATTAGACAGGTTTCCAAGCTCTGCCCAATTCTCCTTGTGAGATTCCTGAAGTCAGGAAGGCATCAACTACTTTCACAAACATAAACTGTGACTTCTATCACATATTCGATCACAAGAAGTGTATGGTAAACTCTAAAAACTGGATAAGAAGTGGTAATTTATATTCATTCAATAGAAAACCCTGTAGAATAGTCTATAAAGGCTCAATGGAACTTCAATGAATGTTTAATAGTGATATACAATATTCAATAAAAGATCCTTGAATTTGATTTCTTGGAAAGTAAGCAGCCCCCTTAAGGTTTTCCCATTGAAAGCAAGAGTTCATCATTTGAAATAACGCCCTCCGGGGTCGCCTGGGTGGCTCAGTCAGTAAAGCCTCCGACTTCGGCTCAGGTCATGATCTCATAATTCCCCACGTCGGGCTCTGTGCAGACAGCTCAGAGCCTGAAGCCTGCTTTGGATTTTGTGTCTTCCCCTCTCTCTGCCCCTCCTCAGCTAGCACTCTTTCTCTCAAAAATAAACAAACATTAAAATAAAAAAAAAGAACGCCCTCTGCCACTACAATCATTTTAGCATCAGACCAAGTTTTAGAAGTTTTTAGAATGTTACATTCTCCCTCACCCAATCCTGTTTTTGCCACGTGATTCCTGTTTATTTTGCCTCTTTTTCCAGAGAAAGTAAACTGAATCGGTGTGGCTCATGCAAAGGCCACAATTGAGCCAGGCAGGTAAAAGTAACTCTAAAAGGGAGAGGAGGTGAGGGAAAAAAAGAGAAGTCAGAAGTCTTTTCATGTTAACATTTTATTTAAACCAGTACAAGCACCATGCTTAACAGAAGACTGTTCAAAATAAACATGCAATATGAACTAGCAGAGACTGAAATCACAGCTTAGGAACTTGTGCCAGTTGTTGATTTTGTTAAATGATGACAGGGAACTGTTAAAGTTCACAAGACTAAACCATGAATGTTTCAAGCCTCCTGAATGAGATTATATCGGGCCATCCAGATCAGTTGGAACTGCCCTGGCAAGGTAGTGATCTCAAACAATATTCAAGTAATATACGTGTATGAACTATATTCCAAAAAGCAAGAGAACACAGTTTCTATCACAACCTTAACATAGTTGTTTTGAATATTACAGGAACATGGTCACGGATGTGAAATGTCAAATGGCCTAACAAGAAACAAATTTCTCAAGAATATTCAACTTGGGACCATTGGTGTTAAGTGGCCTGTAAGATTTACATTCTTCCAGAAATACAAAATAAGATTTGTCCAGAAATGTTTGAGACACTTCTTCACATAAGTTGTAAAGGCTCAAATTCCGTAGATTCCAGTATTATCAGTCTATTGAACAAATAGGAAAAGCAACCGTACTAAGAATATTTGAATTGATAGAATACAAGTTACTCTCTACTTCCACCAAATATCAGCATTTAAACTCTTATGAAAATATCTATTCATCACTAGTCCACATTATGGATTAATGACATTGTTCAGGTTTTAAAGTAGTCCAAACATTTTTTTAAGTATACCTTCCTCACTAGCTATATATGTGGGGAATAAAGACAGCCAAATTTAATTTGGCAATAAACTCCTCTAACTGGAAATTTTTAAAGTGTCAGACCAGAATACAGTTTATGGCTACATGTGACTCCTGAAAATAGGAGATAAAAGGGGAGAGAAAAGTGCTGACAGACATTTTGCTACAAAGATTATTTAGTTATGATAATAAAAAAAATGTAGCAACACCCTCTTAAACAAGAGTATGTTTAACTGCACTAGGCATTTGGTACACTTTTTAGAAATAGACAATTTGAACATTTATTTGAGAAGTCAATTAAATGAAAACAGTCTAACAACCTTTCTCCTGACATGATTGCTTCAGTACCAGAACGTGAATGCTATTCAAAACGACATTTTGGAATTTCAGCATAGTAACCTGAGAACAGTTTTCTTCATCTGTCAGTTGCGCTGCCACAAAAACCATACTAAAAACATGCTAGGGGTCCTAGCGGCTCTATTGTGATAACATTAGATGCTATGCAGAACTTACTATGCAAGGCCAACAATTTCAAAACTAATGCTGACTTAGAAGACCATTAAGGAGGTTCCCAGGAAAAAAAGCTGATGCCAAAAGGGAAAGATTAAGATATGAATGGGAATAGCTGCACCAGAAAGCTATGGAATGTTAAAACTGCAATTGTCAAATCTGGAGTTACTGTTTGAGAGAAGGCAGAAAAAGAGAGCAAAGAGAAATATACTTGAACAGAACAATGCAAAAATTTGATTATGTGGAAAGGAAATTTATACAAAAGTCTGAGAATACTCTAGAGTGTAGAATTTAGAAGTCTCCCTATAGGACGGAGGGAGTAAAAACATGTTCTACTGCTTCCCCAGTCTTATTCTACTGTCCTGTAAAATACGTGTTATAGTTAAGGAATCAAACAAGGTCAAAAAAGCATGATTTATCACAGTTCTTTGCCCCTGTTAGAGAACAGGGGAACTAAGTTCTATTCATGGAGGTCAGTATTATCTGACATTATAGAGGGCTTTCAATTTAAAAAACAAAAAACAACAACAGGCAAGACAATAAAGGAACCTCATTAAAAAATACATTCTTGCAGCACTAGTTTCTCTTATTGCTGCAAACCAGGTGAAACAAAAATCTCATTTCCTTCATTTAAAAACATTAAAAAGACTCTCCATTGACTTGGGTTATATCTGCATTTCTGCAGAATTATAAGCATTATTCTCCAATATCAAAATAGCTGTTTAAAGAATTCATAAACTTCCTGGGTAAAGTTGTCTCTCTCTCTCTCAACTGGAATAAAGAATTCTTCCCATTCATTACCCAAAACAAATGCCCACTCTAGCACTTCCTCATCTCCAACTAACTTCCCATTGCTTCCTGTTTTTTAGATTAGTGAAGCCAAATAGTGTTGGCAACAGAGGATTCAATATTCTGAAAATTCCAACTATCTTCACCTCTGTATTAAAGTTGGCACAGAAACCTCAAAAAATGCAAAGAATGGATGAATGGAAAATATGCCAACATAAAAAAATGCCTTTCTAGTTTTGAAATGACTAAGATTTTCTTAATATAAGAATTCGCTCACCAAAACTGATTAGTCTTTAGAGTCTCAAGACCATTTGTCAAATTAATGTTAAACAGTTACTTATACGTTGTTAAAGTACACTTCATATTAGAATCCTTGCTTTATGCCAAGGATGCCAACAAGACAGATGTACAGTTTAGAGTATCTTCTGACATTTAGGATATAAGATGCAATTTCTATTGATGTGTTAATGTTATTAACTCTGGCCAAGGTTTTAAGAGAAGTAATTTTTCCTATGGCACAAAACTAATCATAAGTATACCCAAAGTTATAACTCTCAACTGCCAATATTCACCAATGCAAGCAGATAGTTGGAATTTTAAAAATATGAAGTTGACTTTATTACAAATTTCAGATAAACATATTAGAAAATTGTTTTACTTGGACCCTTTACAAAAGTATTAATTTCACCAAATCTGGAATACTGGCAGTGTAAAAGTCTTAAACTAACTTCAAAGCTAACAAATCAAAGGCACAGTATTAACACACTTAAAATAACTAGTGTTCACAGGACAACACTGAGAGGTGCTTTATAAATAAAGTGTTATCAACCTAGATCCAAAACTATCTAGCTATGACACAACCAGGAATGAAGCCCTTGATTAGTTCCAACCTATCAATTTCCAAGACTAAGATGCTATTTTCTATTAAAAAGAAAACCTAATAGTCATAACTATTATAAAATCTAACTCCCAGACCTAAGAATGAAATGACTGATGAATAAAATTTCTGGACTTGATTAAAAAGATACAGGAAACCAAAGAAGGCATGGAATTGATGAAAAGTGTACTTGTAATGCAGATTACACTACAGTAAATTACTTTTCATGGCTCAAAACTGGGTCATTCAAGTGTTCTACCCCAAATTAATTTCAAAGACTTGACAAGTGATAATATGCTATTTTCATATATAAACTGCTAATATCCAGTATTTGTCAAAAGGAGGCAACTGTTGTCTATCACAATCTAATACCCACTTTCCAATAGTGTCTGTAAATAGTAACAAATTCTGAACCGTAAGTTATAGAAATTAGTCACAAGAGTGCAAAAAGTCCCTGGAGAGAAGTAGTCCACCTAACAATTACAAATATAAGGAAACACTTTACAAAGTTTCATTACTATGAAGATGATTTCCCCTTTGTTCAAACTTTGAACAAATGAAGAATTTTTCTTTACTGCAGGAAACAAACTGTAAGTAACAGTGTATTTTTAGGCATAAGTATTTATGTCTGGTTCCAGTATGGTCAGGTTAATACATAAATACTTTAGAAACACAGAAGTTCACATTAGTGGAAAAATCCAAGTTTCTCACGTAACCATTCTTCAGTTAGGTCTTCAGTGTTTCTTATTTCAAATACCTTAAGGAAAAAAATCTTAGGTCATACTTTAACACTCTCAAAAAAAAAAAAAAATCAAACATATTGTATACGTGAGTGTTGAATATCAAATCCTCCTTCCTTTCATTCATGCTGCTCATGACTTACCTATGTAAGTTAGATATACCTTTACTTTTTTTATTTGTTAAAGTAATCTCTACACTCAATGTGGGGCTCGAACTTACACCTTTGAGGTCAAGAGTCACATACTCTACTGACTGAGCAAGCCAGGAGCCCCAACCTTTACTTTTTTTTTTTTAATGCTAAGTACTAAGTTACCAAAGTTTAGCAATCAAGATGGCATAAAACCAAAACTCTCTTAAAAGCACAAATCTACAAATGTTCTAAAAGAACAGTTCTGTACATCATATCCACTAGAAGAGATACCCCAAGTATACACAACTAAAATCAGTTAGGAATTTCAAGAACATACACTGGTCTTCCACAGTTGGAGGAAATACAAGCTGTAGACTGTTTTGATAAGGATACACTACAGGTCCACAGCCACATATCTCTGCAAGGATCTGTACACACACAGACGGAGGAAGTATAACACAAAGAAAGAATGTAATAGAGCAGAAAGGATGGGATTGAGGCCAGATGTGGGTTTGAATCCTAGCTCTGTCATTTACTATTATAAAACCTTGGGCAAGTCTTTCATCTTCTGAACCTCAATTTTCCCATCTACAGAACAGGAATATCACCATCAACCACAAAGTGTGGTAGTGAGGATTCAATGTGATTATCTGTAAAAGCCACTTATAAATTGTAATGCCTTAATTCCAGCACTTTACATTGTGCATGGGATTAGAACAGAAATGAAGCTGTTAACAGAGCTCCTTCCTAACCACCCACCCCTTAGGTCAACTCCAAGGTGTTCCTATGGTACAAACGAGAAAAAGTAGGGTCTATAAGTTGGTGGTGTCAATCACAATTACATGGGCTAAACAGAAAAAGCAGGGGGGAATGAAAGACATCTCCTGGGTTGATGATTAAATAACTAAGGAGAAAACACTGATGCTGTTCTTAAAATAGAACCTGAAAGGAAATATTGTTTCAGTGATACAATACTCCATTTCAAAACCTTAAAAGTATATACTTTATCAACTCAAACTAATACATGGAAGTTAAATACAGCTTGAGAACAAGTATCTCTCTTACCATTAAACTTCAAAAATGCCATAAAACAATGGGGCCAATGGGGACGTAAGGACAGGGTCTCATATAAAACAGAATGTTGTAGCTTCAGAAAGCTAATAAGTATTCTTAACAATTTAATTTTACACTTGGGAACGAAACAGTTAACTGCATAATACGGAATTTGTTTCATTTAGGCTATGGTAAAGGGCTCTGAGAAATTTCAATGCTTACTTTTATCTACCAGAAACTACATATACCAGATAAAAAAAACTCTCAACAGACTGAATAGTTGCAGTGGCTTTTCTAAAGCTGCCTATATTTTGAATGTGATTTCTTCTAATCAACTTATAATTTCCATTCAAAAAACTTTGAATTAATGACTTGTATCATTCTTTTTTCAAACAATAAAACTCTCTAAGTTTACTGCTCTGTTCTATATAACTCTCACCTGCATAAAAAATACTTAACTCTTCAGATTACTTTAGCACCTGAAGGGAGAAATACTGTCTCAATAAGCAAGTAAAATACAAATACAACCTTGGTTAGTTCAGCTGTTTGGACTAGCTTATTCTTACTCCCAGCATACATCATCTGTTGTTCAGGCTTACATCCTGGAAGAGAAATTAGTGTAGACATGAGACTCAGAAATTTAAAAAGTGATGAGTTTTCATTTTTTACTTCCAAAAAATAACACATTTAGGATTTTCTTATGCTACTGGGTTTACAAAAAACTTAAGTCTAAGTGCGTATGGGTGTATTTCGAGAGTCTTAAACTGCATATTGCCTGCACAGAGCCATAGCTAAATGACAAACAAGGCTATATAGGTCAACAAAAATAAATGAAGCTAGATCTCTGTAGATCTTTTACAACCCTGTAAATACTTAAGAACTTTTCAGCACTATCTTAATTTTGACATTAAATATCAAGGTCAATTTTATGGATGCCTAACACATATAGGTTTGGGGATGGTGATAAATCAGCGTGGGGAGATGAGCCCTGGAAAAAAGTTACTATTTTAAGTGCTAAGTAAATGATGCAAATAGTAAAATTTAGAGAAGGGTTCAGAGAGTTGTGGGCAAAAATGGTGATGGTACTGGATATTCTGGTGATAACGATATACCTTAATTAACAATAAGCCACTTTAATATCTAATGTAAGCTATTCTGGAACTATTCTCAAGATTATAGGCGTAGCATCGGTAACTACTATTTTAAACATAAATGCAAATATGAATCATGATCATACACGAAGTTCACGTACTTATGCACAAAACTAAAATAAAAAACGTATGCTGGTAATTTACAATGACACTACATTTCAAATTCCTTAAATGTATGTATGATTTGACTGATGAATTATGCCTCTAGAAATTTATCCTAAGAAAATTTCTTTCTAAGGATGAATTCATGTGCACATGCACACATATCTCTATTTAGGTTAATTCAACACTTTATATCTTTAAAACAAGCATAAAATTTGTCTTATATAAAAATGGTTTAATTAGATCAGAACCAAATATACACTATTTAAAGGAATTTACTCACCAACAGGGCTGGAGAAAATAAAGCACAGAGGATATGAAACTCTTCCATCATCATGTTGATATTTATAACTATACACAATGAAGGTTTTTCTCAAGTTAAAGAAACTAAAAGTTTTTGCTCTATTTGAGACAAGTACCTATCGACAAAGTTCTGAAAGAAATATTACAACTGAGGAGCTAGTGAGCGGTAAATTTCTCTCCTATCCATTTGGGCCATACCTTTATTATCATTATCTTTCCACAAAAGTATACATGAGCCCCAAAGTTGTTATTAAATCATATAATCCCTCAAAAGTAAATTTATTAAAAGTATAGATTTAGTAAGGATTTTTTTCTCTTTCTAAATTTTTATTATAAACACATAATAAAAGGAATTTTTAAAAAATAATTCATCTCACTAATACTTCAACTTCCCATTTTTCTTAGTCCAATATGTGCATATTTTTTTTTTTTTTTTGAGAGAGAGAGGGAGAGAGGGAGAGAAAGAGAGAACACAGTGGGGGAGAGGAGAGGGACAAAGGATCCAAAGCAGGTCTGGGCTGACAGCAGACAGCCTGATGCAGGGCTCAAACTCACAAACCCTGAGATCATGACCTGAGCTGGACACTAGGCACCCCTGCGCATACACATTTTGATTGTGATCATGGTATGGGAGAATATTTTGTAAAGTATAGGTCTTTTAAAAACTGAACAAACCAACTTCATAAATAAAATTCTGACCACTGAAGCACTAAGAAAAGGATATCGAGGTTGTCGTTCAGGCAGTTCATCTTTAAGTTCATCCGGTGAAATGCCCTGGCACCATAAAGAAAAACATCTTTTAAACATTTTTTACCTGTAAGTCCTTAAGACATATACCAAGTACCCATTCTACTAACAGATATAATTTCATAACCATATCCCATAACAAAATTTTAGGTTACTAAACTGCATATAAATTGAGATCACTAAACCCTCAAGCCAATGAAAGCCCGCACCAGTCCACTCAATGTAGTTCCATTTATTAACTAAACAGTTGTGCTCATGTTCCAGCTGTCAGGAAATTCTGAGTAAGATAATAAGCCACTCAAAGGAAACAACAACATCTTGGAGAAAAGAAGTTAATTTCTTTTCAGTCTAAATTAGTTACTTAATATGACAAACTAAACGCTTAGGTTATAGCATTTTAGAGCTTAATTATTGGCCAAGCAAGTTAGAAGTTATAAAGTTAACTTCTGAGTTTTTATTGGACATGTAGCCCTAACTTCGACCACTTATTACACTGGTTTCATTAATGTTTTAAAGAAAGTGATTAAATTAGCAAGACTGTGCTACATAATAATTAGCACATGCTTTTCATGCATAACAAGCATGTATTCAGACTCATTCTAAAAGGACATGTCACTAACACAGCATCTTTTAAGCAATATTAATTGCTTAACTATAAAACTGTACTTAGCTGATCAAACAAACCTCAAGCTCTTCATCCAGTACCACCAGGCGTTTATCCTTATCAATCTTCACTAAAATAAAAAGACAGTATAGGTAAACTGTGATTCTAATGTGACCTCGATCTACCCAACCCACAGAGTCTCAGCCCTTTTTCTGACATCTAAAATTAAAACATTAAGAAACACAATCACAAAACGCATTTGCAGTTTAGTTTATGGTCTAATTAGCTAGCTGTGCTTTTCAAGCAGTCTGCATTTAAAGGCTTTTACCCACAATTCTCATCACCTAATTTGCTTATTTGGAAGTTTACATCAACTCCTCACATTTTCTGTGTATCTGAAGAATTTTGTAATGCAAACACAACTTCCTTGATAATAAGAAAAGGTCTGAAAGGGTGACTACAAAGGAGCATGGTCTACGTAGCACGCTCAGAACTGCAAAGGCAAAGCAGACCAGGGGTTAGGATAGAACCACCACTAGATTCCCAGCTTCCCCAGGGTCCAGAGTTCACAGCGCAGTGTGATTATTCAGACATGACGAATTATCAAATAGCATGATATCTATATGCAAATATATGTACCATAATCCGAAGACAAATTGAAGTATGTTTAGATAATCTATGCCTTTATACTTTTCCATTACTCTGAAATGTTGGCCAGTTTTGGTTTGTAATAATTTCATAGTAAATTCTGTAAGATACAGTAAGATCTGAAATAGCTTTACCTTTTGCAGCAAAATGGTACTGACATGAACGTTCACTCTTAAGAACTGCACGCCCATGTTGTAGTATTTATTTGTAATAGAACCAAAATTCATGACAAGTTGTCACTGCCTTGTTAATTCACATCTGCCAAGAGACTCTCTGTGAGGCATGGTCTATAGAGTTCTACACTGTCACCCCCGGCCCTTCCTCCACCTTTCTAAATCATCACCCACATCTTAAATATTACTTAAGAATATAAAAGAAATCTGCATAGCATTAGACACAGCTCACAGTGGAAGAGGCAATATGCAAATCATTCCTCCCATTGTCCAAAGTCGGTGACACTTAAAAGTACTCTCCGTGAAACTAGGGCTCAAGTCTAGAATTGAAATAAGGCCCCAAATCACTTTGAAGACAATGCTGAACACTTTACCACTTGAGGTGCAGGCAAAGGTTTCTGGCTGAGAGTGAAGGACCAGGAAATTTTTAATCTGCTGATAAGTTAGAAGATGGAGTTGGATGGGTCACTACCATGAGCAGGTGACTAAGATTATCTTCTCCAGAGCTGTGTAGGCAGCTAAGGAGGCCGGCAGGACACTCCACCTCTGTTCTAAGATAACAAATGTTACTTTTTTTTTTTTTTTTTTTAAGTGATCTAAAAGCAAGGGGGAGGATTAAGACAGGAGGAGGCATATTATCTCCTAAAGTCTCAGTTTATTCAATGTAGCTAGAAGATAAAAATCAACAAAGACCATGAGACTAAGGGAATCACTTTTAGCTTACTTATAATGGCAGCATTGTTCGTTTCTTTGCGAAAACGAAACTTTCTCAGCTTTTCCACTAAATCTTCGGCAACATCACAAACCACCAAAGACTCGCTCTAGAAAAGAAAAAAATCATGTATAAAATGCCATGACTTCAATACACGTACATGTTAAAGTTAGAAAACTTAATACTTTAAAAAAATTTTTTTAATGTTTTATTTATTTTCTAAGAGAGAGAGAGAGACAGCATGAGCAGGGGAGGGTCAGAGAGAGAGGCAGACACAGAATCCAAAACGGGCTCCAGGCTCCGAGCTGGCTGTCAGCACAGAGTCCAACGCCAGGCTCGAACCCACGAACCATGAGATCATGACCTGAGCCAAAGTTGGACACCCAACTGACTGAGCCACCCAGGAGCCCCTAGAAAACTTAATACCTTTAAAAACATACTGACATCTACACACGTCACAATTAAGTGAATTAACTTGAAACACATGAATATTTAAAGAGCTTTTAAATCTACTAACCTTTGTATCCCTGTGAATCATACACATTTGTTCATCTTATATATAGGCTGCACTTTAACTTTCTCTTTGGCTAATAAATGTCTTAAAGAACTATATACAATAATGTGCAATTTCATCAGAACTGGAGAGGAAGGGAAGAATATAGGAAAAGTCAAGGATCACTGTCAGCTGTTAGAAAACATATTTTTGTACTACGCAGGAAGAACAGGAAAATCATCCTTATTGTACTTAGAATTATAAAGACCTTGGTTCATTTCTGTGTAACACAGCTGTGAAAAAATACAAATAAACAAAAATTAAGAAAAATAAGCCACAAGAGTAAATACCAATAACATTTTATATCTTAATTAAATTACTATGAGGATTAAAAAGAAGTTATTAAGAATTATGAAAGTGGGGTGCCTGGCTGGCTCAATCTGCAGAGTGTGCAACTCTTATCTCAGGGTCTTGAGTTCGAGCCCCACACTGGGTATNAAAAAAAAAAAAAAAAAAAAAAAAAAAAAAAAAAAAAAAAAAAAGAATTATGAAAGCAAAACTAGATGAAACAAATATAAAAAGTAGAAGAACCTTTTACAATTATGAAAAAAATGTCAGAGATTCTTCTCCAGAAATCTGGCAACAAAGTGGCCAGAAGCACTCTTCTTTTAGTAATGTGAATGTATTACCGATTACAAGCACGAGGATGGAAATCTTTTTTTCCCTTTTTCAATGTGTAAAACTTTGAAAACATACAAAAGGAGAGAATAGCATAGTGGAATCCTATGCACCTATATCAGCTTCAAACATTATCAACACATAGCCAGTCTTATTTCATCAATACTCTCAATACTGCCCCCATGGAAGTCACACAGCAAAGGCCCAAATTCATTTTAACTGTAAATATGTTAGTATATATCATTAAAATGACAGTATGTGCCATTAAGAATACAAGGATAGTAACAATATCTCATCTTAAAAAAAAAAAAAACTAACCATAATCCCAATCTCAAATGATCAAACGGAATTCAGATTACCCACGCGCGTGTGTGTGTGTGTGTGTGTATGTGTGTGTGTTGTTTTTTGCTACCAACAGTAGGTTTGAGTCAGGTACCAAACAAGGTCCACATTCTTTGATCTTTTCATATGTAATTTTCCTTCTCTTTCAAGAAAATTAGAACAGTTCTGAGACCAATGCTAAATACACACGTCTCATTATAACCCAAAAAGTTTAAGGCTTCCAATTTTAACTTAAAATACAAATGTAATAAAAATCTGCTTTTTGACCCCATGTTGGGTAAATGAGAGCATAAGTTAAAGCAGAAATAGGTATCAAGTTTAAATTTTTCCATAAATTCAGAATACTGGTAATATGTAAGGTATGATAGACAACAGGATATGTTAGTTACAATTAGAAAGCACATCGCATCAATAGGTATTATGCTATAAATAAGGCTCCTATCCAATAAATAAGGAGTCATGTGCATGCATCCTGTTAGTTCACCTTAGAGAAAGAGATGCTAAGTCATAAGGAGCTAGTATTCAACCCTTGTCTATTTTTGTCTATTTTCAAGAAAGATATAGAAGTCAAAAATTTAGAATTTCCATTCTCTCTTCAACCAAAAGTTGAACCCATTAGTGAAACTAATTAATATTTTAGATTCTTGTTTAGACAAAGACCACAATTTATCACAAAAGTCTTACCTTCCAGCTCTGACAGTCAGAGTTGCTTGTGCAATTCTGACATTCTGAGGATCAGAAACCCAAGTGAAAAACATGCTATAGTTTGATTTAGAGAGCACTTTTCTGGGCATTTTCACCCCTCCCAATACCATAATAAGGCCAAAAATTCCTTCCTACAAGAAAAGGGATGCAGGCTCAGTCAATTCTAATTGCTTACAGTTAGCAGAAGCATTTAAGAATGAGTATAACACCCTGCAAACAACCCCATGTGGGTAAATATTAACACAGTTAAGTGGAGTATTGAGCTCAAGTGTTCACTTATTGGTTTATCCACATAAGAAACATTTAGTGAGTATAAGCACCATGCTAAGTGCTAGGGATACAATCCTATAAAATAAATAAATAAATAAATAAATAATATGGGCTTGCCCTCAGGGAGCGTCTGTTACAGTCTAGTAGAGAACAGACCTACATAAAAGGATCAGGTAAGAAAATGTGTACTTGTTTGTACCTGCAGTACAAACTAGACAAGAGAGACACGGGCTGCTATGAGAACTTATGACTAGGGAAGAACACCATGGTCACAAAAGATTTGCCTGAAAAGGTATCTAAAGGACCCAAACTTCCTATGCAAAGACCCTTTGTTTAAAGTGATCACGGTACATGGAAGACAGTGAAAGGCCAATGTGCAACTGTAGAACAGAGAATGAGCAGGAACGTGGTATAAGAGAAGGTTGGTAGGGAGCGGACCACAAAGGGCGGTGTAGGTCATATTTTGGTCTTTATCCTATAAGTGAAGGGAAGCGGCTAAGGACTTTTAAGCAGAGCGGTTATGGGAAGCATGATCAGATCTGCATGCAGGAAACAGAGTGCCAAGAATAACAGAGCAAGACTAGTCCAAGTGAGAGATGAAAAGCAGCTTAGGTTGATGAGGTACAAGAGAAGTAGGGAAATACTGCTAAGAACAGTTAACCCATATTAAACACAATGAGAGAAACATGGTGCTATGCCCTTTACCTGTATTTCCCCTCATGCCCAAAACAATCCCAGTCTCTGCCCCAAAGTTAACATAACTCGTGAAGCCTGATCTCTAGCCACTCTCTTAACCACTTCAAAGGAGCTAATGCCAGATTGCACACTGGAGGGAAGACGTAGGTAAAAGGGTTACCGAGGTGACTCCAAACTTCTCACTTGTGTAACAGACTAAATGATACCTTTCCCTGAGCTGAGGGACACTGAGGAAAACCAGGTTTGCAGGGAAAGAGAATGAGTTCTACTCTGGACAAACTGAGGTGGCTCTGAAGTACCCAAGTGGGGAAAAGCTTCTTTCAGGATAACTAAATAGTGGGATATATATACCTGGACTGGATCCCAGACGCAAATGTGATACAAATTCACAAGTCATCTGCTTATAGGTAGGAGGTAATTGAAGCTATGAGTGTAAGAAATGATGGATAAAGAAAAAGAAAAAACACCCAGAATGGAAAACCAAGCATTAGACATGGGACACATACGGACCAATACTAAAAGTTGGAGAAAAATGAGAAGCCAAGGGGAAAGAGAAAGCTTCAAAAAGGGGAGAGAGTAAACTGTCCAGAAATGCAGATGAAAGGTCAGGAAAGATAGGAACTGAAAAGTCCCATGGAATTGGTGGCCATGACAAGAACAATTCGAAGGAGATGGGTTGAGAAATGAGAAGTCAGAGATAGGACAGTGGGGGGCTGTGTTTTGTTTCCAGTTAAAGAAACGAGAATACTTAAATGCTCGATAGCAAAGACCCAGAAAAATCCTTGTTAGGCAAATGATTTAATTCTCCATTTTATTTTTAAGCATGGGGTTCAACCCATTCGAGAACGAAGTCAAACCCCCCAGAAACCAAAGCCCCCGGAACAAACAAAACTAAAGCATTTGACAGTCACTTTAAGGTTAAACATCAAAGTCCTGGGTCAAAGGTTTCCAGCTGCCCTGACTCGAGGAAAGCAAAAATACGGAGAAATCCTTAGAGGCAGGCGGAGGAAGGAGGGGACAGAAGCTAAGGCGAGGCCGAGAATGGAATCTGAATTTCTGAGTCCTCCCTGTCTGTTAAGGCCGCCAGGCGGAAGGTGCTCTGCGCCTGTCTGGCCCTCAGGCCTGGCCCGGGCCCTGGCAAAGATATCGGTGTTTAGGGGAGCCTTTCGCTGAGCCAGACCTCCGGCCCCTCAGACCCTGCAGTCAGGAGCTGGCACTCTGCATCCAGCGGGACCCAGGAGAAGATGACCCAACCCTACTGGCCGCACCCCAGTCCCAGGACCCGCTGGAGGATGCTGCCTTCAGGCGGGTGGCAGCGGCGGCGGGGAGAGGCTAAGTCTCTGGCTGTGGGCACGCGCCAGCAGCCGGGGCGGAAGCGGCCGCCGACCCACCCCGGGCGCTGCCCGCCGAGCCGGGCTCCGGCAAACAGGAGAGGCCCGCTGGCTGGCCCGGCCCTCGGGCCCCCGCCCTCCCCGGCGGCAACTCACCATTTTCCTTCCGGCCGTCAGCAGCCTCTCGCCTTCCCTCGGGCCCCTTTAAGAATGGCACCACGACCGCCTCCCTTCCTGCCCCGGCGCCTGGCAGAGTCGCCCCCACCCACCAACGCGGCCGGGGCGGGTCGGCACGTGACGGCGGACGGCGGGAGGCGCGGCTCAAAATTCGCCGGAACGCGAACGCCCGCCTGCTTCCGCTCCTGCTCCGGCTCCTGGGAGAGGAGGTTTTGTCCGACTGAGAATGGGCCACCGTGCCAAAAAGCACTCTTCGCATTCGAGCCCATTCTTGCTCTCTTTTAACTTTCCTCAAGAGCAATTTCATGGTGACGTGATTATGTCAGTCATTTCACTGGCAAATATATGTGTTGACCAAATAGGATCTCTCTCAAATCTAGGCACGCTTGCTTTTCCTTCCATGTCTCCACAACCCTTCCCCGACCCCCCAACCCCGGTCTAGAATTTGGTGAATACATTCCTTTTCTCAATGGTGTTTATTTATTGAAGTATGATTAATGATTGCGGTCGGTATGGGTGTTACGAACCACTGCCTAAGGACACTGAGAAGTTTCTCTAGGAGTTGCACTTATTGGAGCAAGCTTATTTTTGTGGTGAGAAAAGTGGTTTGGAAGAAGTGAAGTTTGAACTCTAGAATTCACACAGGTGCCGTCAACATAAGAGGCTTCCTGGGACAGGATATCACGGGTGTTGACAGCATAGTGCTACCGTGATGCCTGGTCCATAATAAGTGTTCAGTTAATGTTTGCTGAATAAGTGAAAGGACCAAGAAAAAGAAAATTCCAGAGCATGCTCCCACTGCCATCTTTCTCCATTAGTACTAAACTAATTATTAGAATTTTTAAAGTTTGTATTGTTTAAATTTAACAAATTGTTAGCATGTTAGTAAATAACATTAAAACAGGGTTCAAAACACTAATCTGATGCAATACCTTTATTTTCTCATCGATTAGAAAAAATAAAGGTACTAGCTATAAGAAATTCCACAACTGAACTACATTCTCACAGCGGTCTGCCCTCATACTACTTTTGACTATGAGAAGAGAACTGGTAGGTTTGCCTGTGTAACATAGTACCTTGTAACAAATGTTGGGAGAGAAAATGATGTTACTGGTTCATGAGCAATTATAGTTGACTTTAAGTAGATTCTTCCTCGACCTCCACCTTTTCCCCATCTTCTCTATTTCTATCTATGGGAAGAATTAAAGGAAAAGGTGAGAAAATTAACCTTAAGCTACATGACATCACACCCGATAAATAGTAAATCCATTTTTTCCTTTTCATTCTGTTCTGTTAATATTTCCAAAGTGTTATTGGCTATGAAATGGGCTAGTCTTTAATTAGACCCAAGAAACTTCACTGGGTGTACTTACAAGAAAAGGACACTGGTAAAAATGATTTATTTTACGGGAGATATAAAATTAATATACAGAAACTTCAAACTCAGTCTATAGAACGTATTTTAACGACGACAACCAAAAAAATGACATCTATTTTAAAGGAGGTTGGGAAATGCCATTCTGGCTTGGGTTATTCACAGAGATAGGGAGATGTGTGTGTGTGAAGTTCCAGAATGTTTTTCCAGAACTTTTATGCCTCGCTAACCCCTACAAAAAAGTCAAGAACCGATCAATGCTAAGCTGTGTTGCGATCACTAGAATGTGTTTTGTCCAGGGAAGCATTTGACTATTGATCAGGGTCAATAGTAAAGGAGAATTCTGATTAAAAATTGAGGGAAGATCTGAACTAAAATAATCTTTCCTGACCCGAATTTCTTCTAAGTCCTTTATTCTCTGTAACAGCACCCTTGCTAAAGTATGTTTATATTATTTATATATTCCCACCTATTTACTCCATCAATAAATAGTTACTGAGGGCTCATTATGTAATCAACTCTGTCCTGGACACCAAGATCCAAAACGGACTAAAAATCCCTACCATCATGGAACTAACATTCTGATGCGAGGAGGAGGTATCAGACAATAAGAATAATAAATTAGTAAACACTATCGTATGTTAGAAGGTGATTAGTGTTAGGGGAGGGGAGAAATAGGAAAAGAGAGATGGGGAGTACAGGGGATGAGGGATTTGTGATTTTAAATAGGGTAGTAACGTCATGTCTAAACAAAGATTTGAAGCTGTGGAGATTAGCCATGTGAACATCTGAGGGAACATTCCCCACTGAGGGAATAACATTGCAAAGGCCTGGTGGCAGAAGCATGCACGTCATTACCATTACTGGGGGCAAAAAAGCAATCAAATAGCTGGAGTGGTTGAGCTGTGTTGAACTGTAGATGAGGTCATAGAGAAAATTGGAGGGCTCGGTCCAACAGCCTTGTAAATGATCACAGGGACTTTGGCATTTATTGAGTCAAGATACAGTGTTATTGGAGACATAGAGATTGAGCAGGGGAATGATGTAGTCTCTTATGCCTTTTAGCAGGATTATTCTGACTTCTGTGTCCTTTTAAGAAGATCCTTCTGCTGTTGCGTGAGATAAAGGGACTTCCAAGCCCAGCCAAGAGAGAGTAACCAAGCGGCAGTGTCTTCTTTCTCACTGATTACAGCTAAAAATTCTGGACAGAATATAAAAACAACTACTGGAGGACTCTAAAGAGTAAATAAAAGAGGACTCTAAATTTGTAAATAAAATAGCCAGTGGATAGAAGAAGGAAAGTGTTGATGGCCTCCTCGTCATCCTGTTTGTGAGAGGGAATTCCCGCTCTAGGGTTATGGGGATAGCCAAACGCGGAACACTCAACACTGGCCAGATGAGACTGACGGCAGTTTTTTCGTCACATGTCCTCACGGGCTGGGGGAGGGGAACAGGAAATGCCACGCGGGGCCACAGGGAGCTGCCCTGGGGAGCACAGCGAGTGACTAGAGGCTGTGTGAGGCAGGCTTTGTAGTCTCAGGAGGGTGTGGTGTCCAGGCTGGCAGGGAACTGGAACCTGCCACCCAAGGATTAGCAAGCACTGCGTCTGGTCCCCGTGATGAGCGCTTTCTGGTTAGAGAACCTTATCTGTGTGAGCAGAGTAGGGAGAGCAACTTGCAGTTAGGTCATTCCCAATTTCCCCGAATGCCGAATGTCGTGGCAGCGCAGGCTGCGATACCTTAGTTGTAGGCCTTACGCACCAGAGGAAGGCAGAACCTGAAGAAGGACCAGTATGGTGCCAGGGAGTTTTCTAGTTGTTTACTTCTCCTTTGTTGCCTGACAGGAGAGCAGGCTGGATCAGGGAAGAGTGTGGAACAGGATGGGGTGGAAGGAATTACCCCACCCTGCCCCCTTTTTTTCCTCTCCTACCCCTGCCCTGAGGGCAACAGCAGCATGTTAGCACTGTCTCAGCAGGGCCGGATTCTGAAAAGGGGCCCTTCTTGTGCACAGAATGACAGAGGTATCTCAGCTACTTTCTTTTCCTGCCTTTTTCTTGTCCTCTCACCTGAAGGAAAAGCTCAGTCACACCGAACTACACGGCAGCTTATGGTGCAAAGACTCTGGAGATCCCCGTCTTTCAGGCCAGAACAGGCAGGACCTCGGGGAGCCCGAGGGTGTAGGGGAAGCCCTGAAGAGGAGAGAGTAAAGTGGACGCAGAGCACATACCCAAGCTCCCCTCGTGCAGAACACACCCACAGAAGCATAGCAGACATGAAGAGAACTGAACTACAACATAACCCATTGCCGAGACTCACATTACCCCCAGAGTGGCTCATGTGGGGGACAGGCCCAAACAGCGTAATGAAGACTTTAGAAACTGAGCTGCCACTCTGTATCTTTTGTGGTAAGACCTCTATACAACAAATGTTATCTTCATTTAAACTCCTAGAACTGTACATGAGACACAATGCATTTTACTGTATGTAAATGAAAAACTGAATTTTAAAAAAGTAAAACAAAACAAAGGGCGCCTCGGAGGCTCAGTCAGTTAAGCGTCTGACTTTGGCTCAGGTCATGATCTCACAGTTCATGAGTTTGAGCCCCGCGTCGGGCTCTGTGCTGACAGCTCAGAGCCTGGAGTCTGCTTCAGATTCTGTGTCTCCCTCGCTCTCTGCCCCTCCCCTGCTCACGCTCTGTCTCTCCTTCTCTCAACAATAAGCATTAAACATTTTTTTAATAAAAAAAAATGAGAAAAAAGTAAAGAAACAAAACAAAAGAACAGACTATGGGAGATAAAGAAGCAGGAAAACCATTTAGGAAACTATTGTGGTAATCCAGGGAAGACGTGGCCTGGATGGATATGCAGACAGTGATTTGGTGAGAAGTGCCAAAAGAACCTAAAGAATTTTCTGTATCAGAGTTTCTCAGCTTTAGCAATATTGACATTTGGAGTTAAATAATGCTGTGCTGTGGGTGCACTGTGCTATGCACTGTAGCGTGTTTAACAGCATCCTTGGTCTCTACCCACTGGAGGAGAGCAGCACCTCCCTCGTCGTGAACCAAAATGTGCCCAGACATTGTCAAATGTTGCCATCGCACAGGGGTGGGAAATCGCCCCCAGATGAGAACCACTGTTCTAGGTGAATGCCCTAAGCTTTGGGCCACAGACCATGTACCATGTAAATCAACAGTGTTGGCTCAGTTGAGGTGGGCTTCAGGTAGCTTCCTGAACACAGTACGTATAGATGGCAGAGGCCCAACTGCTGAGACCAGGAGAGGTTTCTACTAGAGGGGCTTGGAAGTTCAGTGGGCGACAGAGTTAAGCTCCGCCAAGGTACTAGAAGATTTTTCACGATTCCTGTCATCTCTGGGACCACACCCAAACCGCACATTCATTCGGTTCTGTTGTGCTGTGCTTGTCTCAAAGTTTGCAACTCAAAATTATGACGCTTATTACGTTCCTCCTACTGGTGTCTTCAAAACAGAGATAAATTTGCCCTTCCAAGGAATAATGTGGGCTTGGGGCGCCTGGGTGGCTCAGTTGGTTGAGCACCGACTTCGGCTCAGGTCATGATCTCATAGTTCTGACTTGGAGCCCCGTGTCAGGCGCTGTGCTGACAGCTCAGAGCCTGGAACCAGTTTCAGATTCTGTGTCTCCCTCTCCCTCTGCTCCTCCCCCACTCATGCTCTGTCTCTCTCTCTCAAAAATAGATAAACATTAAAAAAATAAAAGGAATAATGTGGGCTAGAGAAAGGCCATATAAAATCGAAAGGGTTAGCAACTCCAAGAAAAATATATAGTGCAGATAATAATCTTTAAAAACACGTTCATATTTTCTTGCATTTCTCTTCTGAAGCCTTCTCCTTGGTCAGTCAGAAGCATGTATAAGCTTCAAAGAATAAACAGAACAGTGATGCTGGGAATGCAAAAGGGAGCAGGCAGCTTTCGATTCCCAAAATGGGATTGTTGAGTCCCCAGAAACGCAGTAATCTAGAAAAAGCCAGACGCTACAGAGAATGGCTTTATCAAAGTTTAAAGCTCTATTAATATTTCAAAATCCTGGCCCTGTCAAAATTAAAAGTGGCATTTAGGATATGCCATGTGGTAGAGGAAACCGAGGCTGTGACAGAAGGCACATATCTGCCAAATGGGAAGGAGAGGAAGGAAGTCCCCCCTTCCAAAGTGGTGGAGTGTGCTAGAAGGAGGAGCCTAAGTACAGCCTTTGGTCAGATCCAACCTGTTCTGGCTTCCCCTCCAGGCTGCAATCTCAGAATGGGAAAGGGATGGGTGCTGGACAGGGTGGTAGCAAAGCATCCAAATAGGTACGGTATTGGAGAACCTTAAGAGGCTGGAATTGGTAGTCCATTTTCCCTTTAAGGAAGAAGGAGAGGGTTTGCATTTGGCTCTACACCATCTTGAACAGCCGCAATAGTGTTCAATAGCAGAGGCAGCTACCCTGAATAAAGACTGTATTTTCCAATCTCCCTTCCAGTTAAAGGTAGACACCAGGCTGAGTTGCGGCAAATGGAATGAGGGATGTATCCTTAGAGTTTCCTTAGAGTGAAGTGTTTTCTCCTTCTCCCTCTCTTTCCTCCTTCCTGCTGGCAAGAATATGGAAACGGTGGCTGAAGCTGTAACAAGCATCTTAAATCAGGAGGTGACTGTTGGAATGGGGCTACACATGGTGGAGCAAAATAGAAGCCTGAGTCCCTTGCACGCGGTGCACTCTTACTGAGACCCTTGC
Organism: Hyaena hyaena; assembly: GCF_003009895.1. Classification (NCBI taxonomy): domain Eukaryota; kingdom Metazoa; phylum Chordata; class Mammalia; order Carnivora; family Hyaenidae; genus Hyaena; species Hyaena hyaena. The sequence continues at coordinate 1,184,829 of NW_024080808.1, read as the reverse complement.
ACTGTGGACACCATATCAGTCCTGGATTAACCTACCTTTAGGCTGTCGTCTGAAAGAGAAATACATTTCTATCTCCAGTGAGATACTGGTGAGTGTTTGTTTGTTTGGTCACTTACAGTTGCGATAATTTCTAACTAATAATCCACTTCGCTGCACTAATAATCCACTCATCACTATCCTAATCAGAGTCCCCAGTACTTCTTGCCTGGACTTTTAAAAGAATCTGCCATATTCACTCATATCCATCCCAACCTCTTTCCAGTAAGTTTTCTACACAGGAGCCGAAGGGTTTGATCGAAAATGCAAACAGAATGTCAGTCTCCATATTAGTCTGCCTGGCTGCCATAACAGAATACCACAGACCAAATACCAAAACAAACGAAATTAATTTTCCCACAGTTCTTGAGGTTAAAAGCCCAAGATCAAGGTGCTAGCAGGCTTTCAGGAGAGAGCTCTCTCCTTGGTTTTCAGGCAGGACTGCCATCTCACTGTGTCCCACATGGCCTTTTCTTTGTACACACCTGCACAGAGAGAGAGAGAGCTCTCTGGTGTCTCTTTCTTTTTATTTTATTTTATTTTTAAAATAAGGACACTACTCCTATTGAATTAGCATCCCTCCCTTACGACTTCACTTAATCATACTGCCTTAAAGGCCCTCTCTCCAAATACAGTCACACTAGGGACTAGAACTTTAAGCATATGAATTTTAGGGGGACACAATTCAGTCCATAACATGCCTCTTTTTCAATCATATCAGTGGCTTCTCATTGCTCAAGTACGGTTGTGCAGTTCAAACAGCAAGACTCGTGTATGGTCTGGACCCTACTTATCTCTATTTTTTAGCTCATAGCATGCTTCTTACTCTCCATGCTTTAGTCACATTGGCTTTTCATTTTCTCAGGTGTGCTATGATCTTTCTCACCTCAGAGCCTTTGCATATGCTGTAGCTTCTGCCCTAAATGCTTTCACCCTTCCTGTCCCTCTGCCTGGTACATCTCTCTCCATTAGCTCTCAGCTCAATCATCCGTTTTTCAAGGAAGACTTTCTTGATCTTCCTTATATTTCATCATTCCCCGATTATATGCCCTCAGAGCTACATGTACATCGTTTTAATACCATTTATTGTAATTTTGCCTTTATATTTTGTTCAAGATTCTTTGGTTAATGTTAGTCTTTTCCATTAGATGATAAATTCTATGAGAACATAGCTATGTCATTTTGGGCTTATTATTGTATCCCTAATGCCTTCTACAGTATCTGGCACATATCTGACACGCAACATTTTCTGAATGAGTAAGAAAGAGGTTAGTCAGGTCGTGTAGAGGTGGTTCAAACAAGGAACTTGAGACTTCATCCTCAAGAATATATAGCATGACAATCGAGGATTTGGGGGTGTGGAATGAAATAAGATATGTATTTAAAAATAAAAGATACGTGTTAAAAAAATTTTTTTTGGCTGTACTGTGTATTGTGTATTGTGCGTTAAAAGAATCAATGTTGGAAGTAAAGTGACATGTTTGAATGGTTGTAACATGGGAAATAAACGCTTGAATTAAATTTGTGTTAGTTCCTGTTCTTTTTGAGACTTCTTCAGTGTAAATCAAGTTCAATCTCAGTTGTCTCCACTGCTGGTTTGGGATTTGACTTTCATGGCCTGGTTAGCGAATTATCCTTATTCAGCTGTTTTCCATCTTCCAATATATGCTGCTCTTATTTTATTTCCTGGTTTTGTTGATTTATTTTTTTAATCCTTTTACTGTGGTTTTAATGGAGTTTGGGGAGAGAGCAAAATTATAGGCATATTTTAAATATACCACTTCAACTGGAACTCCCTGTTTTCATTACAAAAACTCTTTATTTTTTATTGCAATAAAATTGCCTTTCACATTGGCTGAGATTTTTGTTAAGTGACAATATCAAATGATTGCAAAACTGAGGATAAAGAGGGGAGCAAAAATCAGTACAATGTTTCTGGAGAACACTGCTTCTCCAAAGGCTTAAAATGTACATACTTTTTGAACTAAAAGTTCTACTTCTAAGAATTCACCTATGGAAATGATTTAGCTTTATGAATGTTCACTGCAGTGTTATTTATGCTAATAAAAAATTGTAGGGCACCTGGGTGGCTCAGTTAAGCATCCCACTTCGGCTCACATCATGATCTCAATGCTTGTGAGTTTGAGCCCCACATCTGGCTCTGTGTTGACAGCTGGAGCCTGCTTCAGATTCTGTGTTTCCCTCTTTCTCTGCCCCTCCCCCACTCACATTCTGGCTCTCTTTCTCTCTCTCAAAAGTAAACATTAAAAAATATTGGGGTGACTGGGTGGCTCAGCCAGTTAAGCATTTGACTCGTTTCCAGCTCAGGTCATGATCTCACCATTTCATGAGTTTGAGCCCTGCATGGGGCTCTGTGCTGATGGTATGGAGCCTGCTTGGGATTCTCTCTCTCTCTCTCTCTCTCTCTGCCCCACCCCAACTCCCTCTCTCTCACAAAAATAAACTTTAAAAAAATTTTAAAAATATTTAAAAGTTATCCAACCATAAATAAAACTATATACTTTCACAAATCATATATGTAGTTGTTAAAAATTATATTGTTGAACTGAGTTTCTTACAGAGCACTATTCCAGAGAGTACATAATACATGGTCATTTGCCAAGAGATATGTGAACCCTTAGAACAAATTTAACTCGTCTTTCTCCAGCACTAATTTTACTAGTGATTTGGGAGTGTGGAGGGGCTACCAGTGATCCATCCCATGGTCCTCTGTCCCTTTCTTCCTTGATAAAAAAAAACCTGACTTGTAGCAGGGGAAGTTGCTGCTGAGAAGAAAAGATAACGTTTCCCTGTCTCTATGGTAACTGGGGGTGGCCTCAGGACTAAACACAAACCGATGAGCTGTCAGTGGAGGCGTGAGAGACTTCCAGAGAGGCTACCTTGATGGGGCTAACTGTATGGGGAGGAGGAGAGGGGATGAGCATTTGGCTCCTTTCTTTAAAAGGCTTCTGCTCATTTACAAAAACATAAACAAAACCCCAAAAAATTATATATATATAATACGTATTTAGAATTATTATTAAAGTAAAAATTAGTACAAACATTCAAATATCTAATTCTAATGGAGGGAAGGAAGGGGATGTGGGAGGACAGTTGATTCGCTTCTATGAGAATCTTGATACGCAATGCTAATTTTCCTTTATCATGAAATCCAACCTGAAAAGGCTGGCAAGGCTTGTAAACTGCTTGCGAGACTCCTTCTGGTGTTCGTACAACTGTAACTTTTCTAGATAAAATAAAAGCAGGTGTGCAGTTACTTCACCTTGTAGAACACAAGATGCCGGCTCTCCTCGTCCTCCCAAATTTGCCTCGGATCTCATATGCGGAATTTAGACTTTATGACGTGGATTTCGCTCTGTGCCTCCTTTCTGTGCCATCAGAAAACCTTACCCGAGCCTTGGACAGGGCTGGCCCGGCTGCGTATTTAAAATTTGCCGCAGAAAAGCCTTGACCGCTAGGACACACAGACGCTCGTGGGTACCAATCCGGTGAGTCGAGCCGGGCACCGCCCCTCTGCGAAGCCAATAGCGCGGGAGAGAAGCCGTAGAGGCGGGGCGAGCACTGCAGGCGTCGTTGTGATTGGCACGCCGGTCCCGCAGCCGGGGAGGTTGCCCCGGCGACTAGCCTGAGAACCCCGGGCGAGTGCGGATCCACAAAGTTTGTCAGCTCCGGGGCGCCGTAGTGGCTTTTACCCCGGCCGGGTGGGCTGGGCTGGGTGGCTTGAGTTGGCTCAGTTTAGGACCTCCTGATGGCTGCGGTGTTTCTAGTAACGCTGTATGAGTATTCGCCGCTTTTCTACATTGCGGTGGTCTTTACCTGCTTCATTGTGACCACTGGCCTGGTATTGGGATGGTAAGTGCCCCAAAGTTAGAAACAAGGGACCCAGGGGCGGACCTCTGGGGCGTGGGGTCGCGGAGAGCAGCGGGGCGGGGGCGGGCCTCGGAGCCGGGGATACTGGGGGGCTGGGGCGCCTGGGGCTGTGGGGGAGCTGGTGCCGAGAACTCCTCCTGGCTCCTGGAGAAAAATTAGGTGCGGAGCGCACCTGCATCACTGCCCTGCATCACTGTGCCGTCGCTGTCGCTGCTGGCATCTGGGGGTGGTGCCGGATTGAGGTATTTTACCCAGCTTTGTTTCTAGGAGATAAAGCAATCGGGGAGGGCCTGGTCCTGGTGTTGGGATAGAGTGCTTGTCCAGCAGGCCTCTGTCCCGGATCGGGGCCTACTGTGTTCCCAGAGTGAATCAGTCACCTGAGCTACAGTGCACAGACGTGGACAGTAAACACAGTTGATTGTTGTTCTGACCATAACTGAGCACTTGGCCTCAGATCTTTCGGCGTAATTTATAACTGAACTCTGTTACAAACATCGTTTGCGAATTTAATGGTTTCTAGATAAATTCCACGCCTTTCGAAGTAATATTTAGTCGAAAGAGTTGTGAAGTCACACTTTTAGAGATGGAAAAGACCTTTGAGGTAAATTACATTAACAGGTGGGGACAGTTTACCCATTGGAGACAAGGAGAATAGACTGTTAGATAATCCCGGAGCCGTTCTTCGAGCTCAGGGATTCTAAAATTTCTCTCTTGAGGAGATGCCATTTGTATCACGTTTAGAGAAGCCTTATAAATACAGCTAGTTGAAACCATCTTACTAATTCATCCACTGAGGAGAGAAACATGGGCTGGATTTTGAAGAGTAAGTATTTTGAGAAATAAATGGAGTTTATTTACCATGTATGTGGTAGAGTATAGAAGGCATTTCAGGGATACAGCATGAGCAGAGGGGCAAAGGAAATGTGTTAGTGACTAGCTCAGCCTGTGTAACATGAATTTTAAAATACTCTGTGAACACATATATGGGATTACTTTACAGACAGGAAAAAAGCCCCCCCCCTTCCTTTTTTTAACGTTTATTTATTTTTGTGAAACAGAGAGAGACAGAGAACCTGCAGGTGAGGGGCAGAGAGAGGGAGGGAGACACAGAATCTGAAGCAGGCTCCAGGCTCTGAGCTGTCAGCACAGAGCCTGACGTGGGGCTCAGACCCACAAACTGTGAGATCGTGACCTGAGCTGAAGTCAGATGCTTAGTCATCTGAGCCACCCAGGTACCCTGGAGACAAGCCCTTTTTAGTTTCTGAAACTATATGCCATCTTTAGAAACTAAGCACAGTTTTAACGTTTCCATACCGCTCCCCACTCTGGCAGCATTAGAGCACAACATTCCTCGTTTCTGGGTAGGAGAAGATTAAGACAAGTCTTACACAATTTGTTATTCTTGGCCCATCAAATTTTATTGCTATTTATTGTTCAAGAAAGTTTGTAATTGGAATTACAACTTGGTTGCCCAAGTGAGAAAAGCAGTCTTTACACAGGATTTCTTAATGACTATAATGTTAGTATTATTCCTTTAAAGAAATGTAATTTTCTTCCATGAAGGAAAACAGGTAACTAGTGGATCATTGTATTATATCCTTAAATTTTAATTTTCAGTAGGCCAATGAGTTAGATATCTTAGATATCTATTTATAGTATTGGGAAGAGGAAAATGAGTGAGGACCATGTTGCTAACGATAGTGGTATCTGTGGGTAAGGGTAATCAGGAGCCTCATGTTTATAGTGGTTAAGAGACAGACTTTAGAGTCAGACAGGCCTAGATTCAAATTCTGGCTCTGCCTAGTTTAAGATTTGAAAGATTAATGATTGCCTAACCACTCCACTGAGGTATGACTTCAGAAGGGTAGAAGATCAGGTAATTGTAGAATTTTTGGAAGTCTGGGCTATGCATTGCTGAGGCCACAAGACCATGTAAGTGCCAGTCACTTTCATTCTGATTTGGACCTAACCAATTATCTTGAGCCTCGGTTCCCTGTACCTTGGTTAGCTTTGCCCATGTAGATCAACTTTTTACTAGTGTTTATTTGCCAGCCTAAGCCAAGGCAACAGATTCATTGAGCAGAAACAAAGAAAACCATTTAGATCTCTTAAAATCAGCTTCCTATTAGTACCCCAGATAGAAGGTAAACCCATTAAACTACTGTGCTTTTCACCCATGTTATTTCTTTTTAAAGTTTATTTATTTATTTTTGAGAGAGACAGAGACAGTGTAAGTAGGGGAAGGGCGGAGAGAGAAAGAGAGAGAGAGAGAGAGAATCCCGAGTGGGCTCTGCACTGCCAGCACAGAGCCTGATGTGGGGCTCAAGCCCACAAAGCTGTGAGATCATGACCTGAGCCGAAACCAAGAGTTTGATGCTCAACTGACTGAGCCACCCAGGCACCCCTCCCGTGTCATTTTTTTTAACCTCCCCATATATAATCCCTGTTGGTCTTGTGTCTTCACGGTAATGGCTGTTATCTCAATACTGCTCTGATTTTCTTTCTCACTGCTTCTTTCTACTGTTCTCCTTGTCTGCCTGCACTGTGTGGGAGTGGAGAAAGAACAGGAACATCTGAGTTTTGGAATCCCAGCAGCAATGGCAAAAAATCATGCCACTGGAAGTATGGTGTTTCTGTTTAACTCGGTGGTGGCTTCCGTGAGCTCCATTAGCTCACATTTATTAGGCTCTTGCTAGGTGCCAGGCACTGTGCAGAAAGGGGACCAAAATGCCATACATCTTTTAACAGTTTCAAATAACGAGGGACCCTGATGCTGCAGCTGCTCCCTGCTTCCTCTTGACTACAGATCATGAGGCTGTTGTCCCTCAGCTTTGTTGCACCTCTTTATATTCTGTTATGTGAATCTGGGGCAGAACCTCTAAACCACATTTCTTCTTTGCTAGCTGGCTGCCTAGCAGGCTTTGCTGGCAGGGGAGGGAGAATGGAAGGCTAGCGGACACAAGGGCTTGCTGTTTCCTGTGTGAGTCTCGTTCTTGTCTGTTGCAGCACAGTGATAGTGCCCCACTCTGCCATTAGCAGTTGGCCCCTGTGTTCTCAGTTTGTAGTTTTGCACTCTTTTAGAACCGCCTATCACAGCCCTTCAAAGATATCAATACCTTTCCTGAGATCTGAGCCCCAGCTCCATGGGGGTCCTTCTCCAAATTTCTAAGCTGTAGTAATTCTCTTTCCTCTCTTGCTGTTCTAAAAGTGATAGCTTCTTCCTACTGGTACTACTTCTATGATAGCCACTGTCCGCTTTCTCAGTTCTTTAACATTTGGTTAACAATTCTTCATATTAAATTCTCTCTGTCAGGGGTGCCTGGGATGGCTCAGTCGGTTAAGCATCTGAGTCTTTATTTTGGCTCTGGTCATGATCTCACAGTTTTCAGGTTCGAGCCTTGTGTTGGGCTCTGCTTCTTGAGATTCTCTCTCTTTCTTGCTCTCTCAAAATAAATAAGTAAGCTTAAAAACAATTCTCTCTGTTAAAATAACTGGTGTGCTTGTGGTCTCCTGATTGGACTTACAAAAGATATTAATAAAGAAATTGTTACCAAGATTGGGATCCTGGGGGAGAAACTCTCAAAGACGGGCTTCAGAGATGGCGTTGGTCATACCTTTAGCTCTTTGTTAATGAGACAAAAGATCCTAGTAATCCATGGCATGTATTGGCATCACAGTTCATTAAATGACTATCTCTGGTTGATTGTGATAAAATGATTTCTGAAATTAAGTGCTTTGAGGGACCGGGTGGCTAAAGCACTTTTTGACTACAAGTACTGAGGATTGGTGGGGTGGTTGCTTCTGAGATCACTGGAGCCCTTAGCGAAAGAAAATGACCAGCTAAGATCTTAAAACACCCAGGTCGAGTCTTAGAGAATTGGAGGTTCTGTGGTTCTAAAGCCCTTTATTTTATGTAGCCATGGAACTAAACACTGAACACAGTTTTAATTGTGCTGGTAATAGAATTACATAGACTTGTTGATGTCTCACTTAGGACACTGTGTGGAAAGAAGTAGAGCTTTTAGACTTAGACTAGGGACGTCTCAATTGACTTGGATAAAGCTGAGAATCTTGAAACCCCAGTCATTCGGACTCTCCCTTGTTGTTGGAAGTAGCCTGCTTTCTGTGTGTGAGAAAACTGGCCTTCCCTTGCTTGAAGGTCCTGTAATAACCTTGCCTAGGGTAATTGCTTTACAAAGGATGTCTATACTCAAGACCTATCTCTGTACTCTATTGCTATGAGGCCTAAGGACAGGGACAAAATATAACCTACCCTCTAAAATATAGCCTACCCTCTAAAAGAATTGCACAGTTTTGCTAATTTGTATCATTGGGAAGGAGGAGTATGTGTGAGAATGGATTGTAAATAGGTTAGGCCAGGGAGGAGAGACTGTAACACTAAATCAGATAAAATTTATTGATTTGGCTGTGTTCTCAAGATATTCTGAATCTAAAGCATTAACTCAGATTTGGTTTACTGAAACTTGGACTCAGTGGTGGCCTATATTTAATAAGGTTAAGATGGCTAGAACTTTCCTGGCATAATGAGGAAAGAATCTGAAATCTGAAGGCCTAGGACAATAGGAATATTGGACTGGATTTAGTGTGTGCAACTTGCACACCCACCCACCTACTGCATCCTTCAAGAGTGCACAGAAGACATACTTTTCATGAAAGCACAGAGAAACAAATTTCCGAGAGGAGACTTCTATCCTTGACAATCTCTGTTCCCTGTATGCTGTTTATGATGGTGGGAGCTCCTGACGTGAGGTCCAGCGGTATCTCACAGTAGTCAGGGTTGACTTGTGTCCCATAATGGGCAGCAGAGGACAAAGCAGAGAATGTTTGGGCCCACAAAGGTCTTTGGCAGTGACTAGTGGATTACAGTGTCTCTAGGAATAAAATAGATGGGCAGCCTACTCAATGCTACATGAACTACATAGGAAAGGCTTCGTGTCTGGAGCGGGAAGCCTGACTTGAGTCACAACAGTGCAGTTACCATCTTACACCCAGTTGATAGATATAATCCAGTCCGTAGACCTGGAGCCTCTGATTAAAGAGGAGATCAGGTCCTCCTGAGGAAGGACCCTGTGTCCTTCAGTGTTTCTGCAAGGACATAATCGTAAATCAGCCTCCAGATCTTCCTCAGAGGTGGTCATCTCTCAGCTGCAACCGTGCTCTTCTGTGCTCTGCTTAGTGATACTGGGGCTGGGACTTGGCAAACCGCATTTCTCTTGTGCTAGTTTGCCCCCTGTTAGGGTCTCCCAATAGGTGATGCTACAAAGAAACTGGAAGGCTAGAAGAGAAAGAAAAGGACTTCCTCTTAACAGTTTGCTTCCTTTTCCTGGTCTGCGTTCCTGCAGCACTGGCCTTCACCCTGGCGGTGGCAGCTGGCCTGAGTAGCGGCAGTTTATTTACAGTTTGCAATTTTTCCTCATACCTAGAACTAGTCTTATCGCACACCTTTACGGATATCAACACCGGCTGGCCAGCACACCTACCACGGAAGTCTCCACGCCAGCTCTGGGGGAGCCCTTATCCAAGCTTCCAAATGGCAGTAATCCCCACTCTTGTCTTTGTTTCCCCAGTCCGAGGAGGGATAACTGCTTCTTGCTAAGATACCTCAGTGTCCCCCTCTTGCGTTTTCAGTCTTCAGTACTTGATTAACCATTCTTTATATTGGTATTAATTCTTTTTTTTAAATTTTTTAATGTTTTATTTATTTCTGAGAGAGAGAGAGGCAGCGTGAGCAGGGGAGGGCCAGAGAGAGAGTGGGGGAGACACAGAATCTGAAGCAGGCTCCAGGCTCTGAGCTGGCTGTCAGCACAGAGCCCAACGCAGGGCTCGAACCCACAAACCGGAGATCATGACCTGAGCCGAAGTCGGACGCTTAACCCACTGAACCACCCAGGTGCCCCGTTATTAAATTCTTTATGTTTAAATAACAGATGTGGCTTCCAGTTCCTGATAACACCGACATTGACCATTTCTCATCCCACTTGTCAAATGTACTAGGTTGTGTGTGTGTGATGAGGTTGGTGATGAGGCACACATTCCTTCTTAGGAAAAGGCTATGACTTTAGTTTGTATTTGCTTAGGGTGCCAAATACACTTGAATTGGCAAGAATTTTCTTGGAACCATCTAAGGGAGAACACAACACTGTTAGAAATGGCATTTCAAGGGTGCCTGGGTAGCTCAGTCGGTTGAGTGCCAGACTTTGGCTCAGGTCATGATTTCATGGTTGGTGAGTTTGAGCCCTACATCCGGCTTGTGGCTTTCAGCATGGAGCCTGCTTTGGATCTTCTGTCTTCCTCTCTCTCTGCCCCTCCCCCACGGGCACACTCTCAAAAACAGTTAACAAAAAAAGATATTTAGAAATGACATTTGAAACCTTCATAGGGCCTTAAGATCACTTATTCTAATCCTTCATTTTACAAAACTCAGAATTTCAGAGATTGTGTCACTTTCCCAAAGTCTTATCATTAGCACAGTGGTTCCCTCAGAGACAACCTTCCTCCCCCAGTAAGGGCTTCCCCACGAATGGTCTGTACATCCGACAACCTTCCTCCCCCAGTAAGGGCTTCCCCACGAATGGTCTGTACATCCTGACCCAGTGTTGGCATCCATCTAGCTGTGTGAGTCCCGGAGAGAAGGCGCCCCCAAGTTAACAGCTGCCTGTCAGTTTTCTGGTTGGCCTGAAAACTCAAGGCTGAAGGGGTAATCAAAACTGTTTACAACAGAGCCTAAAATTTTAGCTTTATTTACAAGAGGCTCCATAAGGCTCTGGACACGAGGAAAGGAGGTCCAGTCTACCATTTCAACCTCTGGTGAGAAGCTTTGTAAGTATGTGCCGGGTAAGACATTATGCAGGCAGTCTGAAAAATGTGGTCAGAATTGGAAGTCCACACATCATTGCTGTGCTGGAAGTTTAAACAGTATGAACAAGTGCAACAAACAATTTAGAAATGGGAGAAACCAGAAGTATAGAAAAATCCAGGAGGAATAAGTATAAAATTGTAACAGTAAAGGAAAGAGCGTGAGAAATTCTCCGTATGGAAAAAAAAAGGGGACTAGGTTTATATAAAAGAAAGTAATGTTTAGAAACATTTATTGAGTTGGTATTCCATTACTAACAGTTGCCAAAATGACTGAGTGGAAAAAGATAAAGATGAAATTTGATTGGAAAGAAAATTGGTCAGTTTTCTATTTTATTATTCCTTGTAGTGTCACATCAGCCATGATCTGATACACAGGGCATCAGTGTCTTTATTCTAGTTTTTGATTAAAAATGTGGAAAAGCCCAGGTGTTGGGATCATGGCCGGAGACACATCACTGGGTCTGTTTATCAGTATTTTACAGAACTGTTGGTCAGCAGCAATTATAGATTACTGTTTGACCAGTTCTCCAATTTTTAACCTTCTTCCAGGTCATCTCTGCATATCAGCTTTTGAGTAATATGTTAAATATAGAAATATTGGTCACATCAACAGATTAAAACTGTGAACGTTATGGATTTTTGTGCAAAAATTAGCAAGTTCACACTGGGTCAAGTATGTGAAAAGGTCTACTAGGCTGAAAGTTCAACATGAATCATTAGTGTGTCAGCTGCCCAAAAACAGCTTTCATGATCTCAGACTACATTAAACATAATGCTTAGGACAAAGAGGTGTGGTCAGTCTGTGACGTCGCTCTATTACCCAGTGAATTCTACCCTCCCCCCTCCCAAGGCTTGTTTCCCCCAAAGCATAAGAATATTGGGGGAACAGGACTGGTGAAGTCAAAATGGACACACAGTCTTGCTTCAGCCTTAGCTGCTCTCGCCATGGTTCGCTAAATCCGTTAAGAGGACAGGAATACAAAAATGTCCGAGATCGAAATTCAGAAACGTAGCAGTGTTAGGACATAATTCAGATAAGACAGTAATGAAAAGCCAAAGAGCAAAAGCATTAACCTTAAAGGAAAAGGTTAATAATTGTGTTAAAATTAAGAACTCTGTTCATCAAAAGAGACCCAGTATGAATGAGAAAAGGCAAGAATTAGATGGGGTGAAGATATATCCAACAAAGGGCACATATTCAGGACATATAAAGAATTTCTATAAATAAGAAAAATCAGTCATCTGAGAAGTAGAAATTAAAACCATATAGCAATGCCACCACACACCTACCAGGATGGCTCATAATGTTTTGGCAAGGATTTGGAGCAAGGGGAGCACTCATTCACTGCTGGTGGGAGTGTAAATTGATACTACCACATAAAGCAGTTGGTAGCATTATCCATTGAAGTTGAAGAAGCACAGAGAGGCTGAGAAATACAATTCCCAGCAGGTGTAGACCTAATAGAAATGCGGGTATGTGGACTGAGCACCTTGTATGAAAATGTTCCCATAGGCATTATTCATAATGGCCAATATGTGAGGACAACTTAAATGTCCATTAAGAGTAGAATGAGTAACCAAGTTATAGCACATTTATTATGAAGTAGAAGACTATACAGCCACAAAAATTGCTACGTGGGAGAATCTTCAACAATATTGTTGTAAAATAGTAAAAAAAAAAAATAGTCTACACAGCACACTTCCACTTACGTAACGACTCAAAAACAAGTATTCTAAATTAAAATAATTGAAGTCAAGATAGTGGAGAAGGAGGGAGTAGTGCTTGGGAGGATACACAAGAGACTTTCTGAGGATATTGTTTGGGTTCTTTTTTTTAATGTTTATTTATTTTGAGAGAGAGAGAGAGAGAGCATGAGTGGGGGAGGGACAAAGAGAGAGGAAAACAGAGAATCCCAAACAGGCTCCCCACTGTTAGTGCAAAGCCCTACGTGCGGCTTTATGCTATGAACTGTGAGATCATGACCTGAGCCAACATCGAGTCAGACACTCAACTGACCGAGTTACCCAGGTGCCCTTGTTGTTTGGGTTTTTAACCTGAGTTCCAATTCCTTTCTAATTCATTGAACTATGTTTTGTGTACTTTGTATATGATATCCTTCACGGCAAAAAAGGTTATATAAGATAAAAAGGTCCAGGGTTTAGCACCATTCATAATACCAATTTTAAAAGATGTATATGAGTCAAATCAAGGACTTTAGGGTATTAGAAAATGCAGACCCAAGATTAAGCATGAGGCAGAGAAATAAAAAAATCAAGGGAGATGAATTTCTTTTAATAGTATGGTGCTGGGCCAAGCAGCCTTGGATAAGCATGTTTAAAAAGAAATAACAGTTCACATCTCAGATTATTTGTTCCATTCTGGGGTGTTTACAGAGCCACAGAACAGATATAGTGTATCTTCCTACAACATTGATTTTATGTAAAGATTTGGAGAAATAATATTTTTATATTAAAACCAGATATATCATGGACTAAGTTAAAGCATATTGCAAAGGAATTCCATGCTCACAATAGATTGCTTCCAGATATTTCTCCAAATCCCTGCTTTTTTGGGTTTCTGGACCTTATACCTCTAAGATTTTTTAATTGAAATTTTTAGGTACAGCATGATAAATTACCTGAAGTGTAACGCTTGAAGCTACAGTAGCACTGAACACAGTGAGCTCTAGATTCTAGTCTTTTTTTTTTTTATATTTTTATTTATTTCTAGGAGAGAGAGAGAGAGAGAGAGAGAGAGCGCGTGAGCAAGGGAGGGTCAGAGAGAGAGGGAGACGCAGACTCCGAAACAGGCTCCAGGCTAGCACAGAGCCCGACGTGGGGCTCGAACCCACGAACCGCGAGATCATGACCCAAGCGAAAGTCGGTCGCTTAACCGACTAAGCCACCCAGGCGCCCCTAGATTTTAGTCTTTACTGCTGGTAGTGTGGGTATAAGGAGCTAGGCAGTGTGGGTAAAGAAAAAAAAAAGGTAGGGACTGTAGGGAGAGTAAAAATGATGAAGGGGTCAGGGAATATAATGAGGAGTATAGAATGTGTTTTCTTCCTTTGCTTTTTTTTCACTCCAAGGGATGACACAAAGAAGAGGAAGGTATTATCTTATGGCTGCCATAGGAAGGTTTTATTTTGGGTCCTACCATTTCACATTCCTGACTTAACCTCTGGAAGGCTCCAGGCCAGGAGAGCCTGGGTGGCTCAGTTGGTTACGTGTCCAACTCCTGATCTCAGCTAAAAGGCACTGGGCCAATGTTGAGCAGCGGAGTGGACACAGAGGCTATGGGGTAACTAATTCTGAGGTTCAAAAAGGAGAAATTACTGGATTTGTTGTTTCTCTCTTGGTCTCCTGCCAACCCCGACGTCTACTCCATCCTCAACATTATCATTGCTTAACATGCCAAGCCCTGTTATAAACGTTTCCAGAAGGGAAGACAGTTACACAGAGTTGAATGATTGCTTAAGGACACATGGCTATTAAGTGTCTTGTTCTTTATTTTCGGAGGAAAGCAGTTTTTCATTAAGTACAATGTTAGCTCTGATATTTATGGCTGCCCTTTATCGGGTTAAGTTCCTTTACATTCCTGGTTTGCTGACAGTTTTTATCAGGAGTAGACTTTGGATTTTAGCAAGTACTTTTTGTGCACGTTTTGAAATAATCCTATGGGTTTTCTTATTTTGTCTGTTAACGTGAGAATTACATTAAATTTTTAATGTGATATTAAGGCATCCCTAGATCATGATATATTAGCCTTTTAATATATTGTTGGATTTCATTTGTTAGCACCTTGTTAGGAAATTCTGCATCTATGTTCCTGAGTGATATGCATCTATAGTTTTCTTCTTTGTCTCTGCCTCTTCTCTGCACACTGCATGAATTTGCCCTTCACCTCGCTAATGTTTGGGGGTTACAGGGGAGGGGGTTGTCCAACCTCTTTTTCCTCCTTTCTATGTCTCATATTGGATCCTTTCTGTTGCTACATCTTCAAATATACTAATCTTTTGTTCTGTAATGTTCAGTCAGCTATTAAGCCTGTCCGATGTCTTTTTCATCTCAAATGTTGTATTTTTCCTCTTCAGAAATGGATTTGGGTCTTTTTAAATATCTTCCATGTTCCCAATCTTTACTTACTTTTTTGAAAATATGGAATATTGTTATAACAATTATTTTGATGTTCTTGTCTACTAATTCTAGTATTCATATCATTTCTGGGGTCTTTTCATTAGTTTCTCTCATTATGGGTCATATTTTCATCTTTGCACGGCTGTTAATTCTTTATTGGATGCTAAACACTGTGAATTTTACTTTATAGGTGTTGGATTTTTTTCTACTTATATAAATACTCTTGAGTTATGTTTTGGGACACAGTTAACTTACAGTTTGATCTCTTAGAGGCTTGCTTTTCAGCTTTTTTAGGCAGGACCAGAGGAGCCTTATCTAACTGTTCTATAAAATGAAATTCATCTAGAATGTAACTTTGTTCCATGTGTTACTTTTATTGTTTTTCCCTTGGCATTAGATTTATTCGTGTGTTTTAAAATTTTGTTTTGTGACTTGGGGCGCCTGGGTGGCTTAGTCGGTTAAGCGTCCGACTTTCGCTTAGGTCATGATCTTGCGGTTTGTGGGTTCGAGCCCCGCGTCGGGCTCTGTGCTGACTGCCAGCTCAGAGCCTGGAGCCCGTTTCAGTCTGTGACTCCCTCTCTCTCTGCCCCTCCCCTGCTCACGCTGTCTCTCTCGCTCTCTCCTAGGGAAAAAAAAATTTGTTTTGTGACCTAAATTTTAGTAGAATCCCCTCTCCACCCCCCCTTGTCATCACCCTTGCTATTTAACCTTTTACAGTGCCTTCAACCAGATGCCCCTAGTCAGCGACCAGGTCATATGATGACACATTGATATTGATATTGGTCTACCAGCTTCTAGATTCAAGTTATGAACCTGGCCCTGGCTCTGGCCTTGAGTGGACAGCCTATAAGGTTCTTAACAATGTGAAGGCTTACTGGCCTGCCTGCTGCAGAGACTCAGGACCCATCAAACTATGGCATCCTCCTTACTCATCACTTTATATTTCTTTCCCTTTGCAGAGTCATAAAGATTTGTTCTTGAACCCAACTAAGTCTCTTTTTCCCAACATTTTATTATTAAAATTTTCAAACATACAGAAAACTTGAAAAAATTATACAATGAACATACATATGCCCGTCACTTAGGTTCTACAATCAACATTTTGCTATCGAGCCTTTATTATTATTTGTAATCTTACTTTTGATCGCTTCAAAGTAAGTTGGTACTCTTTCCGTAAATACTAAAGCATTGCGTATTATTAGCTAGAGCTCACCATTTTTTTTTGTTGGTAGTTCCTTTTTTTCTTTTGAAGTAGATTTACACACAGTGAAATGTATAAATCTTCAGTGTTCTAAAACACATCATCTATACAACTCAAACCACTACCAAGATATACAACATTGCCATCACCAGAGAAAGTTTCCTTATGTCCTTTCCTGGTCAGTCCACACTCCTCCCTTCCCCCAACTCCCCCTCGCCCACCCCCACAAACATCCATTGCCCTGTTTTTTTGTTTTTTTGTTTTTTTCCTACCATCAATTTGTTTTGCCCGCTCTACAATTTTACACTACGGAATCATATAACATGTACTTCTTTGTGTGAGGCTTCTTTGCCTCAGCATGTTGTTTTTGAGATTTATCCATGTGGCTGTAGCAATAATTTATTCCTTTTCATTGCTGAGTACGACTATTCCTTTGTTTAAACACACCACAGTTTGTTTTCTCATTTCAATGGGGTCTCTCTGATTTCTCTGTTTATCTTTTATCTATCACTGTTAAGTGGAGAGAAGAGAGAACGTCAAAGTAGGTATTTAATGGTGCCATCTTAACCTAAAGTCCTCTGGCTTGTGTGTAGTCATTTTATTTTTTTTTAATTGAATAAACTTAGCTGCTTTCTAGTTTTATGAGGGATTGAGTTTAGTCCCTTTCATTTTCCTTCTAATCCTTTTACTATGCATTATCACATTTTTACATGAAATTTAAAAGTAGGAAATATGTTATATAAATGAAGTGCTATATTTGGTATTTAAAGGTTCTCTTGTCCCATTAATAATGTCAAATAGTCTGCATATTAAATATGAATTTGATTTTTGTGTCATGTAAAAAGTTCAATAATTCTTACATTTTTGCTGTTAGTTACAATTTATCTATAATGACTACTGCTTTGTTATCAACAGTAATATTAACAGTAGAACTCTTTGTCTTCAAGAGTATGTCAGTTCAGCCAGCTGAAGAATGCATTGCAATTATGTACGGGCCCTTTAATCCCTCAATTCTAGATTAATTCTGTAATATAAATTGAATAACAATCTCTTTTGTGATGCTTATGTTAAAAGGGAAAACTAATAAAGCACAATATACTTCACATAGAACAAAGTTTCACCATTTGCTAGAATTATGTATTACTTTATTTTTATTTTTCTTCAGGTTTGGTTGGGATGTTCCAGTAATTTTGAGAAATTCGGAAGAGACTCAGTTCAACACAAGAGTTTTCAAAAAGCAAATGAGACAAGTCAAGAATCCTTTTGGCTTAGAGATCACTAATCCATCTTCAGCTTCAATTACAAGTTGGTGACTGTTTTCCAGAGATTTTTTTCTTTCTTTCTATGCCCCTTTCTCAGCACATTAATTTTTTTTTCTTTATTGCTTTCTCTTCTTTGGACTTAATAAGTATTTATTGAACACCTGTTTTGTTCTAGGAGCTATACTAATACTACAGATACAGAGACTAATTATTCACAAACTTTGCTTCTCAGGAACTTACCAACTAGCAAACTGAGGCATTTGTGTGAAAATAAAGTATCACAGATGTTAATAAGATAAGTCTGTTGCACTGCTGTTTTCATGGGTCTTCAGTGCAGTGAGAAATGAACAGATGGTGTGGTAGAAACACAGTGAATGTAAGGTTGCTAACTTTCTGAAGAATAACTTTTTAATCTGAGATTGTGGTATTTTGGGTATAAGTTATTTTGGTATAAAATGTTATTTTGGGAGATGGTAATAATAGATGATGTTTGCTTCTGTGCTTTTTGGAAAAGTAAGTTGTCTGCTAGACTATCTGGGAACCACTGGAGTGAAACATAGAGGAAAAGAAAAGAAAAAAAGAATAGAAAGGAAAGAAAGAGGGAGGAAGAAAGGGGGAGGGAGGGAGGAAGGAAAGAGAGACAGGAAGGGAGGAAAGAGAGAGAAAGAGAAAGGGAAGGAGGGAGGAAAGAAGAAACGGTTAAGTTTGCTGAGGTGGGGAGGCAGGCATAAGGAAAAGCCTCATAAAGAATGTGCTGAGTCTGTCTTATTTTTTTTTTTTCTTTTGCTTTCCTTTTTTTTTTTTTGAGTAGAGTCTTCAAAGATAAGTAGGTGTTTATCTCATGAGGTTGGGAGAAATTCTAGGTAGAGGGAGAAGCATGAACAAAGCACTGAGATAGAAACAGAATAATCCGTTAGAGAAACAATCGATAGTTTGTTACAGAGAAAACACAGGGTGGGACAGGTAAGAGAGAAGAGTGGGGGGAAGACTCCGGTTCTTTGCAGGGCCCTCCAGAGACAGATCCTATTACCAGGATAAATAGTACAGGAGGAACAGCAGGTTCTGGAAGAAAGGTAATGAATTCAGTTTTGAACTTCTGGATTTTGAAATGCTTTTTTAGCAGCTGAGATACAGGGTATAGTTCCATAGTTCTACAAAGATTTCTAGGCTGAGACCCTGTCACCTTTTACACTTGCTCACATTTCTGGGATCTTAAAAACAAATAACCCCAGCCTTTCTCAGCTTTTAACCCTGTTGTATATCCTGTCCCCTTTCTTTTCCCTTCATAGCCAAGCTTCTCAAAAGCCAGTTGCATTTGCCTTCTTCCCTTAGCCTGCTTCACTTTCCACAGATCAGTGCAGTCTGATTTTTGTCTGTATCCCTTTACTGAAATGGCTTTCCCCAAGGTCGCTGATGACCACTTCTGTCCCCCACAACCTTGCCCTTCTGCAGTCAGAAAATCCTGTCGACACTTTGTAGACATGAGTTAGCACTATCTCTGCAGAGTTTCACAGAGTTGACCAATCCTTCCTTCTTGACACCCTGCTCCCTTAACTTCTGTGACCCTTCCTGTATAGCCATTTTCCTGTCTATAACTTCCAGAATCACTTGTTGAAAAGCAGCATACTTAGTCGATAGGGATTATCAACCTTAAGTAAATATTGATTTGTAATGAAAAAGTACAAAGTTTCTTATTCTGCCTTAGCTGTAAATTTTATACTATTAGCCTATGAATTAAAGAGAACTAAGGACCTCTTTTTTTTCCCCTCTCACGGTGGGTAAGGGGTTCATTCTGACATTTTTCATTAGGGAAAAGCGTGTTTAAGGTATGACACAGGTAAATAAATAAATACATAAATTTAAAAAGGGGTGTCTGGGTAGTACAGTCAGTTAGGCGTCTGACTCTTGATTTTGCCTCAGATAGTGATCTCACAGTCATGAGATCAAGCCCCACATCAGGCTCCATGCTGGGCTTGGAACCTGCTTAAGAGTTTTCCCTTTCCCTCTGCTCCTACCCAACTCACGTGTGCACTTTCCCTTTTCTCTCTCTCAAAAAAGAAAAAAAAAAGATATGACAGAGAAAATTAATCTGTTTAGAAAACATGCCTAATTAAAAGGTACAGAACAGTTGTAGTTAGTTCAGGGGCACCTGGGTGGCTCAGTTGGTTAACTCTCTGACTCTTGGTTTTGGCTCAGGTCATGCTCTCACAGTCTGTGGGATCAAGCCCTGTGTTGGGCTCTGCACTGACATTATAGAGCCTTCTTGGGACTCTCTTTCTTCTTCTCTGGCCCTCCCCTGCTCTCGCTCTCTCTTTTTTTTTTCTCTCTCTCTCTCTTTCAAAAAACATAAACTCATAAAAATAAGAAAATAAGAACAGTGGTAGGTTGGTGACCTCTGACCTCTGTGGCCAGGCACTTGGATCTGCTTCAGTGTCATATCTGGGTCTTAAGCAAGACTCCTGACCCAAAAAACTACCAGTACAAAGCCGTCCTTCCCACCACACAGTTCCACAAGCCTGGAAACGCTGAAAAAGTAAAAACTGATTTATTGTTACCAAGCAAACACACTTGTGAGCTAGAAAGTTTGAGGAAATCCATTAGTTTTCCTTGTAGGCAGAAATAGTCCCCCTCTAAATGTTAGAAGCAAATGAAAAGATATCCATTGAATAGAAGACCTGTCAGTCACTAACCAGCAATAGCATTACCAAAGTACACAAAAAACATTTTTGATGTTTGGATTTATAGCATGCTTCTTGAAGTATTTTAATTTTTAAAATACCAGTACCCATCACTGATTATCTGTCTTTTATGGGGAAATAAGGAGAGGGATTTTGGAGGGAATTATATTCAACAGAATAGAATTCATTTGTTTAAACTGTAGACAGTGGATATCATTAAAGATGTCTAACCAGGACATTAAAATAATATTCTCGGCAATAATTGTGACATTTTACAAGGTTATTTCATTTGATGTGTAGATAGTTTAAAAATCCAGGTCCTTGGGGCACCTGTGTGGCTCAGTTGGTTGAGCATCTGACTTTGGCTCAGGCCGTGATCTCAGGGTGCATGGGTTTGAGCCCCACATTGGGGTTCGCTCTGACAGGGCGGAGCCTGCTTTGGATTCTCTGTCTTCCTCTCTCTCTGTCCCTCCTTGGCTTGTGTTCTCTGTCTCTCAAAAATAAATAAACATTAAAAAAACAAACAAACCCAGGTCCTTTTTCACCACTGTCCCCAAGGTGCTGGGCACGTAGGGGAGGGAAGGGGACTACCTGGAGATCTGATTTACTTGAAAGTGAATGAAACTCCATTTTAATCATAGTCATTTAGCTCTCTTTACTATGGATGGGTTGCTGGGATTTCTTTTGTTTGGATACTGTGGTGATACTGTGTTTGGATTTACAGTGTTTCCATGTCCCCAGTGTAAAAGGTTTTATGGATATGTTAGTTGAGTTGAATTCATTTGGGCCAGAAATTCTCCTGTTCCTTTGTAACAGTTTCCTTGTATTCTGGCTTATTTACCCTGTAGACAATATGACACACATTGCATTTTGGAAGGAATTTGTGAACTTCTATTCTCTCCAATGTAAGATTTTCATTTCCCATCACTCCAGATTTATTACCCTCAGCATGATCACCTTGTACATTAGTTCTTCTTTCTCAGGGATTCTCTTCAAGAAAGTTTGTGGCTTTTCTGTTCTATTGTTTCTTTTTTTTTTTTTTAATTTATTTTTTTGAGAGAGAGAGAGGGAGACAGAGCGTGAGCAGAGGAGTGACAGAGAGAGATGGAAACACAGAAGCTGAAGCAGGTTCCAGGCTCTAACCTGGCAGCACAGAGCCTGACGCGGGGCTTGAAGTTGTGAACCGTGAGATCATGACCTGGGCCGAAGCTAGATGCTTAACCGACTGAGCCACCCAAGGCGCCCCTGTTTCTCCTTTTTTTAATGGCTCAATTTTTTTGCAAGACTGTCTCTTATGCTGGGCTTTCTTTGCCTGTTACAGGTTAGGGCAGGCTGGGAGAAATATCCCCCATGCTGCTTCGGTTGGTTTAGATTCAGAGTTTTCTGCTCTAAGGCTGCGTTCCAAGTCTGCTGTTGCTCTTGATCTGAGATGGCATTGTGTTTGCACTGAATCTTAGAAGACTAAGAAAATGTAAGAATGAGAACTGTCTGCAGAACAAATGAGAAAAACTATAGGGAGAACAGCTTTGCCCCGGGGGGATTTGAACTGACATCAGTTAGTGTAAATCAGTACATTATCTTCTCAGTCTGTGTCATGGGCAAGTTTAGGAAAGATTGTGGAGAGTGGAATTTATAGATTCTATTCTTTCTCACGAACTTAAAATATTAACTTCAGAGACACACTCTGTTGAAGTCTGCTTAGTATCCGGTTGTCAGTGGTCTCTGACACTCTGCCCCTTTTAGTCAAGTATATTCGGTGTGTTAACGAGTCTTTTATGCAGCTCTGAGTCTCTGGAGCTCTGGTTCTTTTTACACAGCAAATAAACTGGGTAGTTTTATAAGTTTTAGGGCTTATCCTTCCATGGTTGTTTGTTAGTGTAAACACACACGTGGATATGGATGCCCCTCCTGTGAGATAAATAGTACTACGCTGTAAGCTTTCCTGCACCTTGCTTTTTTCTCTTAACGATAGATTCTGAAGATCATCCCACAGTAGAAGATACAGATATTTTGCTATGCTTCAGTTCTTTTTTAGGAGCTACAAAGTACTTCATCATAGAGCATTTCACATTTTATTCATTTAATCCCCTATCAGTGGGCATTTGGTTAACTTCCTGCATTTTGAAAAAACTAGTGCTGTATAGATACATCTTTTCACATTTTTCACATTTTTTCCAAGAATATTAAATCATTTTCTGGGTTCCTTTTTTTTTTTTTTCACTTTCTTTTATATGCCTTTTCTATTTTTCCCTTTCTTACCTACTTCGTCTTTCCTTACTTCATGTCCTCTGGTTCTGTTGTGACATAAAGAAAAGGATGTATGATTTTTAACATATATTAACTTCAAACATACAAGCATTGTTATGTAACATAATATAAATGGTATATATTAACATTGATATATGTTTTATTATAATATGTAAATTAATATAATGCATATTAGATTTAATATATAAATATATATTTAAATGTGTATTGATGGAATGTTTTTCTTCAGCTATTTAATAGATAATTGAAAAATAATAGCTAATTAAAATTTCCATTCTTTTTTTTTTTTTATTTTATATATTTATTTAGAGAGAGAGAGAGAGAGATTGAGAATCCCAAGCAGGCTCCAACACTTAGTGCAGAGTCCAACATGGGGCTCAATCTCATAACCATGAGACCATGACCGGAGCCAAAATCAAGAGCCAGACACTTAACCGACTGAGCCACCCAGGCCCCCCAAATTTCCCATTCTTTGATTAATACCTGATGATTGGAATCATATAAAACATTGAAATCAAATTCTGTTGCAATTACATATGCAAAGTTCCTGCCAATTAAAATTTTTGCCTAACTATTATTAGAAATTATCCTATGTCGCTGCTAGTATACGTACTCTAAATCTGAGACTCGATGTACATACTACTAATTACTGAGAGGGAAAGTGAAAAACTCAATTTTTGGTATCCTGTAGAAAATCTTATGTTTGTGTATATCCTTCCAACACTTAATCTTGATCATGTTTCAAAAAATACATAATGGGGCACCTGGGTGGCTTGGTCAGTTGAGAGTCTGACTTCGGCTCAGGTTATTATCTGGTGGTTTGTGAGCTCCAGCCCCACATCAGGCTCACTGCTGTCAGCCTGTCAGTGCAGAGTCTGCTTTGGATCCTCTGTACCCTCTCTCTGCCCCTCCCCAGCTGGTGCTCTCCAAAAAATAAACAGTAAAAATAAATATGTATCTAAAAATTATAAATAAAATAAAAAATACATAATGTATTAATCAGAATTCCTATTAAAGCAACAGAAATGACCTCAATAAAATGATACAGGGTAGCTTACCAGAATTGCCAGTAAGTTTGGAGAGCCAGAATCAGAGACCAAAGCTATTCAGCCAAGAACAATGCCCTAAACCATGTACTTAAAAAAAAAATTTTTAGTGTTTGTTTATTTTGGAGAAAGAGAGAGAACGCGAGTGGGGGAGGGGCAGAGAGAGAGGGACACACAGAATCTGAAGCGAGCTCCAGATTCTGAGCTGTTGGTGTGGGGCTTGAACTCACTAACTGCGAGATCTTACTTAACCTGAGACAAAGTTGGACGCTTCCCGAATAAGCCACCCAGGTCCCTCTTGAACCATGTGCTTTTGATCTAGTTAAGTCCACCACTGCCACCGAGCACCAGATACGGCAGTTTCCTCTAACAGCTGTAGAAGACACTAGATATTGCTGCCCTTGAACTTGATATTGCTGCAACTGCCATAAGCAAGGGAAAAAAAATCATACAGGTGGCACACAGTAAGTCCTATGAAGTGTTTAATAAATAAGTAAAATGATATAATTTGTAGGTCTGCTTATCATTTATTTGTCCACTTAATCAGGTTTATTCAAATAACAATATTTTTTTATGCTGAAAGCAAACAAATGAATGAGGACATTGCTATAAAGCCCTTCATGTTTTGGAATCCCCACTCTTTCCCTAGGATATTTTGCATGTTACGTGGGACATTAACTGTGTGATAGAGTATATGTATATTAATGTTGTCAGTGTGTATATTAATAGTAGTAAGGCTTGATTTCTTTTTAATATTTGTTCCTGCTTCAGTGGTCATCTTGTGGACCCCATGAGTTACATGTGCCCACTTTCGAGACAGCTCTGCTCTGAAGGTTGCATAATCCACTTTTGGAGACAGTGCTACTATTTCTTGTATTTAGGATTTTATATGCTATTAAAGTGGTAGGTTATCAATAGTGAACTATATTTCAGTTGTTAAACTGTGTGTGAGAGAAGTCTTTAAGTCACACACACAAAATTAACTTGATCATTTCTAAGTATAAGTGTGTAAATAATAAAGAGTTTACTGATGGTGCTTCAAAATTGTGTAGACGTGGAAGTCTTTATGTCACTTGTTCAGGGACTAGTTCCTTCATTTACAGGCACATGCCCTTTAATGAGTTCTTTTATGCCACCAACTTGGCCAGCATCCAAAAGGAAGCTTTTGTTATTCAC
This sequence comes from Hyaena hyaena, assembly GCF_003009895.1. Lineage (NCBI taxonomy): Eukaryota > Metazoa > Chordata > Mammalia > Carnivora > Hyaenidae > Hyaena > Hyaena hyaena. Next base: position 1,160,258 of record NW_024080808.1, on the reverse strand, counting down.
TGTGTACCATTGTATTAGGAATTACATTAGGTAATTTTCTTGTCTTTGTCTTCTCTTTGTCTTTGTTTTCTACAGCTGGCATAACTTTGACAACAGATTGCCTTGAAGATAGCCTCCTTACATGCTATTGGGGGTGCAGTGTTCAAAAATTATATGGAGCTCTACAGAAGCACTTTTATTGCTTCCGAATAAGTACTCCCCAAGCACTGGAAGATGCTCTGTATAGTGAATATCTTTATCAAGAACAGTATTTGTATCCTTTTATCTCATATATCCACTAACAAATGAACATTTTAGACATCAGACTTTTTATGGATAAAATAAACTCTTTTCTAAGTTACTGTTACTGTTGGTGTATTGCTGTATTTTTGATTATAGTGGCAATTTACCTTTACATCTTCAAAAAGTATTAAAAAGGACAGCAAAGAAGAAATATATTGCCAGTTACCAAGAGACACTAAAATTGAAGACTTTGGTACAGTGCCCAGATCTCGCTATCCATTGGTAGCAGTGTTGACGCTAGCTGATGAGAATGACCGAGAAATTTATGATATTGTAAGTAATTTTAAAATTCTGGAAACATTCCTTCAAGTGATTTGGATGATGGGTCATCATTATTTGGCAAATAGACAAAGTTTTGTTTTCATTCTTGAGGCTATACATTTGGCCCAGACACACTTTTCTTGAAAACGGAATCTATGGGAAATACTGTTGTATGATTTTTATACATAGAACAGCTCCTTTAGAGTATGACTGTTTTTTCCATAGGAGTTACAAGAATATGATAATTACTTAGAAAATAAAAGTTACATTATAGTTGAATTAATTTTATTCGATAATCCATATGTTTGCTAGGTAGATAAAGTCAGGAAGCGTGTTTATTCTTAATATTTTTAACACTGAGTAGATAAGCATTGTAACCATCTGCAGTGCTCGATTTTAAAATAGTGTTGCCTCTTTGCATGCTTAACAGCACCTTGTTTCCGTCGTAGCCTCTGCTGCACCTACATCGTATATGTATTTGGTTCCTGTATTTTCAGTAATTCTAGTAATCTCCATTTCTCATTATGTGCTAATTATTTCTTTAGTCTGGTAGTTTGTCCCTACTGGGAAGATAAAATCATCTTAGTGATCTAAGAGGACCTGAGCCCTGACATTCCTCTAAGTACGGTAGAGGCTTATACAGGAAATAAACTTTTGGTGAAATCCTTTCATGAGAAGAATGCCCTTATACACAACTTGCTACTTTTCTGAAGTGCATGATATAGTTATGTTTGTTGATTAAGATACGGTAACAGTTTATGATACTTGTAATATACACAGTGTATTCACTAACATTAGCTGATTTACTGCTTCCAACAACCTTATATGTTAGGACCAATATTCTTCTTATAAAGACTGAAATAGAGTCTGCAGAAAAATCCCAGTCATTCAGGAAGAGGTGGAACCAGGACTTGATGTCCTAAGCCTTTGTAGTCCTGTGCCAAGTACCTTTAAAAAAAATTATTTTTAAAGGAATATCTCCTTAAGGATTATCTCCAAGCGTACATTTTCTTGCATTCGGAAGGTGCAGACCCTTATTATTGAGGAATCTATACCCTGCTGATACACAGTTTGGGATTTTAGTCTTACCAAATTGAAGTTCTACTGAACTGAAGTCAGTTTAGTTTTTCTAAATAAGTAATACTAATAGCGGTATGTTTCCACAACCTAATAATACAGTGCTTAGAACACAGTAGGTGCTCACTAAACTTGATGAATGGGGAAAAAAAGCCATATCAAGCAATGTTAGTGAGTCTCAGAGAGCTTGACAGGAAGTCAGTTGAATGTACAGGAGCAGTGAGGAGTGCATAGGAGAGATCCTCTGGTTTTCGCCCTCTCCCCCTCCCCCCTCCCCCAACTCTTTCCAGTTGAAGATAAATAAGAACTGGGAGGTTGGTGTTTCATGTTTCCAGCCTCTGTTCTTTATCCTGCCCACCCTGGCAAGGTAACCCTTCTGTCACCACTGTGTCCCCCATGTCTTCTCTGCTTCCCTACTTCCTTCCTCTCACTCAGAACAGATAGGGTCAGATCTGTCACCTGCCTCCCAGCTTCTCCTTTTGGTTTCTTTTCCGCTCACCGAGGGTGCTCTCTATCTGTTTAAGGTACTCAGAGCCTTCGTTTTCTAACTTTCTTCCTCAGTCTGAAGAGAGTGTGTATATGTTAAAATATATATAACATAGAATTTACTGTTTTAATCACTTCCCAGTGTACAGGTCAATGGCAGTATAAATAGGGAAAATTTGCTATCAGGTCCCTGATCCAACTGGAATGAAAACTATGTGGCCCAGCTGTACATGTGGGAAACGCATTCCCACAGGGTAGCCGGCATCAGACCCTCAAGGGTTAATAGGCATTTTCTTTTTACCTTTTATTTATTTACTTTTTTCAATGTTTGTTTATTTTGAGAGAGAGAGAGAGAGAGCGACCCCGGGAGAGACAGAGAAAGAATCCCAAGCAGGCTCCACACTGTCAGTGCATACTGTGATGTGGGGCTTGAACTCACAAACCATGAGTTAATGACCTGAGCTCAAATCAAGAGTCAGACCCTTAACCAACTGAGCCACCCAGGAGCCCCACTTTTCCTTTTAAAGTCTCCCTGCCTGGGTCCTCCCCCCGGGGTCTTTTCTTCTTATCAGACTCCCTCCCCCTTTTTCCTGTTAATCTTGCTTCTCATTTCTTAACTCTCAGATCAGTTCTAATATTGGAACTAAAGCATATTTGTTAGCATAGTTTTATTAGTTTTGTCTGTTCTTAATTTTAAAAGCAAGCCAAGCATTTGGTTTTTCAATATTTCATCTGAGGGTGATAGTCTAAATCTATGTATATATATATATTAAACTCTACCATTTCTATTGTAACAGTAAAAGTTACATTTTGACAATGTAGTCAGTTATTTTAGGTAGATTAAGAAAAGCAGAGGTTGTTATTGCAGTATTTTGGCTTTGAAATTTTTTTCATTTTTACTCAATTATATTAAATTTCTGTATTATGCAAATAATTCGTGTTTGCGGCAGGAAATAGAATTAGAAAATATAGATAAGCCAGAAGGAAAAAAGCACAATCACCTATATTGTATCATCCAAAGTTAACCACTGTGAATATTTGTATCTTTGCAGACCTTTATATATGTATTTTTAAACAAAAACAGCATCAAACAGTACTGTCTTGTGACATGTTTTCATTTAGTATTTGGAGGTCTTCTTTGGAGAAGTGTCAATTCATGTCTTTTGTCCATTTCTTCACCGGATTATCTTTTGGGTGTTGAGTTTGATAAGTTCTTTATAGATTTTGGATACTAACCGTTTATGTGATTTGTTGTTTGCAAGTATCTTCTCCCATCCCATTGGTTGCCTTTTAGTTTAGCTGATTGTTTTCGTCGCTGTGAAGAAGATTTTCATTTTGTTGAGGTCCCAGTAGTTCATTTTTGCTTTTGTTTCCCTTACCTCTGGGGACGTATTAAGTAAGAAGTTGCTGCGGCCAAGGTCAAAGAGGTTTTTGCCTGCTTTTTCCTTAAGGATTTTGATGGCTTCCAATTAGGTCTTTTCATCCATTTTGAGTTTATTTTTGTGTATGGTATAAGGAAGTGGTCCAGGTTCATTTTTCTGCATGTCGCTGTCCAGTTTTCCCAGCACCACTTGCTGAAGAGACTGTCTTTAGTCCATTGAATATTCTTTCCTAACAGTCTTCGTTACACCTTGTTTTTCCCATCAGTACAGGTTCTAGGCTGGAGTCAGATATTCTATTTGTCATGTATCTTTAACCTCTGTTAATCTAGAACTATTTTCATAGCCTGTTTGTCTTTTACAACAGTAGTATTTTTTTTTTTTTTAGAAAAGAAAAGTTTACTTATTTATTTTGAGAGAAAGGGAGAGAGAGCTCATGTATGCATGGCGTGGGATCTGGGGAGGGCCTTAGGGAGGAAGAGAAAGGATCCCAAACAGGCTCTACCCTGTCAGTGCAGAGCTGGACATGGGGCTGGATCTCTTGATCCTTGAAGTCTTGACCCTAGCCGAAACCAAGAGTCAGGTGCTCAACCAACTAAGCTACCCAGGCAACCAATGACATTAGCATTTTTGAAGAATACAGTTACATATACCCTTTTTGTAAAATAGTACAGTTCTCGCTGTGTTTGTCTTATGTTTCATTATGATTAGATTGTAGTTGTGCATTTTCAGCCAGTGTACTTCACAGGTGATGATGTATGCTTTTCAGGGCTGTACCTTTCCAGGCATGGGCAGTTCTTTCCCCTCATTGGTGATGTTCATTTTGATATCTCTTGGCAAGATGTTATTTAAATTTCTCCTCTGTTCTAGTTTTACTCCTCCCTTGCAAATAGTAAGCAGTTGAGGGGGGCACTTTTAAAACCATGCAAATACCCCAATCTTTATGAGAATTTCCCCCTGGATATAATGTCCATTGATAATTCTTACCAGATTTTATCTTTATCATGATGGTTGCAAAAATGATTATTTTTCAACTCCAGCCCTTCAATCAGCCCTCAGTATTCTACTATAAGCAAGTCTTTCTCTCTTTCTCTTTCTTTCTTTCTTTCTTTCTTTCTTTCTTTCTTTCTTTCTTTCTTTCTTTCTTTCTTTCCTTCCTTCCTTCCTTCCTTCCTTCCTTCCTTCCTTCCTTCCTTCCTTCCTATCCATACAGCCTCAGGAATTCCTTTTTTCCCCCCAGTAGCTTATAAGTCATTACTGAATTTAATTATTTTGGTGCTCAACTGCCTTCTCCTTATTTTTTGCCCAAAGATTTATAGTTAAACTCTGTGTCCATAAATTACTCGGATTAGTTCTAAAAGTCAAAATTAGAGAAGGTATACTCAGGTATTGCTCTCATCCCTTCCTCCCATTCTTATATACCCCAGTTCTTGTAGATAACCAAGTTTATTTTTTTCTCATTTATCCTTCCTATGTTTCTTATTGTAATGATGAGAAGATACACATGTATATATTTTTTTCTTATTTTCTCTTTCTTACTGCAAAGGTATCACATTTTATATACCAGATATGTTCCTGCTTTTTTTACTTCATAATATCTCCTGGAAACCACTCCAGATCAGTTTGTAGAGCTCTTCCTCACTTTGTTTTTTCACAGCCGCATAGCACTCCATTGTGTGTAGGATGTATAGTTACCATAGTTACTTAGCCAATCTCCTATAGTTGGACATTCAGATAATTTCCGGTATTGTGCAATAACAAATAATCTTACACTGAATAATCTGTGCATATGTATTTTCATATTGTTGAGTTGTACGGTCGATGGGTAAGGGCATGTCATTTTGTTACATGTTGACAAATTCCCCTCAATTGGGATTATACCCTTGGAATTGTACCTTTCTTTTTTCTTTTTTATAAATTTCCACCAGCAATATATGACTATTCGGGTGACTGTTTCTCCATAGAGTGTATTGACAAACATTTGAAATCTATTAATCTAATGAGTGAGAAGTGATATCTCAGTGAAGTTTTACTTTGTATTTTGTCATGCTGTGAGTGAAATTGAAGATTTTTTTTTAGAGTTTATTTACTTTGAGAGAGAGAGAAAGAGAGCTTGAGCATGAGTAGAGGAGGGGCAGAAGAGAGGGAGTGATGGAATCTCCAGCGGGTTCCACGCCATCAACATAGTGCCTGAGATGGGGCTCAAACTCACAAACCATGAGGTCATGACCCGAGATCAAGAGTTGACGCTTAACTGATTGACCCACTCAGATGCCCTGAACATCTTTTAATATGGCTAAAGACTATGTTTATATTTTTGAGTAGATTGTTCATGTCTTTTGCCCATTTTTTAACAGGATTTTTGGTCACTTTTTTCAGTATTTAAAAGTTCTTCATAAGTTAGGGATATTGTGAATATTTTATTCCAATTCTTAAGATGTCTTTTGACCTTGCCTATGGTGCTTTTTGTGATACAAGTTTTAAATTTTTATACAGTCAGATGCATCTGCCTCAGAGTTTATGTCATAGTTAGGAAGTCTGTCCCTACACTGAGAATATAAAGGAATTCACATGTTTTCTTTTAGTGCTTACATAGTTTTTTTTTCTTTTTTACAATTAGATTTCTTATGCTTTTGGGGTTTATTTTTTATGTATGGTTATGAGAAATGCATCGTATTTTATATTTTTCCAAACAGCTATCCAGTTGTCCTAATACTTTTTATTAGAAAGACTATTTGCCTAGTAATTTCAGATGTCACCTTTATCATATTTGTATAGAAAGCTGGGTCTGTTTCTTAACTGTTAGTTCTGTTCTAGCCACCTGTCTGTTCATGTGCCTGTACCATATTATTTTAATCTTAGAGGCTTTGTAGTATGTTTTAATATCTGACTGGGCTCAGTCCTCTGCAGGGCTTTCTTTTCAGTATTTTCCTAGCTATTCTTAGGTGTTATTTTTCCATATGAGAATTTTAGAGTTAATTCATATAACTATGAAAAAGCTCTTTGGTATTTTTGTTGGGATTGCATTAAATTTATAAATGTGAGTATAACTAAAAATAACTGGCAAAAATATTGCCAATATTGAAATATTGTTCAGTAATTGATCCTTTTTAATGACTGTGATTTAAATAAATTATTGTAAGTTTTCCAATTTGTCAACCTTTTATTTTTATTTCATATGCCTATGAAATAACATTGATGGTATTCAATTTTTATTTTAGATTTCCATGGTGTCAGTAATTCATATTCCTGATAAGACTTATAAACTTCCCTGTAGAATATTATATCAATATTTACTCCTGGCTCAAGGTCAATTTCATGATCTTAAGGTAAGTACCCTGTCGTCTTCCTCTGTCCCTTTTGTCTTCAGAGTTTCAAAGAATGACCACTTATAAAGAGATAATGTTTTTCATTTAGTCACAGAAGTTAGCTGTTGTTTGCTACTGGGTTTGCTAACTCACAAATTTTGAGCAGCACAAATTTTTAACTCCCAGATTTAAAGAGTAATTGCCATTTGTGTTTATCCTTAAACTTGTTTTTTTGGTTTTCAGCAACTTTTCATGTCTGCAAATAGTAACTCCATGCCCTCCAGCAATTCATCTCCAGAAGAAAAAAGCACAGACCGAAATTTGCTGGAAAAGGCTGGACTGTCTGAAAGTGAAGTGGAGCCTCCTGAGGAGAATAGCAAGGACTGTGTTGTTTGCCAGAATGGGACTGTGAACTGGGTGCTTCTGCCGTGTAGACACACATGCTTGTGTGATGGCTGTGTTAGGTATTTTCAGCAGTGCCCTATGTGCAGGCAATTTGTTCAGGAATCTTTTGCACTTTGCAGTCAAAAGGAGCAAGAGAAAGACAAACTGAAAGCTCTTTGAGAGCATTGTTCCAACTGAAAAGTACACCTTCCACTGAAGATATAGAAATTTGTGTTCTTGGAACGAATCATAACATGGAATCTACAGTGTTGACCATCAACAAAAATTCTATTTTTAACTTCACATTTGTAGAGTACATGGATGATGAAAATTAATTCCTTCCTGTTCACCATGATAAATACTAGAATACCATCTGTGTTGATACATAAAAATTCACTCAACTCTTGAGAAAAATATAAATGTTTGCCCTTTTATCAGCTAGAGGATTTCAAATAATGTTGATTAGGAAAAATTCTGAAAAGCAATCCATCTAAAACTTGAGGAGGTTAACGTCTCAAGATTTCTGGATGCTCTGCCTTTGACATAATCTGGAGTGCAACTGAAAGTAATTGTATGTTCCCCATTTTATAAAGGAGTTGGAAAGACTTTCTAACTTTAAAACTTTTCAGAAAATAACAGTTGTTAAAAACATCCATGTAATGGTTTTTAATTTTCCTTTTAGTCACATAAACACAAGTCTTAATTTTAATATAGCTTCTTAAATCATACATGCAAGATACAGTTCATTTTTTGCAAGATACAATTCTTGACTGTTCTTGGTATAACGTAGATTAAAATGATACTCATCTGTAGGAGGCAGATATATGAAACTTGGACAGTAAAATATCTTGGCTAATTAAATTAATTGTCAAATATGATTAGGATAGCAGGATGTGACCTGTCAAGGAAGATCTGTGAGACTTGTAATGCCTTACCTTAGATTTCCTCCTGCATAGCAAATCCATCCCAAACTGGAGAGGTTTTGGAGCCAGAAAAACTTCTAAGAGAAACAAATAACTATTTTTTTCTAGTGTATTTTTATTCAGAATAGACCCATATCCTTCAGAGCAGTCACGTGATAGGCGAAGAGCCCCATCCCCCATGCTTTCCAAGATGACAAAGAAGGAAAAGGTAAATCATGACTTTCTGTGTCTTCAGGAGAAATTTAATTCACTAAGAAATGAGATCATGGCAAATAAACTGAACTTCAGGGAATTTTTCAAGACTTTTTTGCCCTGTTTGTATTAGAATAATGCCTTATCTTTGTATCAGTGTTTTTACATAATATCATTTCATTTTACTCAAATACAACACTCTGAAAAAGATATTACCTAGTCTCCATTATACACCAAATCAAACGTTCGTCTTTGTTCAATAGCTGTGTAATAATAAATACCTTCTAGGGCCACATTCCTTTTTGGGGTCAGGGCTGCAAAGAATCAGGCAAGATTTCTGACCTCAAAGTATTTGTGCCTCCAAGGAGCACTGACAGCATATCCCTCTTCAGAAATTCCTCGGTCTGTTCCAACTGTACCACTGAAAGGGGGGCCGTCCAAAGCGGCCGCCTCTGCCGCAGTCAGCCAGTGACAGTTCGTCTGGGAAACTCACTTTGGGGTAAACCGGGGGAATCTTAGATCATTTTGCCCTTTTCAGCCATCCTGTTTCTCTCTACAGATCTGTCCAGAAATATAGTTGTTTTATCATATGTGATGGATTCCACCTGCAGTCTTCCTCCACTCTTCATAATTGTTTTATTGTAGTAAAATATATGTAACAGAAAATTTACCATTTTAACTATTTTTTTAATGTCTTTCAATTTATTTTTGAGAGAGTGAGCACAGCGGGGGAAGGGCAGAGAGAGAAGAGAAGAGGGGAAAAAAAAAAAAAAAAAGATCCAAAGCAGGCTCTGTGCTGACAGCAGAGAGCCTGATGTGGGGTTTGAACTCACTAAGTACAAGATCATGACCTGAGCCGAAGTCATGCTTAACTGACTGGGCAACCTAGGCGCCCCCCAGTTTGACTGCTTTTAAGTGTCCAGTTCATTGACCTTAAGTATATTCACACTGTTGTGTGCCCATCATCAGTGTCCGTCTTCAGAAATTTTTATCATCTGAAACGGAAATTCTCTACCCGTTAAACACTGACACCCCCATGCCCTCTCTTTTCAGCCCCTGGTAACTACCATTATACTCTGTCTCTATGAAATAGACTATTCTAGGTACTTCGTATATGTGGAATTACATATTTGTCCTTTTGTGTCTGACATTTCACTGGGTATAATGTCTTCAAAGGTCATCTGTGCTATGACATATATCAGAATTTCCTTCATTTTTAAGGCTGATTAATATTCCATTGTATGTATATACCACATTTTGTTTAGGTATTCACCCATCATTTTTTATAATTCTTAAATGTGATTTGCCCTTAGCTCCTCTTGCTGTGACTAAAATAATTGATTTTCCTGCCGTTGGTGGTAGCAAATGTGAATAATTTGGTAGGTAATCAAGTAAAAACAAGTGCATTGACTCCTAGAGGCTATGTCAGCATTTTCCAGTAGCAGTGAATAAGTGAATAAGAATAAAATATGTCTCACAAAAGACATATTTTGTGAGAATATCTAAAAAAGCATTGTATTTGAATGGGTTATTAGAGAAAATATTTGGCTTATATAGATTAGTGGCTACTTTCCAAAATTATATAAAATTTATCTTCCCAACCATTTTTAAATGTACAGTCTAGTAGTGTTAAGTATATTCACATTCTTGTGCAACAAATCTCCAGAACTTGTTTACCTTACAAAACTGAAACTCTATACTCATTAAACTGTACCCCTCCTCACTCCAGCCCCCTGGCAACCACCAGTATAATTGTGGTTTTGATTTGCATTTCCCTAATGGCTTAATGATGTTGGGCATCTTTTCATGTGTTTATTGGCCATTTGTATACCTATTCAGATCTTTTGCCCATTGGGTTAACTTTTTATTATTGGCTTGTAAGAGCTTATATTCTAGATATGTCTTTTATCAGATACATGATTCAAAAATATTCTCCCATTCTTTAGGTTGTTTTCTCACTTTCTTCATGGTATCCTTTGAAGACAAAAGTTTTTAACTTTGATGAAGTCCAGCATATCTATTTTTTCTCTTGTTACTTGGGCTTTTGTTGTCATAACTAAGAAGTCTTGGCCCAAGTCAAGGTCACAAAGATTTACTCTTATTTCATTCCAAGGATTTTATCATTTAGGTCTGTGATTAATTTTGAGTTAAGTTTTATATATGTTATGAGGAAGTGGGTTCAGCTACATTCTTTTGCATGTAGATCCTCAATAAGTACTAGCAAACTGAATTCATCAATAGGTGAAACAATCAAACACCATGATCACATGAAATTTATTCCAGGGATGTAAAGATGTTTCAATATATGCAAATCAAGCAATGTGACACACATTAACAAAATGAGGGATACAAATAATCAGATCATCTTAATAAATGCAGAAAAAGCACTTGACAAAATTCAACATCCATTCATGATAAAACCTCTCCACAAACCGAGTATAGAGGTATAAGGTACCTCAACACCCATCGATTTATCTTGTTCATTCTCTATCTCTAGCACCAAGAGTAGCAGCTAGGTCAAAGTAGGCCTTCTAAGTATTTGTTGAATGGATAAATGATTGAATGAATGAATGAACAGTGTTTGGGGAGGTAGAAACAGGAATAGGAGAGTCTGGACTCATGGAGCAAGAATCTAATGGGAAAAGTAGACATGTGCTCCCAGGTTCATCAACTGTTACCATTCACTGCACCCAAGCTAGAACCATAAGAGTTACCCTAGACTCCTCATTTCCTTACTCAAAAAGTTACCAAGTGTTTAGATCCTTTTTCTCAACTGGATTACTGTAATAGCATCTTGATCCTGATTTTCCCACCTTCAGTCTTTGCCCATTTCAAACTCCAAACCATCCTCAAAACTTATTGATGTTATTGACATTTTCTGCACCTATTCCAAGATTAGTAAAACTTAGGGGCCCCTGGGTGGCTCAGTTGGTTAAGCGTCTGACTTAAGCTCAGGTCATCATCCATGGTTTGTGAGTTTGAGCCCCACATCAGGCTCTGTGCTGACAGCTCTGACAGAGCCTGGAGCCTGTTTCAGATTCTGTGTCTCCCGCTCTCTGACCCTTCCCCACTCATACTCCGTCTCTTTCTCTCAAAAAATAAATAAACATTAAAAAAAAGAATTTCCCACACTACTTTGTAGGTTGCTACACTTCAAACTGCCTTTAAAACGGATATTTCTATAATGCAAATTGGATTATATTGCTCGATTTAATATAACTGCAACGGGTCTTCCATACCTTTAAGATTCATTCATTCATTTAGCAAATATTTGTTAAATGGCAAAGTCTGTGCAAGCCAATGGGAATACACAGATAAACAGATCAGTTCATGACTTATGCAGTTTCTAATCTATTGAGAGACACAGAGAAGTAAACAGGCAAAGTGGTAAGTGCTAACATAGGCTTAAGAACAGCGTATTATGGGAGCTTATGGAGGAAGCTACCTCAGACTTGGAAGAGGAGGAAAGGCTTCCCAGAGGAAGGGACAGAAAACCAAGACCCAAGGGACAGCTTGGTGTTGACAACACAGGGAGAACAGCACGTATAGATCATTCTAAGTTCAGGGAAATGGAAATAATTCAGACTAGCTGGAGTGCAGAGTAAGAAGGAGAGAGGGAATGAGGCTGTAGAGATAAATGGTCTTTAATTTCTTTCATCAATGTCTGATAGTTTTCAGACTGAAGACCTTGGGTAAATTTATTCCTATGTATTTTATTCTTTTTGATGCAGTTGCAGATGGGATTGTTTTCTTAATTTCTCTTTTGATAATCCATTGTTAGTTATAGAAACACAACTGATTTTTGTATATTGATTTTATATCCTGAAAATTTACTGAATTCATTCATTAGTTCAAACAGTTTCTTGGTGGAGTCTTCACGTCTGTATATAATATCACATCATCTGCAAATAGAGACTGTTTTACTTCTTCCTTTCTGACTTGGATGCCTTTTATTTCTTTTTCTTGTCTAATTGTTCTGGCTAGGACTTCCAGTACTATGTTGAATTAGAGTGGCAAGAGTGGGTATCATTGGATAAACTGAGGCAAGATCGGAAGGACTTGGTGAGAGTTAAACTTTATCATGAAAGTGAAGAGGAGTTGTTGAAGGCTGGCTGATGTGGAGCATGAACTGGTATGTTGCTGGGAGAAGGGGTCAAGATAGAAGGCCCAGAGACTATTAGGAATCTAGTCATTTGGTGGTGGTGGTGGTGGTGGTGGTGGTGGTGGTGGTGGTGGTGGTGATAAGCCTGGTGCTTGGGTGGAAGAAAAAAAAGTGCAATGGCCTAACGTGAAAAAGAGCTTGGGTGTTGGAGGAACAGAGAGAAGACCTATGTAGCTAGAATTGAAAAAATAAGGAGGAGCCATGTGGATAGGGTTGAAGAGAGGGCAGGCCTTATTATATGGCCATGGCAGGAGCTGGGACTGTCTTCTATGCAATGGGAAGATATTAGAAAATCAAAGTGAGGAGGTGACCTTGTTTGAGTTGCACTTTTAAAAGACTGAGGGAGGATGGATTTGGGGAAGAAGGTGGGCAAAATCAAGAATATAGACATCTTAAGTTTAAGATGTGACATCATACCTACCTTGTTTTATTTAATTGGTTGAACCTCTAGCATTTAATCTCTTCTGTGTTTATCATAGCTGTGTCCTACAGAAATTCTGCAGAGTTGTACTAGGTATAGGACTGAGTCAACTAGTCAGGTTAAGAGGAGGAGGAGTGTCCGTCATATAGTTTCTGTGATCTGAGCACTTTGTGTTTTTGCCAGTGATTAAGCTCTTGCCTCTCAGCTCCAGACCTACCTTTCCACTCTCTACTTTGTGATGCTGGTAAGACTCTGTAGACTAGCAGGCTGCCTATGAAGCTTTGCAAGTGGAGGGAGACTGGCAGATAGGAGGAAGAAAGGATTTGCTCCTTCCTGTTTCTTTTCTGTGGCCTTCCTATTTTTTCAAGCATTCCCTCAGTCTGCCTCCTTTCCCTGGCGGGGGTGGTTGATTCAGGAGCAGCAGGCAAATTCCCATTGCAGTTCTTCCAACATTTCTCAAACCTGCTTCCTCATCTCCCCACTCAGGACACCAGCCCCAGCCCAGCGGCACCCCTTCCTCAGAAGTCTGAGTCGTTCCGCTCCGGGAGGCCCCTCTTCCAGCCCTCTTGGTCTCTATAATCCCAACTTCTTTACTTTGTTTCTCCAGCCCTGGGGATGGTAGCTGCTTTCTGCAATTGCTACCTCTAAAATACCTTCATGTTTTTTTCCATTTGATTTTTCAGTCAGCCACCCTTTATGTTAATAATCTCTGATAAAATAATTGTGTCTTTTTGTCTCCTGCCTATACTCTAATTGATACAATTAGATACAATTATCTCCAATCATTCTGGCTCAGTTTACTAAAGTAGACAGAAAACTGAGGCCAACAGGATAAATAGCCCATATTACACAGCTACCGGCTGGTAGGGTTGGGATTTGAATTCAGTTTCGCTTTATTTTATTTTGCCTGAAGCTTGTGCTCTCACGCACTAGTCAGGAGACTACATTCAGACTACATTGTCCGAAAAAACACATGGTTTTTCATCACTGAACTGTAGATACAATTTAAAAATTCTCTCATCACTTTTGTTGCTTTTCTCGAACCTATTATCAGAGCCAGCATTTCCCCAAACATAGTCCAGGCAACATTACACTACAAGCCCTATGAAGAATGGATTCTGGGCTCAAGTAAATTTAGGGCCTGCACTAGACTATACTCTCCAGAAGATGTGTAAGGAATATTACCTTAAGAAAGGCTTTGAGGGGTGCCTGGGTGGCTTAGTTGGTTAAGCGTCCTACTTTCGCTTAGGTCATGATCTCGCGGTTCGTGGGTTTGAGCCCCGCTTCGGGCTCTTTGCTGACTGCCAGCTCAGAGCCTGGAGCCTATTTCAGAGTCTGTCACTCCCTCTCTCTCTGACCCTCCCCTGCTCATGCTGTCTCTCTCTCTCTCTCTCTTCTAGAAATAAATAAAACATTAAAACAAAAATTAAAAAAAAATAAATAAAATTTTCAACTGATCAAACCTGTGGACACATTTCAATCACACTTTTAGTTGAAAAGATATTGGCAGTTTTTAAATTAATAACCAAGATTACAATAAGGATTTGATGACTTCTGGGACAAGTGACTTTTGCTCTATTTCTCTTATGCCAGTCTGGGACAAGTGATTCCTCCACAAGTTCTAAGGTCCCACTTTTCCGATTCTGACCTATATAAATCCTGTAAATGGGAGTGGTTTTGCAATGTTTACATTTAATCTTCTGACTGTATTTATTTGAAAGTTTATGACACCTTGTGAGATGTTTTACTGTAAAAAACTATAATTAATACTTCTCATGTTTATTTTTAAGAAATATGAATCCATCTACATTTGTGTTTGAAACTGTGGTTCAAAACTTGCTTATATTTATATTTTATTTAAATAACTGTACCAATTAATTGGTTTGAATTATATTGTTTAGAAATCAGTAAACAATGTAGTATACCTAAGTGTTCTAAAAATTAGTTAGCCGCTTCTTATCTAACTCTATTCTAGAGAAAGCTGTGATAAAAGTTTTCTTCAGGGGCACCTGGGTGGCTCAGTCGGTTAAGCGTCCAACTTCGGCTCAGATCATGGTCTCACAGTTTGTGGGTTTGAGCTCCATGTCAGGCTCTGCGCTGACAGCTCAGAGCCTGGGTCTTGCTTTGGATGCTATGTCTCCCTCTCTCTTTGCCCCTCCCCTGCTCACACTGTCTCTCTGTCTCTCAAATAAATAAACATTTAAAAAGATTTTTTTAAAAACGTTTTCTTCATAGAAGATTCTTTAGTTTTAAAAAGGAATTAAATTCTGATACATACCACAACATGGATGAATTTTGAAAGCATTATGCTCAGTGAAAGGAGACAGACACGAAAAGACAACATTGTGTGATTCCACTTCTGTGAGGTCCCCAGAACAGGCAAATCATAGAGACAGAGAGTAGCTATTGGTTAACAAGAGTTGAGGGAATGGGAGAGAGGGAATTGTTTTTTTTAATGGCTACAGAGTTTCAGTTTGGGATGATGAAAAGTTCTGGAAATAGTTTGTAGGGATTTACCATACAATGTGAATGTATTTAATGCCACAGAGTTTTACACTTAGGAATAATTAGAAGGGTGGGGCGCCTGGGTGGCTCAGTTGGTTAAGCATCCAACTTTTGATTTCCGCTCAGGTCATGACCTCATGATTCGCTCTTTCTCTCTCTCTCAAAAATAAACATGAAAAAATAAAATAAAATATAAAAATCCTCTTTTAAAAAAAAAAGTTTTTGTTTTGAGGGTACCTGAGTGTCTCAGTCAGTTAAGTGTCCATCTTCGGCTCAGGTCATGATCTCATGGTCTGTGGGTTCAAGTCCCAGGGCGGGCTCTGTGCTGACAGCTCAGAACCTGGAGCCTGATTCAGATTTTGTGTCTCCCCCTCTCTCTATCCCCTCCCCTGCTTGCACTCTTTCACTCTCAAAAAGAAATAAACATTAAAAAAATGTTTAAGTCTTTTTTTTCTGAAAGAATTTTTTAAATTGAGGAACTAAAGGAAACTTGAAAACTATCCTGAGAGAAATAAGAACTTTAGTGAAAAGTGAAACCAGATTCCTCAAGAGTCTCACTGCCTTACCTGAGGCTCACCTGGCCATGTTGACAGGGCCCCGCCAGCAGCTTGGCTTTTGGCCTGGGTTGAGTCATGATCCCACGTGAAAATGTACTAGGGGTATGGGACATCGGCGCAGGCAATACCACTCTGCCCTGGGCTCACAGAACACCCGCTCTCTACCCCAGTATGTGCCTCTGCCAACACTCAAGTGTTGGAGCTTCCTCCAATGAGACCTGTACTCAAGGTTAGTCTTCCTGAGCCACGGCTCCTGGGCCTCACCCAGCTTGCCTTTCACTGCTGCTATCTTAGCAAACCTGGCTCCTGCTTTAGCCTTCTCACATTCCATCTGTCACCAGTTCTGCGGGTCCTTCCTCCACATCTCTCTCTTCATTCCCTCTGATCCTGACTCAAGTCCCGGCAATGCTGTCCTAGGCTTTATAGCATGGTTTTTGAGAGGGCATGTCTCCATGTGAGGCAGACCCAAGAGGTAAAGTAGCCAAATGAACACACTCTATCCGGGCACAGAAAGAAGGAAAATTAATATTTATCAAGTACTTACTGTGTGCCAAGTAATGTGCCAGTTGTTTTCAGGCCTCCTAACAAGTTTATCAGAGACAGCAGTGCAATTATGTTTAAATAACATCTTTTTTAGTAAGCTCTATGCTCAGTGTGGGGCTTGTCCTCACCACCCTGAGATCAAGAGTCTCATGCTTCCCCAGCTGAGCCAGTCAGGTGCCCTTAAATAATATATATATTTTTAAGTTTGTTTGTTTGTTTATTGAGAGGGAGAGAGAGAGAATCCCAAGCTGTCTCCACACTGGCTTGGAGACCAACGCAGGACTTGAACCCATGAACTGCAAGATCATGACCTCAGTGGAGATGAAGAGTTGGACGCTTAACCCACTGAACCAGTGCCCTAAATAATATCTTTAATACAAAATAGCCGTGCCTACTTTTCAGGAAGCAGAATAGACCCTAGTGGCAAATACAGTGCTATCTGATGCAGATACCGACTTGGTTCACTTTTTTAAAAAATATGTATTTATTTTTTAGAGAGAGAGAGAGGTGGGGGTGGGCGGGTGCAGAGGATCCAAAGTGGGCTCTGTCCTGATAGCAGAGAGCCTGATGTGGGACTCGAATTCACGAACTGTGAAGTCATGACCTGAGTTGAAGTCTGACACTTAATCAACTGAGCCACCCAGGTGGTTCACTTTATTATTTTTTTCCCCAAAGTTTATTTATTTATTTTTGGGAAAGGGAGAGACAGAGAGAGAGAGAGAGAGAGAGAGAGAGAGAGAGCGCACATCGGGGGAGGGGCAGAAGAAAGAAGAGGAGACACAGAATCCAAAGCAGGCTCCAGGCTTTAAGCTGCCAGCACAGAGCCCGACGTGGGGTTCAAACTCATGAACTGTGAGATCATGGCCTGAGCCAAAGTCTGACACTTAACTGAATGAGCCATCCAGGCACCCCCCTGGTTCACTTTAAATCAGTCTTCAAACTTCCTCAATCCTGGCACTTCTGTTCACCCAGCCAAGTCTAACCTTTCATCATCAATTCTTTCTCTATATCTGGACCTGAACAGCCTACTCTCGCCAGCATGCACATCAGTGGTTCTGTACCCTTCCTGAGGATGGAGGACAGAGAACCACCTGGACTCATCCCCTTGCACCAGGAAATGGTTCACCGCCTGCCACCTATGTTTCTAGCTCACCTAACTCCCATTCCACTCACATGACTGCCTAATCATCTGCTTTTCACAAGTTAGAATTTGCACTAAATCCCATTTTACATGAGATTGTCTGATACGACACAGTGATAACCCTAGGAGACCTTCTTTCAGCTTTTAAAATTTACACCTTTCAAAAAATCTATGCTTTTGTTCACTTTTCCCTTGAACCTATAAAATGTGTCTTCATGGATCAGAGCAGCCTTTGAGCAGATGCTTCCACAGCCTCACAGTGACAGGGGTGGGTGGGGTAGGGCCAGGTGGGGACAGGCCTTTGCATTACTGAGCGTCAGGTACTGTGAGGCGCTGCATGTGTTATGTACTCAGGTCTTACAACAGCCCTGTGAGATGAACAGAATTTTCTCCATTTTATGGGTGGCGAAAGGGATGGTCACCTATCTACAGTTGGTCAGATCACATTTGGAGTCCCTTGTCCGATTCCTAGGGTCACTTGAAGCCAGGGGATAGTATGTGTGTTTAGGAAGGTCCTTCAAGAAGGAGATGCCAAGATTAGATGTGTACGCCATTTACTGGGGGAAATACCCATGAAGGTTCAATGGGGAGGAAGCAGGACCAGGCAGGGAGAGCCTTTGGACCACGACTCTGAAAGCATAGAGGAAAGAAGGACTGAGGAGGAAGGGCCTCAGACCACAGCACAGTCGTGAGAAAGTCTCCACTAAGTGGATGGAGTGTCCTTGAGCAAAGAGATAGCAGCTGGCTTGGCAACACCATCCTGTGGCAGACCCTTGAAGGGGAGCTGACTGGTGCATGCCCATAGCTGCCACGGTGCGAGTTACAGAGCGACAGACTGAGGACTTACAGAAAGCACATTTTAATCACCAATGCCAATGGCCACCCCAAGGTCATTGAAATGGCCACTTAGTGGGAGGGATGTGGCCCGTGGCTTGCAGACTTCTGAATTTCATGGGCTAGGAAAACCAGGAGACCCACTAAAGTCACCAAGCATTTTTGTTTAATTTCTCCAAATAAGGACATTAATAGCCCAATACTACTCACTATCATTTAATATAAGATACTTTAATACCCCTTTCCCAAGCAAGAAGAGCATCATCTCAAAGTGAAGTCCTTGAAGCTGAATACATTTAGAACAGCAAAAAAACGAGAATACGTTATTCTTGCTACTCTTGTTTTGCTGCGGTTTAGGTAAAAGTATGCTCACAGACTGGGTCTCAAAACACAGTTATAGGGTATTTAAGTACAGGATGGGGGCACTGGACCCAGAGCCTTCTGAGGGAGTTTCCCACCCCGAGATTCATTCATTCAACTCACAAACAGTTACTGCGCACTTCTGTGTGATAGGTCCTAGAAAGTACTGAGGATAAATAAGGCAGAAACGGCCCCCTGCGCTTGTAAAGCTGAAAATCTGGTGAGTGGAGAGAGATCATGAACAAGCAATACAAGTTGCGTTGTGGTACCTGCTACGGTAGGGAAAGGGCCACTGCTTTAGATAGTGGGGTCTAAAAAGGCCTCTCTAAGACGGTGACATTTGAGCTAAGACCTGAAGGAGGAGTCAGCCTTTTGAAGTGCTGGATGAGAAGCCAGAAAGACATAATTCTCCAGGAATAGTAAGTGCCAAGTCTTCCAGAAGAGAATGGGCTTCACACATTTGAGGAACTGAATGAATGTAGGCCAGGGTGGGGGTGGGGGGCTGCAGCATGAAATGAGGTAAGGAGGGGCAGCCGGCGAGATCAGGCAGGACATAGTTCCCATGTGTCTGGTTCAGAGTCCACTCTACCATTATAACAGCCTTATTTCAGTGACAGATATTCCTCTTTGTCTACAAATGCTGTAGAAATTCGCAGGACAAGTAGAGTATAAAGTTGCTTGAGGGAGAGGTCTGGGTATTTGCCCAGAATCATTCGAAGGGACATCCTTACCTTACAAGTTCATCAGGGCTTTCCTTTTGGCAGGCTAAGAAAAAAGAATTAAGTCTATCTTTGAGGGGTTGACATATATTCGGCATGCTTGTGAGATTTTGGCATACAGCTGGCATGGCCGAATATTAATTTGCATGAAAACTCTACCCTCCAAAAATCCACACGTTCCCAACCAGTACCTTTTCGTCTGTAGGTACTCCATGTGGGAAGACATCCCCTATCCAGATTCTTGGGACTGGAATGTGGGGACTAGGACACTTAGAAATGGACCTGAAGGACACCAAGAAGAGAAAGGTCCTATCTTTCATCTAGTGAGAGCTTGCTTGGGTCCTCTCCTCTTAATGCTTCTGTGGCTGTCCCCACTGCTCCAACAGGCCCTTCCTTCAGACAGTTTTGCACACCTGTGCATTGCTGCTCCCCCAACTTGTCTGACCTCAAGAATCATTAGGGCATCTGGGTGGCTTAGTTGTTTGAGCACTTGACTCTTGATTTCAGCTCAGGTCATGATTTCAGGGTTGTGGCACCGAGACACGCATCTGACTCCTCACTGAGCATGGAGCCTGCTTGAAATCCTCTCTCTCCCTCTACCCTTCTCGCCTACTTGCCTGTGCATGCTCTCTCTAAAATAAAATAAAATAAAATAAAATAAAATAAAATAAAATGTAAAATGAAATAGAATAAAATAAAGAAAATGAAATAAAAATTTATATATTTAAAAAAGAATCACCAGGGGCCCTTGATAGAAATGTGGACTTCCAGGCCCGCTTCCAGCAGATTCTAATTTAGAAAGTTTTGGTGACGGCTGTAAATATGAGTGGCTTCTACTAGCAGCCCAGGTGATTCTTACCAAGTGTGTTTAGGAAACTCTGCTTTGAGGCTCTTCAGAGTTTTCTAACTCAGTATTTTCCAAACTGATCCAATCACAAAATGACCTACAACATTTCCTAAATACACAGATTTTCAAGCCTTAGCCCAAATGAATCAGAATTATCAGGCAAGGAGCCTGGGAATCTATGTGGTACTAAGCAGTCCAGGTTCATCTTGTGACAGGGGAAGTTAAGGAAACGCTAAATTGAGACTTACATGGAAACTTTAAGATTTAAGATTCTGATTCACTACTTTTTTTTTTTTTTTTTTTTTTTTTTGAAAGAGAGCATCTCAAGAAGGCTCCATTCATGCTCAGCACGGAGCCTCATGTGGGCCTCAATCCCACGACCCTGGGATCATGACCTGAGTTGGATGCGCAAACAACTGAGCTACTCAGGCACCCCCGGATTCAACTACACCTACAGAGGAACTCAGAGATCTGCATTTTAAAATAAGCTCCCAGGCGATTCTGATGTGCGAGGTTCATGGACTCCCACTTTGAGAAATATTGCAGTCAAGTTTAACATTATTACAAGTCATGCCTTTGTTCTTAACCGAAGCATTGACAGCATTTACTATGAACTTGCACATCTCCTTGCCTTTGCAAATGCTATCCACAAACCCCATGTCTCTGTTTTAAAACCTTTCTACTTAACTTTATTTTTCAGTTGTTTAATTACGAAAAATTTCAAACTTAACAGAAAATGTGGAAGGATAGTTCAATGTACACCCCTTATACTCACCACCTGGTTCAACATTTGTCACATACACTTTAGCCATGTACCTTTGTGCTAAACAATTTCCAAGTAAGTTGTGGACATCTTGACCCCTCACCCAAACACCTCAGCGTGAATAGCCTTTCAAAACAACAAAAAACGCTTCTCGTTCATAACCACAATACCGTGGTCGCATCTAACAGAATAAGAATTGCCCAATGTCAGCTAATTCCCAGCCTGTGTTCAAAATTTCCCCAGTTGTCCCCCACGTTTAATGTCTTTAAGAGCTAATTTTCAAGCCCGGAGGCAATCAAGGATAACACACTGCATATGGTTATGTGCCTTTGGTCTCTTTTAATCTAGGACAGTCTTTCCACCATTTTTTCCAGACCAGTTAGTTGTCTTCGAGAATATCCCTCTTTCTGGATTTGTCTGATTGTTCCCTCATGGGGTGGTACCAAACATACAAATAAACATTTCCATACAAATATATGTGTATTTGTGGGGCGCCTGGGTGGCTTAGTCGGTTAGGCGTCCGACTTTCGCTTAGGTGTCCGACTTTCGCTTAGGTCGTGATCTCGCGGTTCGTGGGTTCGAGCCCCGCGTCGGGCTCTGTGCTCACTGCCAGCTCAGAGCCTGGAGCCTGTTTCAGTCTGCGACTCCCTCTCTCTCTGACCCTCCCCTGCTCACGCTCTCTCTCTCTCTCTCTCTCTCCCAGAAATAAATAAAAACATTTAAAAAAAAGGGGCGACTGGGTGGCTTAGTCAGTTAAGCGTCCGACTTTCGCTTGGGTCACGATCTCGCGGTTCGTGGGTTCGAGCCTCGGGTCGGGCTCTGTGCTGACTGCCAGCTCAGAGCCTGGAGCCTGTTTCAGTCTGTGACTCCCTCTCTCTCTGACCCTCCCCTGCTCACGCTGTCTCTCTCTCTCTCCTAGAAATAAATAAAACATTTAAAAAAACCCAAATATATGTGTATTTGTATTTATAGCATATTTACAGAAAGAGACAAAAGTTTGTTTGCTCTCTCCCATCCCACATAACGTCTTTATGCGATCATATTTAATAATACTTTCACTTACTATATGCCTGCACTGTTTTAAGAAATTTAAATGTTTTAACTCATTTAATCATAACAATAATTAGGTAGATTTGTTACCGACGAAATTAAGGCTCAGAGTGGGAAGTGACTGGTGAAAGGTCAAATGGCTAGTCAGTGATAGGGTTGTGTTCTAAAATTCAAGACTCTTGCTTTACACCTGGGTCTCTTAACCACAAAAACAGAATCATAACATAGACATTATTCTATGACTTTAAAAAAGCTTATTTCTAGGCCAATACATAGAAATTTGACTCATCATTTTTATCCCCAACAATTTATTATACACATGAGCAAACAAAAAAATTCGAAGAATTGAATGATTAATACCTATATACTCTAGATTCTGTAATTAACATTTTGTCATGTTTATCACATATTACTTTACCTATAGTCCCCTTATTTATCCATCAATCTATCATATTTCTGATGCACTTTTTCCATCTATAATTTGTTTTTAAAAATGGTTCTAAAGGACGTATATAGTATGGAGGTTTGATAATTTATTCACACATTCTCTGCAGTCTAGCATTTTGCTTGACAAACAATGCTGACATTAACATTCTTGTATTAACATTCTTGTATATTTCTGTATACTTTATAGTAATGATGCTTTAGTTGCAGTAGGATAGACTCCTAAAATTTTTCCCATCTCTGTCAAAACTATCCAAGGAGCACCAACCCATAAGGCACCAGACGCGTACTGTCTTCTGAAATTTCTGGGGGAATTTCTGCCTCCTCTGGGCTTGTTCAACACTACGTGCGGTCTTCGCATAGACCCGGTACATATTGTACCCTTCAGTGAAGTGTGTGTGTGTGTGTGTGTGTGTGTGTGTGTGCACGTGCACCCCCATAATCTCCACTAAAGATTAAAGAGACCATGCCTTCTCTTCAACCTTTGTAGCCTCTATTTGCCCTGCACAGTGATTTATACTTGATAAATACTTCTTGTTGAAGAATTAGTGAATGAAATTCTGGAGAAAAGTCCACAGCAGCAGATAGTGGCCAAATGCTGGAGTCTTTGTATTTCAGGCCAAAGAGCTTGGAATGTATTCAATGTTGATTCAGAAACTACAGGAAGTGTCTGAACCAGGGGCTGGAAAGACGAGAATGTTGAGGCCACGAGGCACAGTAATGGGGCTAGGAAAAGACCCTGGGAGGAAGCAAACAGACTCCTAAACCATTACTGGGGGTTGAAGACCTAAGTTTTACAGTGTAGTTCCTTTAGAATACTTTCTACGTTTAATTTTAGTCAGTCGTTCTGAGCTTATGCAGTGTTTTTTTGTTTGTTTGTTTTAGCTTTTGTAAGTATGGTAGAAAAATGAGAAAATAGAGAGAAACAAGATAATAATCCTCATTAATTCTATCATCCAGGGAAGTCACCAGGAGTTACCATCCTGGTGGAAATATTTTTAACACCTTTTTCTATGCATGCATGCAATAAAATCTAAATTTTAATATATAATGGATGTATGAAATTTTATTTCTTTTATCATTTTTATTATTATTAATTTTATAGTTAAATTTTATTTATAAATATATTTGTACATATATACTTTGTATATAATATATATATTAGAGAACACTATCTTTAATGTTAGATAGAGAACACCATGTTAGATAGAAAATGTTATATAGAAAACACCATCTATGTTAAACAATGTATCTTAAACATCTATCTTAAACCTGATACAGATAAATGCTCAATATAGATTTATTAAATGATTGAATTAATGAAGAGTATTCATTGTCATTTACCTTTATGTGGAGATTTTAATGCTCCTTAAAAATTTTTTTTTAATGTTCATTTATTTTTGAGAGAGAGAGACACACACACACTGAGTGTGAGCGGGGAAGGGAAAGGGGGAGAGAGAGAGGGAGACACAGAATCCCAAGCAGGCTCTAGGCTCTGAGCTGTCAGCACAGAGCCCATCCTGGGGCCTGAACTCACGAACCATGATATCATGACCTGAGCCAAAGTCGGAGGCTCAACCAACTGAGCCACCCCAAGATTTTAATAATTCGAATCCTTTTGCTAATTCATAAAGCAAATAATTAAAGATAACTTGTTCTAATGTCTTTATAACTAATGCACTTTTTCTTGTTTTATCTCATTACTACTAGAAGAAATGTGAATTTAAAATCTATAGACATGAGCTCCTGGAGATATCTTATTGATACAAACAATACCTACACATGTTCTTAAGCAGTGACTTATAAACATAGTACTGATTTAGCTGGACTTAGTCATCTTTGAAACATTTGAACATTTGAGTTAATTGATGAAAAGTATTACTCACTGAGCAAACACTGATTTCTTCCCTTCATAGATTCTAGAGAGGAGAAAACCAAAACAATGTTAAAAGAATGCTAATTCGTTTGATATTCTGATCTATCTTTTTTTGTTTATTACACCATTATGGACCCAGTACCTGTGCTCTATGTACTCACTGCCTGGCACAAAGTAGGTGAACATTAGGTATTTTTTACTAGAAAAACAGTGGACACAGATAACAATAATCTCCTTTATCTCATATTTTCATTCCTTTGCCAAGGAGTGTGAACGTTTAGTACTTGTTAGCTACTTCTTAATTATCCATAAAAACTTGGCACAGGTTCATATAGAAAGATTCCACATTTAATACACAAACATATATTCAGCTGACAGTATTCCTTTCCCCTTCAGAGTCGTAACTTCACTCCGAGGAATAATGAAGCAGCATCATTGGGTTTTATCTATATTCTCTTTCTTATCAGAAAAAAAGGCCCAGAGGCACGGGAAATCACGAGGATTGTCATCCCACAAAAACAAGGGGGGCTGGTAACTCATTCCCGCTCATCTTTGTATTTCTCAAAAATAGCTCAAAAATGAACTAAATCAAGATCTTTTCCTATTAAAGGCTGCTGTAAGGGCTACATTTTCCCAGTAGGTGGCAGTATTTTCTTTCTTCAACATAAGTGGAAGTTTTGAAGATTTGTCTCAAGGTTTGTTGGTTTTGTTTTTGTTTTTGAGTTTTACTATTCCTTTAGTAATCTGCAGGTGACAGTAAATAAGTTAACGAAACGGAGGTTCCTTTCGCTTAAAAAAATCACTCTTGAGGGCTTTCAAAGGCTCCAGATGGATAACTTCTACTTTGGCTGCCATTGATAGCAAAGTGTATATACCAGGGTAGACTGTGCTGACTCTCCTCCCCATTTCCCAGTAGAAGTTATTACTAAGGACTAGGTAATTGATAGTAATGTCTTGGAGAAAATGATATGACAAGATTTTCTGCCTCTGTAATAATAACGCAAAACAAAAATAAAACATTAACCCCAGGATTCTCGATTTTAGGGAAAATATTCATTAAATTATGCAGATACCTTTCCTGGATGATTAATAATGAACTTAAAACAATTATTCACATACCCTATTTTAATGAAAACATTTAAACTTCTGCAGCTCCACAAGACCTTTCAATACTCCCAACAGAGAGTTAGGTACTGTCACGAGTCTGACAGGGAGTAACCGAGGCAGAACCTAGGTGTGAGGAAGGAAGGATTGAAATCCCATATGCTGGAGTTGAAAAATAGAAGTGTGAATTGGTGGAATAATATCTCAAATACTTTATCTTCAGAAACATTGTGTTAACCAGACTAGGAAGACTGGGTCTGAAGCACGCATTTCTCTGGCTTCTCACAAGTACTCTTAAGAACTAAGCTTCAAGTTGCTGGAGAAAATGTTCAAGGGCACAGTGTTTCACTGAAAACACGGAGATAGCACGGATTTGACCATCAAGTCCACTCGTGAATGGTCACCTGATAATAGAAGGTACGGCGATGTTCAGGTTTTAGGGGATTTTTAACCAACCCTCTACTCTACCTCCGAGGCTGGCCGGCGGCACGTTTCCAGCCCACCTTACTCCGCTCCACTGGCCGCCGCACCCCCGCCCGTGGGACGCTGACCCAGACACCGCCTCGGCCTCGCGCCCTGTCCAGGTCCAGGCAAACGGCCCCGCCTGGAGACTCCGACGCGCTGACAGGTGGCCTCGCTCGCCCTCCTGCCGCCCAGGGCGGCGCTCGTCTCCACTGCGGACGAGAGTACTCCAGGCAGAACTCCCGGGCTGGTCTCAGAGGTCGGGTGGCTTCCCTAGGGGAGAGGGTGGGCGCCGCGTGGCCCGCGAGGCCGCCGACGAGTGCAAAGGGCAGCCAAGGCCAGAGCCAGGTGAGGGGTGGACAGGACAGGCACTTCTCGCGCCCCTCGGACAAGGGCCACAGGGAGCCCGCACCCAGGCACGCCCAGCTCTGTGCACCGCCCCTCGGCCTCCGAGACCCCCGGAACCCGTCCACGCCCCCCGCGGCAGTGACCCCAGGTCTCCACCGCCCGCCGGCCGAACCGGTCTGCCACCCCCGAGCCTCAGTAGGACCCAGGGGTCACCCGAGTCGGCGAACCACATTCCCAAGGACGAGCAGCCGGTGGCAGCACCGCCCCTTCTCAAGCGCCCTCCGAGTCCTCCACTGCCAGCGCTCGGGCTACTCGAGGGCCCCGACCCCCACAGAACTCTCAAGACGGCCGCGGGAGGAATTCACCCGGACCCCTCCTCTTCCCCAAACTTCTTCCCTCCGCGGGGCGGTTCTTCCAACCCGACCCCTCTGCGCCATCCGGCTCCTCCCTCTCCGCTCTCCTCCCCTTTTCTGGTCCCCACTTAGGAATCCGCTCCCCCCCCCCAGTCGCCCGCCGGGTCCGGGGATCCTCCCCCCGACTCCCCCCGCGTGCCGCCGCCGCCGCCCGGGTTCCTCTCCCCCCTCTCGGGCGCTCCCTGCCAAGCCCATGATGTAATGGTGTATGTTAATCAGTAGCATGTGGGGAGCTCCGGCTCCGGCGGCTCAGTCCTCCGCAAGCCGGCACTGGAGGCAGCAGCAGCGGCGGAGGCGGCGGCGGCGCGGCCCGCAGCCCAGCACTCTCTGAGCGCCGCCCGCCCCGACGGCATGGCTCGCAGCCCGCGCTCCGCGCGCCCGCAGCCTCGCTGAGCGCCGCCTCGGCCCCCGACCCGCGCGCGGGGCCCCGAGCCGCCGGGATGAGCCGCGCCGAGGTGAGCGCCCCCACCCTTCCGACCGCGGCAGGGGACCCGCCGGTCACTGCGTCCTCCTCCCTAGAGACTTCCCCCTCTACTCGAGAAGTTCTGGGAGGCGGGAAGCGGGCTGCTGGCAGCGAGCGGCCCCTCGAGGGCCGAGCCGCCGGGCTCTTCTCTCCGCCGGCGGCGGCCACCCGGACAGGAATAGGACTGGGGGAGCCCCCGAAGCTGAACTTTCTTCTTTGCGGTCGTTGGGGGGCGTGTGCGGGCGGCGCGGAGCCGCAGTCTCGGCGGAGCCGCCCTGCCCGCCGGGGGAAGCAGTGCCTCGGACTCCGGCTGTCTCCGCGCTCGGCGCGCGCCCGGAGCCGTTCTGCCTCCGGCCTGGGAAGCGCGGGCGAGGCGCTGGGCTGGCCGGGCCCGCCCGTAGGCGGTGGCAGCCAGGGCAGAATGCCTGGAGCACACGCGCGCGTACACACAAACGCACACGCACGCACACATCTGATCGCTCCGGGCGAAGCAGGCCCTCGGAGACCTCCCGGGTGGGCCGGGAGGCGCGGCGCGGGGGAGCCGGGGCTCGGGCTGCGCCTCCGCCCGCCGGGCACCGAGCTCTGGGTGGGGAGTTTATTTTTGTCTCGAGCTGCTGCCGCGGCTGCTCACGGCCTAAATCCAGAGGGGCGCCTGGCGGTGGAGATGCTGGCTGTTGCTGTAGATGGAGCCGCAGCCGCTCGGCTGCTTCTCCGGGAGGTGGAGGAGGAGGAGGGGGAGGAGGGGGAGGTGGAGGGGGAGGTGGAGGAGGAGGAGTGGGAGGAGGGGGGAGGAGGGCGAGGAGGAGGAGGAGGAGGAAGGAACTCGGGCTGCTGCTGCCTCCGCCTCTGTTTTGCATTAGCCCCCACCCCCACCCCCGCGCCCCTTCGCAGCCGCATTGCAAGTTTGCCGCGCGAGGAAGATCTGTTGCTGGTGCTGGCGTTTGCAGGCTCAGCCCTCGAGGCCACCCCGGGTGGGGTGTGTGGGGAGCACCAGCCATTCGCAGCGGCAGCAACAGGAAGCCGTGGGGTCTCCTCCCGCACCTGGGAAGGAGGCTTCTGGCCATTCCCAGAACAGGAATCGCTCATCTCCCGCATCCGGGTGCGGAGGGGGCGGCTGGAATTTGGGGGGACCAAACCTCCCGCGGGGCGTCCCCCCCCGCCCCCTCTTTTGCGCTCGCTTCCCGGGCGCGTTCCCTCGCTGGCTGAGGTCTCACTGCAGCCTTTCTCTCCTTCCAGTGGTGATCGCCGCTCGGGAATGCGGGTGTGAAGGGTCCGAGCTGCCGCCCAGCGGGGAAGAGACCCCGGGACGCCGGAAATCACCATCCCGAAGCTGAGAGAAGGGGTGGGGGGAAGAGAGCATTCTTTCAGTTTGTGTGCCTTGTGGGGAATTTTTTAAAAAATCGTTATTTTTTAAAAAAGAAACATTTCCGTGCTACTGTCTGTCATCATCTCTGGGGAAATCAGCCAGAACCACCGGAACGTAACTGAAACCAGACGAGAGAGGCGGGAGCCCAGGCAGTACCTGCAGCGTCCGGGCACCGGAGCCACCTTGGAACGGGAACGCGTCTCTGGCGGCCGCGGGGCTGCGGCTCCGCCAAACTTTGGGGCGGGCGGGGCGGGCTGGGGCGCCGAGGGGGCTTCGTAGACCGAGGGCCGCCCCCTAACCATGATGTTTCGCGACCAGGTCGGGGTGCTGGCGGGCTGGTTTAAGGGCTGGAACGAGTGCGAGCAGACTGTTGCGCTGCTGTCTCTGCTCAAGCGCGTGAGCCAGACCCAGGCCCGGTTCCTCCAGCTCTGCCTGGAGCACTCGCTGGCCGACTGCGCCGAGCTGCACGTCCTCGAAGGCGAGGCCAACAGCCCCGGTAAGTGCGCCGCCACCGCTGTCCCGCCTGTTCCCCCCTCTTCCTTCCCCCATCCCCTCCCTCTTCCCAGCCTCCGGCCTGGGCCCCGCCCCCGGCCGCCTCCCCGCGGGTGCACGGAGGGCGCGGGTCTGGCCCTGGTGGGCATCTCACCCCTCCCTCCCTCCCCCCGCCCCCGTCCCTGCACCCACTTAACCTCCGCTGGCCGCTTTGGGGTTTTCCCCACCGTCAACTCCTTCAGCCCATTCCGTGTGGTAGCCACGGTAGCATGAATGATTGATTTTTCTCTCATGCAGTTTCCTGGGAAATAAGTAAGTCAGGTCACGTAGAGTCTGGATTTTCTGGGCTTTTTTTTTTTCCTTCTTCTTCTTTTGGGCAACGTGGCTCTCTCGATTTCAGCAACACATGAAGAAACCCGGGCTGCCCTTCAGAGAGCCGAGCTTTGATTAGGCTGTATGAAGAATACATGAAAATTCAATTTTATTATTCATTTTTCCCCATGGGTATTCCAGTTTTAGATCTCTGTCTTCAGACTCCTATGCAGGTGACGCTACATTCGCAGTCTGTATACTACGGGGTTATACTTCTCTATCACGACCTCATCGTGTTATTTCGGATCTTGTAGAAACGATCTTATAGAAAAGGGTCTCGGTAGAGAGCAGACATGAATCAGGGTCCTTCATATTTTTGTTGGAAAACTTTACTGAATATAACAGAATTGTTTCCTATGTACAGAATGTCAGCTGGTATAGAAAGTGAATGTACTGGAAAGGTTCAGCAGTTTTCTGTTTGCTAGCAGGGGTGGTGACAGGCTGAAATTATATCCTGGGGTGGGGAGGTGGGGTGAGGATGGGGGATGAGGGCAAGGTCCGTTGCAGTTTGGGATGGGGGAAATTCTTTAGTTCCTGCAGCAGCAGAAGGGTGAACAGAGCCCCCAGTGTTTACACAGAGAAAAGAATGCAGGGTCCTCTTCCAGTTGTTGCATGTTAAAGCCGCCAGCCTGCGGGACTCAGCAGAGGTCTGGGCTGCCATTCGATGACAAGGTCCAGTCCAGGGCAGCAGGGCCTGGGAGACACTAAAGTGAGTGTGCGGTCAGGGCGGCAGGAGAGCTGGCCTCCGCCTTCCTCCTCCAGCCTGGTGTGGTGCTCATGAGGCCGAGAAAACCCTGGGATGGGATGTTTCCATATATAGCATCCGAGGCTGGAAGTGAGCCGGGGAATCCTCACAGCCCTTTTCCTGACCAGACAGGGCTGCACCCAGAGGTCCCTGTGCTGCCAGGTGTGGCAGGCCACTCGGAGAGAGATCACACAGGCCCCAGTGGGATTCAGCGAGAGCCCAGACAGCACCCCCAGTTACTCTCAAGGGTGGCAGTGGCAGGGCCCCTTCTCTTGGGTTACACATTTATAAATAGCTGAAGGGCCAGCCTCCTTCCTAAGGGTGTGGGAGCATAACTAGGGAGCCTGATGATCTGCTCTCTTGACTTCTGTCCTTGATGTGACAGGGTAGCCTGGTTCACCCGCTTGATTTTGTTTTCTGGCGTGTGACAAACAAGGTTATGTAAACTTCCGTGGCTTATAGAACGCAGGGGATTTAAGAATGGGGTAATTTGTGTCGAATGCTTAACTTCAGGGCTTGAAGGGACTGTTTAAAATCATAATGAATCTTCAGGTGACTCAAATGTTAAAGCAACATTCTTGCCCTTTGGGTGAAAGGAGATTTTTTTCCCCTACATAGTAGCAGTTTAGTAAGTAAAGCCATTAGATGTGTGGTATAAAAAGAAACTGCTTACTTTAAAAGTCTCGCCATTTAATAGACTGAGAAAAAAATTGAACTTCTGTGTTTTTAGAAGTAACTTGGCCATCTTTTCCCCCCCAAATTTTATCTTACTCTATTAGTTTGTGGAAACCTACCTGTTCCTGCTGCTAAGTGCTATAGGTATACAAAATCTAGAGCCGTTATGTAAGATAGGGACCATTTTCCGGTTTCTGAATTAATGTTACCACTCAGAAATTTTGCTTCCGTTAAAACCTTTGCACTTGTTTTGCTGTGTGGCGGGGACAGAAATTCATTAGTGAGGTCATGTGATGGTTCGATTTACTCGTGCATTATGGGGATCATAGAGAGCATGAAGATTTGTCATAGCATATACCCGAGCCTGGAGTATGGCTCTCTCACATATCTGGAACCTAGCCAAAAAGCAGGAAAGGGGCGAAAATGCCCACTCAGCGACCAGAATAGATGGCATCAAGTATGGGAGAATACTTCAGACCCTTTCTTACAACATACTTACTCTTGTTAAGGTAACAACCCTAACAGGTTTTTTTTTTTTTTTTTTTTTAATGGAAAAAGAATCCATAGCATATTAGGGGTAGCACATTTAGAATGAGGTGACCACCAGGAAGGAGACAGAAACATTGTAACTTTAGACACAAGCATTGGAAGCAGAAGGCTTGGGAACGTTAGGGTAGGAATCTTCCATTGATTCTGCAGGCATTATTCTGTAATAAGTAAATAAATAATTACTATTTGCCATTAATGAGAGTGAACTACCAAAAAGGATACATTTTTGAATACAGTCTTTGAGAAGAGAGGGAAATATGCCATAAACTTTGAAAATACTGACAGTCAAGATAGTTAACCTCCCAGGCTGTTTTGGTTTGTAAAGCTCTTACCCATTCAGAAAACTAGGCTGTGTGGAGTGACTCATTCATTGGCTTGCTGAGGTTTCCTATACCAAAATCATCACGTATCACTTACTTTTCTTCGTAATCATCAATTAAAAAGCACATATTTTTTTCTGGTGTTGAGAGATTTTAAACCTTGGTGAATGGGAACCAAATTCATATCTGGGGCATGATCTCAGTATAATAAAACATTTAATTAGTCATAGTATGAATTTGGCTCTGTTTTCTCCAGGACTGACTTTAAATAGAGAGAGATATTTTTTCACATTAAACATGGTTTGTTTGAGCTCCGTGGGATGTATTTTGATACTAACTTTTTCTTCTCTTAAATTTAGCATTATTGAGAATTTAGTGGTTCACTGGTTTATCCTTTGCCTCAGGTTCATGGTCATCTGAAATCCAAAAAAAAAAAAAAAAAGGTTGAGTCATTCCCTATGACTTTGTGTGTGTGTGTGTGTGTGTGTGTGTTTCACTCCAGATTTGGTGGATTTGTTCATGGTGAGCTTCCCAAATAGAAACTGGTTTCTAGAACCCTCAAATCATAGGTTATTGCCCTTCAGCCTCCAGCCCAGATTAACCTTGAGACCTCTGGCCAGTCCCAGTTTATAGATAACTGTTTCTGGGGCGAACAGGTCATTTGATACATAAAAACGGCAGAATGAAACCTACTCACTTTACGTGCAGTTTCCTGAAGAAAAATAGGTTGTGTGACATTGTTTATTCATGACTTTTGTCATTTGGACTTGAAATATGTTTTGCAGTGGAAACAGTGTAATAAATGGAGGTGTGCAAGTGAATCCATAAAGACTTATTAACTCACAAAACAGGCATACTTTGTGGGGCAATTGCTTATGTTTGTAGTAAGTAAATGGTAAAAAGGTTGTTGCTTTCGGTATAATTAAATACAAGACAAAAGACTTGAAATGGTGGTGCGTGCGACAAAACTAATTGTGGAGATTGGAAGAAGACTGGTGGGCATGTTTACTCTCATTAGAGGGTGAAGTGTTGATTCTGTGATTTTTATAGTGTTTGGTTTCTATAGAGTAGGTATGTCGTACCCTGAGTTGCTATTTTAGATCACAAATGGAGGAAAAGGAAAACAACAGAATTGAGATTTTTCCTGCTGATACTGGAGAAGATCTTGTTTGTAGTTCTTCCTTTCACTCATTCATTGAACATTCATTCTCTGAGTGCCTGCTGCTCTCCTGCCCCTGTATTATTCAGTGGGAATACAGAGATAACATACTATATTCCCATGCCTGGTCCATAGATACCCAGTGTTGAGTAAATGACTAATACAGTATCATAGGTACGGAGGCAATGATACCGGAATAAAAAGAATGGAGAAAGGGCTTCTGGGAACATTGTAAACCTAGCAGCTAAGTGCCTGGGGAGTCAGAGAAGACTTCACTGAAGAGGAGAGATGTTTGAGTAGAGTTTTGAAGGGTGACTAGGAGTTGGTTCAATACGTAGAAAGGATTGTAGAGAGTAGGCCTGAAGGCATTTTTCAGGCAGAAGGGATAGTTTTAATAAAAATGTTGCCTTATGAAAGGGCCTGTGCACGAAATAGTGAGTTCAGAGCAGCTAGAAAAGTGTAGAATCCTGACTTCTAAGAGGCAGAAATTAAAACAGGAGCTGTGGGTGTGTGGGATTTTGCCAGCTAAGGTATTTGGACTTAATCCTGCAGAGATGATTGAAAACCCAAGAAGGCTTTTAGGAAATGAGTTAAAAGATGGAAGATGTGTATGTGTGGGGGGAGAGGAGTGTGTATGTGGGTGTGTGTGTATTTGTATACTTTTGGGAAAGAGCTTTCTAGTATATGCATGATTCTCTAAGAGGCAGAAATGGGAGAAGTGAGGTGAAGTTTGGTTTAGTTTCCATTTTGGTCACCTGGTGGCATCATCAGCTCAGGGCAGCTTTGTTGATCTCAGCATTGATTTGTGGGGGAGAAGAAACGACTGATAAGGAGAAGAAAGGGAAGTTTGTCCAGGTGGCCATTTATTTATATGCATGGGAGGGCTTGTGTTGTAAAGGATTCCTACAGTGTGGATTTTGAAATCAGTTGGAATGGGTTGGTCAGTTGATTTCTGGGCCTCAGTTTTCTCATCTCTAAAATGGAGCTAATAAAGCCTTATTATTGTCCAGAAGTTACTTGTTAATAATCCAGTGAGGACCTGTTGTATCCCTAAATTTGCCTCTATTTGCTGTGGAATTGCCTCTAAATGAATGTGGAATTTATATAAATGATGGTTTTGTAAATGACTGGAACTCTTTTTATTTAAAAGATTAACAAGAAGGGGGGCGCCTGGGTGGCTTAGTCGGTTAAGCGTCCGACTTTCGCTTAGGTCATGATCTCGCGGTTCGTGGGTTCGAGCCCCGCGTCGGGCTCTGTGCTGACTGCCAGCTCAGAGCCTGGAGACCGTTTCAGTCTGTGACTCCCTCTCTCTCTGACCCTCCCCTGCTCACGCTGTCTCTCTCTCTCTCCTAGAAATAAATAAAACATTAAAAAAAAAATTTAAAGGATTAACAAGAAGAGATTGGAGGGGCACCTGAGTGGCTCACTCGGTCGAGCGACCAGCTCTTGATTTTGGCTCAGGTCATGATCCGAGGGTTGTGGGATCGAGCCCCGTTGGGCTCCCCGCTGAGGGTGAAGTCTTCTTAAGATTCTCTCTCTCTTTCTCTCTCTCTCCCCCTCTGCCGCTCTCCCCCCTGCTTGTACTCTCCCTCCTTCTCTCTAAAATTAGAAGAAAAAAGAAAAAAGAAAAAAAAAAAAAGAAGAGATTGGAGAGGACTTGGTGTCCTGAAAAACTATGAGTCTACGTCACTCCATCTTCTTCTGCACGTCAGCTTGATTTTATCCTCCATCATGTTGGGTCCTAAAAAAATTCGACTTGGCCCAGTTTTCCTACATAACTTGTCAACACTTTTTTCCTCCAGTTGGTGAATGTGAAAAGCAGAAGTCATTTTGTTGAAAGAAATGTATAAGGACTTTATATCTGAAGCACTTTTCACTTGGGGTGTTGCAATTTTCTGTGGGTTGGTCTAGCATGACGGGCGGCAGGTCACACACATTTATACTCTCTGTTGTGAATAACTTGGATTTGGTTGTTTAGCTTTGGTGCTGTAGGGCTTCAGCGACTGAGTGTGTGTTATAAACAAGCCCCGTCAAAGCAAGTAAGAGGCAGACAAACTTAACAGCACTCCAATTGGTTTGTTTATGTTTAAATAAACAAAGCTGGGTGAAATGAAGGTCAGAAGGGCTTGAGAAGTAGCCAGAGACTTCCCAGTGTATCCTGCACAGGTGTGATTCTAAAGAGAACTGACAACACCAGAGAAGATGAAATTCCTCTCTTCCTTGACCTGAGGAGAAATTTGGAGATTTTCATCTATGAGCAAAGGGCCTTGTATAACTCAGCTGCTAGGAAAGGTGTGGTGCTCTTTTTTCTTTTTGAAATAGAATTATTGCTTTGAGTTTTTGGCCCGTTCCTTCCTTTCCATCCCTCCTAATCATTCCTTCCAAGGCTTTACTGACTTCCACCGGGTCACACAGATTAAGCTGCAGAATCCGATGTCTCCTCTGAGCTATTTTTCGCTTCTGTGGAAGCCACCTGAGGCAGGAATCTCCCAAAGAAAGCACACCTTTCAGAATGGGAGCTGGGTTTCCCTCTCAGCTTAGTTAGTCAAGGCTGGGGCCTTGCTCTGAAGCTCTTACTCCAAAAGCCAGCATGGAGTTCGGGGTGAACTAGCTTGGTTTTGTGCAGGAGCGTATCACTCTGTGGGATTCAGAGGCTAGTTGCAGGGTTTCATTCCCCCTCCGCATATCAACGTGTTAGTACAATTTTCCTTGTCTTGGTTTACTAGGAAAAGAAATCAAGAAAATGAGTCAGTGGTTTCTTTTACGCAATAGGCAATACCATTAAATGGCACCCGGGAAGGAGTATTAGGTAAGGAACTGTGGGACCAAGGTCCTCAGCACATGTCTGTTTACCAAATACCCCAGCAGATTGCTGGATACATGTCAAAATGTGAAGTAGGTGTAATGGTCTTTCTCAAGGGGCTTACGCTTGAGTTGTGGAGGTAAAACCCACATAATGTTTAGACCATAAACAGTTACATGCTGTGGTTCCCATAAGAGAACAAACCTGGAGTTGAATGAAAGAGGGGGAAAGGATGGATTGGGTAGTCCAAGAAATAGTGAGTGGAAGAAGTAAACTTGAATGTGTCATTTGAAACACGTGCTTTAAGGCTCATCCAATTCTTGCCTTTTTAGTATCTCCAGTTTTATTAAGCAAGCCACACACGTAGGGGGGTTCCGTGCATGAGCCATGGAAGGGGTCGGCGTCCTGGGCCTTTGAAGGGTGAGTATGAGTGCGTTAGAGACAGTGAGCATGTTGCCTGTTGTTCGTCAGGCGTGGTTTCTTGAACGGAAGGAGTAACCCAAACGCTTCTGTGATCTCTAACGTTTAAAGGTAGGAACGTGAAACATCTACTCACCTAATATTTTTATCCTTAAAATTATCCATGACCTTATAAGACTGAGTAATAGTTCTCTTGGCTCCTCCCAGGGTATTTTATATGTTACTTTGACTGGAACTAGCATTCAGCGGAAACATTTTGAACATGTGTAGGAAGAGACAAAAGTGACTTACACTAGTTCTCAAAATATGCACTCACAGATCACTTGGAGATCTTGCTAAACTGAAAACTCTGATTGAGAAGGTCTGTATTTCTCCTAAGGCCCCCCCCCCCCCCCCCCCCCGGTTAAGTTGCTGCTGCTGCAGGTCTGTGGACCACTCTTTGAGCAGAAAGATCATAGACTTAGTAGAGGCAGAAGGTAATTTAGAGGTCATTGGCGCCTTGGCTTTCAAGTGTTATGGATGGGTATCAGAAGATTTTTGTTTGCAAGTGAAAATTTACATGAAAGATTCTGGGAAGTGACTACTCCTACCTGGGCTTCCCGCTCCATACCTAACTCCAAGGAGAGTGGTTTGAAAATCATCTCTGTGCAAGCACTATGATTCTTCCCCTGGCTCAGAGACATTCGAACAGTCTCTCCTAGCCCCAAAATGAGGCTGGGCTTGAAGAAGGCAGAGCTAGGCCCCGTTTGTAGCCTTTCCCCGAGCTTTTTAGAGGTGCCCCTGCTGGAATTTCTAGGCATTCTAATGATCAGTGTCCCATGGAAAATGAGGCTTCAGGAGAGGTTCGTTTTTTGCTGATGCTCTGGGCTGTAAAGTTGAGCTGGAAAGAGCAGGAATGTTAATTCCAGAGACCGGATGGAAGAGATCTCTTCCTACTTCCCCAGCACACTCCCATACAGCACAATCATCGGAATTTCTGAGGCAGCTCGGCCTGATCTGTCAGTAGAATTCAAGTGCTTGTGTGTGCAGCATAAATACATATAGAACATTGTATACATTTCTAGCTGTGTGAGTATGTGCACCAGATACGTGATTGAAATGTGTGACTGAAATGGCAATGCTGAACCACTTTTGGATTTCTGAAGGGCCACAAAGGAATAGGGGCATCACTGAAACCTCAGTAAATAACATTGTCTCAGTTTGTAAAAGAAAACGGAGGGAGGAAGTAGGTTCTGTGCAGGGACCTGTAAAGTTAACACTAATCTGGTGCCAGATACCAGAAGAGTATTTGAAACTTGATTTGCCAGCGTTTTTGGGTGAGGAGGTAGGAAGTGGCCTGGTTTTCCTAAGAATGGGAAGAATGGGTCGTGGAGAACCAAAGTCATTTCCTTTTTGCTGGGGAAACAGGAAAGGACAGAAGATAGCATACAAGAGACATCTGTATTCTGGTCAGATCACAGGAATTCTGGTAGCCATCCCATATCTGAATTTTAGCACAATCTTTGACAAATCCCCTTGCTTCCTGCCGAATAAAATGGAGACATGGAAGCCTGGTCAGAGTGTAGTTATGTGGCCTTAGAGTGGCTTCCGTGACTGACAGGCCTGGCTCCAGCCTCTGTCAGCCTTAAGGGAGGACTTCGGTGTCGTGACTCGGAGCTTACATGTTCTACATTATTATTCGTGTTGACGTGTGACTTAGCCAGGGGTCCCCAAGAAAGCAGAGCCCTAGGCAAGGGCTGGTGTGTATGTAGTTCATTTGGGGCACTGATCCCGGGGACTGTGGAGAGAAACGGAAGGAAGGAAAGCCAACACAAGATTATGTTATCTAGCTAGTCACCGCCGTGGACAGCTCGAGCTCAGTCCCATGGGGACCCTCTGAGGAGCCATGCTGATTACCTCAGAAGGGATAGACAAGGTGGCTGCCCCAGTGTATCAAGTCCCTGCATGACCAGCATACACATGTGTGAGTGCTGAGCCTTTTTCAGCATCCCGCGCTGTGGTGTAAGGGAAGCCCCAAGGCAGAAAGCTGGAGAGAAGTGGTAGAACTGAGGCAGGGTGCTGTCTGAGGCTGGTGGCCCCAGCAAGGAGAACAGTAAGCCGGGCTGAGAAGGTGTAGTTGTCAAACCCATGGATAGCTGGGGGCTTGATGACAGCTTCATGATCCAATATATTTGAATACAACAAGATGACCATGAAATCACAGTCAGCATAGCCCCGTACATTTGTCTTCCCTAGACCTCTGTTGGAAGAGGCCCAGTTCACTAGTAGCGTGCAGGGAAAGGACTTCTGGCTTTTAGTAGACTTAGAGGTTAGAATGAATAATGACACGATGTGGTTGCCCCCAAAGCCACTAAACCTTTAATAATACATTATATGTATACTATAGTATACAATATTGCCTTTAGAAGCAGGTCTTCTCTAATGGCCAGACTGTCCCTTGAGTTGGGGGAGCAGTTCGGATACCAACTTCTAGGGAGATGGACAGGTCAGGATGTGGCCAGAGGAAGGAGCATGGTGGGCCATTGAGGAACCAGGCAAACATTGAGGCTGGAGAAGAAGATGGGCAGAGAAGGTGACAATTGTCATTGGCTTCTCGAAAGTCTGGTTTATGGTTGAGGGCTTTAATTCCGTATCCATGTAGAGGGTAGTATGTTGAAGCTGAAGTTCCCTTAGCTCAAAGTAGACAAAACTTTATAATGATGAGAGCTCCCAGACAATGGCATACGCTGCTGTAGGAAGCAGTGGCTGGCTTTCCTCAGAGGTGGGCAAGCATTCAGAATAGTGTGGGGTGTGGAATAATGCTTCTAAATAAGACTGGCTCCTGTATATTGAGCGCCTACTCTGTGTCAGGCACATTACTGAATTCTTTGCATATAGTGTCTCATTTATTCATCCTGACAACACTATGAAATCAGGTAGAGACTGTCATCATTCCGTTGCTTAGGGAGGAAACAAGTGGTCTGACTTCCAAGCCATTCCACATGTCTCCACTGTAGGGACTCAGTGGGTTTCTTTGAAAAAAGAAACTGTGACCTTTTGGATGACCTCCAAAGTGTCTTCTAACCTTAAGATCCAATGGCTTATGTGAGTTAGGAATAAAGGTAACAAAACAAAGCTGCTGGGAGCAGAGGAGAAAAGAGAGAGAGAGAATATG
The DNA here is from genome assembly GCF_003009895.1 of Hyaena hyaena. NCBI lineage: Eukaryota > Metazoa > Chordata > Mammalia > Carnivora > Hyaenidae > Hyaena > Hyaena hyaena. Next base: position 1,120,899 of record NW_024080808.1, on the reverse strand, counting down.
AGTGAATGAATAACTGTATGAATAAAAGTGGTCTTTTTTTTTTTTTTTTTTAAGAGGGAGAGAGAGAGCATAAGCAGGGGAGAGGGGCAGAGGAAAAGAAAGAGAGAGGTGGAGGCTTGATCCCACGACCCTGGTATCATGACCTGAACTGATATCAAGAGTCAGATGCTCAACTGACTGAGCTATGCAGGCACCCCCCAAATAAAAATCTTCTTCAAATTCTTTCCAGTGTATTCCTTCTATACTTCTTGACCTGTTTGTGCCACTGATTTGTGGCCTTTTATATAAGAAATACACGGAGTGATTTTCTGTTCTTTTTGAAGTAGGCAGTGGGGTGAGGCTAGATCACCATGATGAGTAAGGCTACCCTGTTCAAAAAAGGTTGTGATGAACTGTATTGAATCTTGTTGTTGTGGGTTTTTTTTTTGGGGGGGGGGGTCACACGAGCAGTTCTAAGTCCTGAGTGTGTCAGTCATTTATTAGCAAAGGTAACTCATAATTGCAGTCTCTATCTCCAAATCTCTCTTGTTTTCTCCATGTGGTTCTAAAAGTGATCCTCTGATATATTCTTTGTAGGGTAATAAGTACCTTTTCTTTCTTTTTTCTTAAAAAACACCTTCTATGTGTCAGACACTATGCAGATAGCTACACATACACACAACTGCTATCTCCACTTATTGAATAGACGAATAATACAGAGAAGCAGAACTAATGGTTGTGAAAATTAAATACAATATATCACAGTAATTAGATAATGTGCTTATTATCCAGAGTTTAGTGCAGAGTAAGTGTCAATTAAATGGTTTCAAAATTATGTAAATCCACAAAGTTAGATATTATCTCCATGTTACAGATAAGGCAGCTTAGGTCGGAAGCAATTGGAAATGTACTAAGGTGTCTGAGGCGTTCCTTTTTTTTAAGTTTCTTTCTGAGAGGGACAGAAACAATGTGAATAGGGGAGGGGCATAGAGAGAGGGACAGAGAGGATCCCAAGCAGGCTCTGTACTGCAAGCACAGAGCTCTGTTCGGGGCTTGAACTCAAGAAACCATGAGATCATGACCTGAGCCAAAACCAGGAGTCAGACGCTTAATCGACGGAGCCACCCGGACACTTCAGGTATTTCTGATTCCAAAGCCCATGTTCAACCCTCACCACCACCTGAATGCTGCAGGGCTCTTCCAGATCTTCGGTAAATAAAAATGTTGACATTTAAATGAAAAGTACTTAAGGATATTTAGTGATAATTTTAATATGTTTCACTCTAAAATTTTATCAATCTAATCTTGGAAGAATTCTTTTCGGTTTGTCCATTTTAATCCTATGTACCTTGACCTGGCTTGGCTTCTTGTTCCCTTTGGCTTTTTTTTTTTCTTTCTTTCTTTTTTTTTTTTTTTTTTTATTTAATTAGTGGAAAGCATCGATTCAGACATTTCCCTTCCTGTAAGGAAGACGCATGGAATGGAGGCTTCTGCTGCCTGCGCATGAACGGGCAGGACTTGAGGAAGGAAACAGGCTCTGCAAGCTGCCGAGAGGAAAGAATGAGGAATGTGTTATCTAATAGCTCATGGCATCCTTGACGTTGACAAACTAGGAATTGATGAGCTGGGTCAGGATCTCCTTAGGATCTGGAATTGGGCAAAGCACTAACCTGAGCGCTGTAAATTAAGACAAGCTCTCCCATTGTTAGTAAATGGTGGAAAATTTCTGAAGATTAGTTTAGGAAGACCTATGTTATAGTTGGTGTAAAAGTGAATCCTGCTTATTTCATTTTCTGAACAGTGTACAATTCAGGAAGTGGGAGAGACTTTATCTGTGCCAGCCCCTCTGTTGACGATTTGGGATGACCAAGGTCAGCTGAGGGTACCTGCTGATGGGAAAGGTGCTGATGGGAAAGGTCGAGTGTTAACACTCAGTGGATCTCCGACCATCTATGTATGACCTAGACCTTGGTATTGTGCCACTTCCCCACGGCTGCCACAGTCACCACATTCAACAACTATTTGATGCTCTCTCTCTCTTTTTTAAGTTTATTTATTGAGAGAGAGAGAGAGAGCACAGGAGGGACAGAGAGAGAGAGGGAGAAAAAGAGAATCCTAAGCAGGCTCCACATGATCAAGAACCGCAAGATCATGATCTGAGCCGAAATCAAGAGTTGGATACTTAACCGACTGAGCCACCCATGTGCCCCTATTTGATGCTCTATTTACCTGAGGATTGAAGACACAACAGGTTGGTCTACTCAAAGTCATTTCTAGACTCCTTTCTTTTTTGTGTCTTTACTCACAACAAAGCACAGATTTGTTTTTATTGGAAGATGACTGGCATTCATATTTTGAGACTCCAGAGAGTTACAGAGTAGAAAGGTTTGTTCTAGCATGATCGCAGTTCCATAATATCCTCTTGTTTTATGGGGACTCTGCCTGGGCCACTCTGGAGTCACTCGAAATCCCAGTAGAGAGCTGGGTGTTGTTTATGGTGCCCCTGTGCCCATGGCAGGGATTTTGTTCACTGGTTGGAGAAGCAGTTCCTTCACATGGTGATGTGGTTGACCAAGCACAACTCTGCCCGAGGGTGTCCCTTGACCCCGTAGGGCTTGCTATTGTGGGTACCCCCTTTACAGCATAAGTCATGGGGTCTTGTCATCATCGACCTTCCAGACTAGCCTGTGGCTTAGTCACTTTTTTCCTCTTGCACCTAATAAGGTGCACAGCACATAGGTGGTCTCGGTATGTCTTTATTGAAATAATGGATGAATGAGTACAAAGAAATTTAACTTATAGCCCATTAGTGCACGAAGGATTTACATCTTGGTTCTGAGAAAAACCTAACTGCAAAAAGACTTAATAATAAAATGGGACAAGATGTTAATTCTAGTGCTGTTACCAAGAGGTATGTGATAAAGGGCCAGAGGAGATGAGAGAAATAGATGCTATGATGTTTCAGCCCCTTACAGAAGCCCTAAGTTGAGGGCTTGCTATCCTTACTCAGAAGTGTGTTACCTTGGGGGCACCTGCGTGGTTCAGTCAGTTGAGTGTCTAACTTCAGCCCAGGTCATGATCTCACAGCTTGTGAGTTTAAGTCCCACGTCGGGCTCAGCTCCACGTCGGACAGCTCAGAGCCTGGAGCCTGCTTCGGATTCTGTGTCTCCCTCGCTCTCTGCCCCTCCCCCACTCACACTCTGTCTTCCTCTCTTTCTCTCTCAAAAGTAAATAAACATTTTTTAAAAGTTCATAAAAGAAGTGTGTCCCCTTATAAAAATTATTCAAACTCTGAAACTCAGTTGCCTTATCTGTGAAGGGAGTTACCCCTCTGAAAGTCACAGGGCTCTTACCAGGATGAAGCAGTATTATATATACATATATGTGTATAGCACTTTGTAAACTGCATCATGTTATACAAATGCGGGGCGATAATTATTCTCAATGGACTAACTGAAACAATGGGATAAAAAATTCAGGAATGTGAGTGTTTAAAAGGTCTAAGAAAAGATAAGCATGGCTTCATTTTCAGAGGTTTTGCCAATTAACAAGAGCTGAAAATAAGCACAGGATTCTCTTAATGAACACCGGCTACCTCTGGGCCTGGAGAAAGGCCTGTATCTGATGATTCAGTCAGGACTTGGAGCTAGATAGCCCACTGTCCCCGCTGCCTGGCTGTAGCTTGTCAAAGTTTCGTTTGTGTCTACTGTCATCGTTTTAATTGATTAGATCCTTAGGTGCGCTCTCTTTGGGTATGAAGGACTTAGATGTTGGTGCTAAACAATGTCCTTTGGGGAAAGCTACCTGTGTTGTGACCATCATACTGCTGCCTGCAGATAGTTTAGTGTGAGGGTCCCTGAAGTCACTGAAAGCATGCCAGAGGTATTCCATGCAGACACCGGCACTTCTGGATCCTTTACAAATTTGTGATGATTAAGGTTTACAGTTTTTTTGTTGTTGTTTTGTTTTGTTTTATTATTAATTATTTTTTTAAAATGTTTAATATTTATTTTTGAGAGAGAGAGAGACAGAGCATGTGAGCTGGGGAGGGGCAGAGAGAGGGAGACACAGAATCTAAAGCAGGCTCCAGGCTCGGAGCTGTCAGCACAGAGCCTGACGTGGGGCTTGAACCCATGAATGTGAGATCATGACCTGAGACGAAGTCAGATGCCTAACCGACTGAGCCACCCAGGCACCCCATTTTACTATTATTATTCGTAAAAGTTACTATCCAACTTAAAACCAGTTAGTGGGAAATCTTCACATGTTTTTGTATACCTCAGCTAACCAGAAAAATAATTATGCTTTGCTTTTTATTCTTTAGTATTGCTTCCGCTTTTACCTGTTGCTGAACAAGTGTTAGTTGGAAAAAAAGAATGGTTTCTTGTCATTTGTTTTTAACAAAATCTCCCTATTCTCACATTTCCTTTCTGTGGCAGAATGAGCTGTGTTAGCAAATTTTCCAGATTATTGTGGTACTTGCCGATGACCTGAGCACAGTTAAAATACTGAAATTGTGAGCTGTAAGGTCAAACTTGAACCTCATGTGTGATTCTGCTATTATGCTGCTGCGGGCAGTTTATGAAGAAATAATTGTGGTCCACCTATGTTTCGTGCTTGGTATTTTAGACAGAAATAATTTGGATGTGAATCGCTGTTGCTGGTTTTCTTTAAGACACTCCCCACTTCTCATGGAGAGAGAGGGTGAGACTCTAAGAGTTAGTACAGGAAATGCTTGGGTATTTTGTTGAGCTCCTCAAGAGTTAAAGTGGCTACAAGTAGTGTCCATCAGCTGTTGTTTGGCCCTTGAATAGAGTGGATATGAGTGTGTGAAGGCAGAGAAGGAGGTGCCCCAGGATCCCCAGTGCCCCCACACCCTCTCTACACACCACCAGCTCGACACTCAGCAGGCTGGATTGCAATTCCCGTGTTAGCTGAGGAGCTGTTCTGGAGGAAAGGAAACTCCAGAGAGGTGTCATCTAAGTGCAACATGGGGTTCTGGATTGGAGCCTAGATTGGGGGGAAAACATTGTTGTAAAGGATAGTGGGACAATTGGTGAAATTTAAATGTGGACTGTGTCCATTATAGGGGATAATATCATACACTTTTTAAATTTCCTTAGTATAATTACACCTTGGTCACATCAGAAGATGTCCATATTTTTAGGAGCTGCATACTGAAGTCTTTTGGGATAAAGGAACATGATGCCTGCAACTTACTCTCAAATGGTTATATGTAAAGTGACAAAGGTTAAGAATTAGTGAATCTTGGTGAAATATATGTGAGGGTACATTTTTAAAAATAAAAAGTTCAAAATGTTTATCTTAGAAAATTTTTTTAATGTTTATTTATTTTGAGAGAGAGACAGAGCATGAGCTGGGAAGGGGCAGAGAGAGGGAGACCCAGAATCCGAAGCAGTTGTCAGCACAGAGCTCGATGTGGGGCTTGAACTCACGAACCGTGAGATCATGACCTGAGCCGAAGTCGGACACTGAACCGACTGAGCCACCCAGGCGCCCCAAAATGTTTACCTATTTATATCAACATCCTGCACTGGAACATTGGCTCCCGGAGGGAAGGGCCTGTGTTTTATCACCTTTGCGTAGGCTGCCAGATAAAATACAGATGTCCAGTTAACTTTGAATTGCAGATACGCTATGAATAATGGGGGCTTACTTATATCACTTATAGTGCTAACAAACTGTGGTGAATCTGCAACTGGAAGTAGACTGGAGAGCCCATAGTTTATATGCCATATCCAGCAACTCTGCCCTGTACCAGCAAGTGTCCCTAGTAACAGCAGAGTGAGTGACACTTTGAAGGTGTTTCTCTGCTATGGAGAATGAATGCCGTGCCTTCTCAGAATTCTGTTCTGTAGCTCCTGTTAGATAAAACCCACTATGTCTGAACATGGAGCTGGGACTTTACCTGTTCTTGGACATGTTCTCCTCCATGTCCTTCTCTCTTAGATTGATCTTTTTCTCTTTGAGCTGCTGTGAGCTTTCTCCATTTCTCTATAGTTGGTGGAGTCAGCTGGGTTACATTTTATACTAAGTTTCCCACATCCTGACACTCCTGACAGTTTTAAGATCTTCTCCTAACACACTTGAGTAGAATGGATACTGGAATCTATTTTGACAGCTGTTGGAAATCTCGGCTGTTGCTGTAGCAGGTTAAGGAGGTTATTTGTAACACTGATATTATTCAGTGAACTTTTGGAAAAGATGTGCACACTGCTCAGGCAAATAGTATTTTATAGAATTTAAATGATTATGCTGTTCACAGTAAAAATTATCAAATATAATGGCCTTAGGAATTATTCACTGTAATATTTTCCATTAATTTTCCCCACTGATGTAGTAATAGTACATTACCATGTTCTCAATTACCAGTGCCTTCTAAACTGCAGGTGTGGGGCCTTTAAATACAGCTAGTTTATAGCCAGCTGTCCCATTGATAACCTTCCCCTTCAGAGTGACCTTTGAGCAATTTCATAAAGAATGAATATTTATAGTATTTTGTTGCTGAGCTGGTAAAAGAGGGGTCTATGCAAGTAACAGGTGGCTTCAGTTGGCCTGCTTTCACTGAAATGTGATTCAAATAAAGCACTGCATTATTTTACCATTAGAATTGTGATTAAGTGCTAGACTGACTTCATTTTTGGCAAATTATATTTCAGTGTTGAGGTTGGGGTTTAGGGTGGGGTGTCTTGCGTGTGCGGGAGTTGGAAGGCTTACAGATAAGACATAGCAGCTGAGGGATAAAACATCCAGGATCTTCTTTATGCAGCAGAGGAATTTTTACCAGAGGAACTATTCTACTGGGCTCTAGGCTTAAGGGCAACTGTTCAGATTAACTCTCTAGACTTGAATTCTCTTTTATCTCGGGTCCAAAGCACTGAAGAAGATTCTGTCAAATTAATGGTCACTGCAGTGCTTGGCACATAGTAGGCACTCAAAGTAAAATTTTTTGGTGGAATGAACTAGATAATTATATTTGGGTTATTATTTAACTTTCAATATGATTTAATTACTTGAAATAGAAGATCTTTCAGTTACTGCCCTTTACTCAATCGCTTGGCAACACAATTGTTAACATGTTTTCTGATTAAAATAAATGTTCCAAGCTAAGTTTATACTGGATCAGATTATAATATAAAGAATTAGAAGCATTAAATGGATGAGATAGAATTTGGCACAAAAGCTATTACTGAGAAGTGTATTTTATTAAGTGTACTTTTCTTCTGTGTCTGAAAAGATATATCAAATTGTGCAAATCAGGTCCTAGCAAACTGGGTAGAAGAGTTTTTAAAAAGACAGCATTCTTAGAAGAATTGCATTTCCATGATAGAAAAATTGCAAAAGGGAGAAAATTATATAAATAGCACCTATGATTCTATTCCTCCTTTTGTTGAATTTAGTGTTCTTTCCTACCACAAATACATGAATAAATTTGTTTATACATGAAAAACAAGGACCATATGAACATATTGTAGTAGATTATATGTGTTTATATGCTGTTCTGTGAAAAAATATATTTAAACTGCCTTCTTAAACTTCTTATGTCATTGGTATATTACTGCATTGCCTTGAATTGTTTTATGGCAATATTTTTAGTGACTGTATAGCATTTCATGGTATGGTGGTGCCTTACATGGTCATTTAGGTTTTTTCCAGTTGTTTGCAATGCTGTGATAAACATCCTTTACAGCATGGTTATTACTTTGAATCTATGCCTGTAAATGCAATTTCTGGGTCACACATTCTTAAAATTTTGTGTATAGTGTGTTAACCATGTTGTCCTTCTGAAAGTTTTACCCAGTGAATGTTCCGTGAACATTTAACTATTGACTTCCTGTACGCTTTTTTCTACGATAGCTATTATTAAAAACAAACAAAAGACGTCTTTGAAAAAATTTTTAATGTTTATTTTTGAGAAAGAGAGACAGAGCGTGAAGGGGGGAGGGCACAGAAAGAGAGGGAGACACAGACTCCGAAGCAGGCTCCAGACCCTGAACTATCAGTACAGAACAGATGCGGGGCTTGAACTCATGAACCACAAGATCATGACCTGAGCTGAAGTCGAATGTTCACGTGACTGAGCCACCCAGGCATCCGCAAAAGACATCTTTCTGATAGGCTCTTCTTATTTGCAGGTGCATTTCTTTGATGATACTTTTTCCTATATTTATGGTCCAGTTGTGGTTTTTATTCTCTGTCTTCTTTTCTATTAGCACATTTATTTTTTACTTTCTAATTTATAGAGCACTCTCGATTATATATATGGGTTTTTTCTTTCCATTTTTTATAGTGTGACAGTGTTGAGAAGTGTTAAATTTTGATGCAGTCTATTGGTAGGAAAATGATTTTTGAGAGCAAGTGATATTTCTATCCAAAGAGTATTTGTCTCTTCGTCATGTCAGTTAGTTTTCCAGAAGGAAGAGGTAACTGCTTAGTTTTACTTCAATCCTCTCAGAAAAGTTTTAAGTTATTAAAATGTATACAGCTTATATATTAAGAATCAAGACATTTCTATATTTGCCTTGTGTTTTTGAATAGTATGCCAAGGAGCTCAAATTAGTACTTTTATCCTAGACAGTTTTCATTTTAAAGTTTGTTCTGGGGCACCTGGGTGGCTCAGTCAGTTAAGCGTCTGGCATCAGCTCAGGTCATGATCTCACAGTTTGTGAGTTTGAGTGCCGTGTCGGGCTCTCTGCTGACAGCTCGGAGCCTGGAGCCTTCTTCAGATTCTGTGTGTCTCCCTCTTTCTGCCCCTCCCCCACTCATGCTCTGTCTCTCTGTCTCTCTCTCAAAAATAAATAAACATTGAAAAAAAAGAAGTTGAAGATACAGCTGTATACAAGGCATAGCTTCTTCCTTCATTTGAAAGCACAGTCCATTCCTTTGATTTATTTTAATCATGATATAAGTTTTTATTTTTTAAGGTTTATTTATTTATTTTGAGAGAGAAAGCATGAGCATGAATGGTGGGGGGCGGGGGGCGGAGACAGAGGGAGAGAGACTCTGAAGCAGGCTCAGAGCTGTCAGTGCAGAGCCAGACATGGGGCCCCATCTCAAACCGTGAGAACATAACCTGAGCCAAAATCAAGAGTCAGACGCTTAATAGCCTGAGCCACCCAGGTGCACCTTAATCATGACATATGTTAACGTTAGTTTTCAAGTAAGAAAACTCTGATTGCTCTTTTCCTAGATGTCTGTGTGGACCACTTCATTTACTTCAGGCCTTCATATTCTCCTAAGAGAAGCCTTCCTGACCACCCTCTCTAAACCCCTCACCCTAATTTATTTTATGCATGATGTTCATTAGTGTACAGTGTATTATATTATATATCTGTTTGTCATCTGAACCCCCTACTAGAATGTAAATCCACGAAAGAAGGGTGTTGTTCATCGTGTTGACTGCTTTTCCCAGTCTCAGAAACAGAGCATCAAGTATAGCAGGCACGCAATAATTATTTGTTGATTAAATCATTTCACTGAATATTTCCATACCTATGGTGTGGTTGGCACTGTGGGTGGTGGTATGTGCTATGAAGAAAAGTAAAGCAGGTTAAGGAGACAGAAAGTTCTTGAAAATGTCTATCTTAAAAGAGCCTGGGTTGTAAAAGGTGGGAAGACACTGATAAGACAGCCTTAACTTCCCTTTTCTTTCTCATGAAGGTCTTTGAGTCTTCCCCTTCATCTCTCTTAACTGTGTTGTGGCCACTGCGTCAGGTGTCCTGAGTCTCTCGAAGGAGTAACATTACATTCTTCTCATGCCTTACTTCAAGTTGACCTTCCCGCTTGAATGTCATGAAAACCCAAATGTGGCCAGCTCTTGGATGTTGTATTTCCCAGACTCCCAGGTAACACGTTTTGCAGTAGCCAGCTCCTTCCAGAAGTAGCCAAAGGCTATCTTAGGGGTTGAGAGATAGTCAAATGTTAATAAGAGCTCACAGATACTTTTTATTATAGTTTTCATTTTCTGTTCACATGATTCTGAACTTAATTTCTTTGACAGGTGCATCTTAGATGTATCTCTTTCACTCAGTTGTGTAGCTTGTCATTCAAATCTTCCAAGATCTCAGTCAGCATCTCTTAAAGGCAGAGGGGTAGCACCCCAGAGAGGAAGGATGGGGGGCTATTGTTTGGTTTTCACCACGACTGGATTTTAGCACCTGCTGGGAAGACACCCAACATCCTACAATACAGGAGACAGCCATGCCCATGGAGAAGTTGTCCTGCCCAGAATGCCCTCCAGCAAGAAATGCTGATTCTCTCTCAGTTGTTCTCAGCAAGGTGGTTGTGGCCTCTAGGAGTACTTTAGACATTTGTGGGATGTTGTTTTTCACAACATTATGGGATGGTTTGCTACTGGCATTATATGGACGAGGCCAGTGATTCTAGAAATCCTCCAGTGCATAGGGCAGTTTTCCCACCCCGGAGAATTGCCCCACATCTCCCTTGATGCTCAAATGTCCTTTGGGCAACAGAGACATGACAAGCCCTATTGATAATTATCAGAGCCTACAACCAACTCTGGAAGAAATAGATCTTTTTTTTTTGCATGATTTAAGTAGATGGAAGTGCGTATTCTGTTTTCTTCGAGACTTTATACCAAGTGTTGCTACCCACGTTGGCACCATTACTTGTGGTTTGTCATTGGCGTACGAGTCTGCGTGTGTAGCTTAGCATAGTGATTGTAGGATAGGGGTAAGGATCTGACCACTTCATTACATCTTTTAGAGATCTCGTGCCTGAAAGCATACATATTATAATGTATGGTACACCATTATGAATTATTTTCCTTTTATTTCTTTTTCATATCATGGCTAGGCAATAGCATTGATTTACTAGAATTATATGTAGATTAGATGAGATTATCTTTGATTTTTCATTACAAGATTATAAAAGGGGCACGGAATCTGAGGAGGTTGAAATCCTTCACTCTAGCCTAATTTTGTGGCTACATTCCTCAGTATTCTCCATGAACCCAGTTTCAGCTGAAGTGATTTCTGTGTGTCCCACATTTTCTTTTATCCCCTCATGTATGCCTTAAACTCAAACTATCTCTCATCCTCCAAATTCCTTCCATCTTCTCCCTCCAAAAATCCCACTCATCCATTAGAGCCCTGTTTCAGGCTGCCTCATGCAGTCATTATTCTTGAACCACTACAGCTCTGTGATTTTTTTTTTTTAAGTACTGTAGCACTTGTAAGAGCTCCTCATTCAACACGTGTCTACAGCCTGGTAGCATGTCATATCTTTGTATGGTGAAGTTATCTCCTCAAATAGCTTATAAGCTCCTTTCAGATGGCCAACTTGATTTGGTCTTTTGATCCCATGTGGTGTCTGAGGATTCATCAGGGGGTAGGCAGCTCATTCTCTTGAGCTATGCTCTCTTGTTTTCTTTCCTTTCCCAAGTAGGAATTCTTCCCTGTCATTTTGCTAATTACAAAAGTAAAACACATTCATTGTTAATGCATTTTTAAACCTGGAAAAATAAAAGATGAAAATAATTATTGATCTGCTATTCAGAGTCACTCATTGCTATGATTTTAGAGCATTTCCTTCTAGGCTGTCTTCTCTGTATATATGTATGTTTTTTACAAAATTAGAATTATGTACTTTCTATAGCTTGTATTTTGCTCTCCCCCACCATTGAACTCAGTGTTATATCATGAGCATTTTCCTATGTCAGTAAATGGTTTTAGAAAACATTTCTATAAAACACATTTTGTGGAAAATTTAGGCATAGGAAAAGTAGAAAATATGATAAATGCTTAGATATCCAACATTCAGCTTCAGTAATTATCAATAGTATGCCATTTTGAATATGTCGTTTATAATGGATGCATCCCGTTTCATTGTTTGGACGATACATCATTTATTTAACCATTTCTCTGTTATTGAAAATTTCGATGATTTCTAGTTTTCTGTAATTATAGATGCTTATGTTTTTGTACTTCTAGTCATGATTATTATTCTTGCTCTCTGGAGAATCTAATTAATTTCTTCATGATTAAGTAATTCTGCTTATTATTGGTTTTGTATTCTAAGACTTTTATTGTTATTTCATGTCCTGGCTGGCTTCACTATCATTTTTCTTTTCTCCATCCATCAGGTATTTCTTGCATGAGCCAGGACGGGTCTCAAATGAATTACAATAACAAGTCATGTTTCTTTATTCTCCTTTTAGAGACCCCCCCCCCCCCAATTGGCAATGTAAGAGGGTGGCAGTTACTTTCTAGATACCTTAAGGGGCAAGCACAAGAAGAAAAGAGAAAATGGTTTCAGGAGAAACAGTATCTGGTAAAATATAATCTTTACTCAGTGGAAATGTACTTTTTTAAATACTTATTTTTGTGGGGTGCCTGGGTGGCTCAGTTGGTTAAGCGTGCAACTTTGGCTTGGGTCACGCTCTCACAGCTCATGAGTTCGAGCCCCATGTCAGGTTCTGGGCTCACAGTTCAGAGCCTGGAGCCTGCTTTGAATTCTGTCTTCCTCTCTGTCTCTCCCCTGCTTGCACACTCTGTCTTCAAATATAAATGAACATTAAACAATTTTTAATTTTGCTTAACTTTGATTGAACAATGGCCCCCTCTTACAGAATGAAATGGTGATTGTGTGAAGTGCACCAGAACCAGTATGTATAAGTGTATTTCTCCAGCTGATTTAAGTGTATTTTAACAAGTATATTTGGTATTTTATTATTTTTTTATCTTTTTTTAATATTTTTTAAATTTTTTTTTAATGTTTTATTTATTTCTAGGAGAGAGAGTGAGAGAGACAGACAGACAGACAGCGTGAGCAGGGGAGGGTCAGAGAGAGAGGGAGTCACAGACTCTGAAACAGGCTCCAGGCTCTGAGCTGGCAGTCAGCACAGAGCCCGACGCGGGGCTCGAACCCACGAATTGCGAGATCATGACCTAAGCGAAAGTCGGACACTTAACTGACTAAGCCACCCAGGCGCCCCGTATATTTGGTATTTTAAAAACACAACATCTTTAAATGGAACATTCCTTTTGTTATTTTTTTAAAGTTTATTTATTTTGAGAAAGAGAGATTATGATCAGGGGAGGGGCAGAGAGAGAGGGAGAAAGAGAGAGAATCCTAAGCAGCAGGCTCCGCACTGTCAGCACAGAGCCTGACACGGGGCTTGAGCTCACAAACCGTGAGATCATGATCTGAGCTGAAACCAAGAGTCACACACTTAACTGACTCAGCCACCCAGGTGCTCCCAAAGAGTCCCTTTTAAAGAGATACTTTCTCTGGCAGTGGAGAAAGATGCTTTCCTTAGATCTGGCCCATTGTGGGCCCTGGTAGTATGAGCAAGTGGAGAGTTAGGTGGGCCTTGTTCTGATGGGATTTCTTCTGTGGCATCTACTGAAATTTCTCCACCAGATCATATACACGAAGATGACTCATGTGCCTACATACTCTAAGAAAATGTCTTTGTTTCTTGTAATACAAAGTAAAATATGGTCACTATGAGAGAGAGAGAGACAGAGAGACAGAGAGACAGAGAGACAGAGAAGGTTTTCAGGGATTTATAACAGAAATGTATAGAAAAGTGAGAGAACGTGCAAGTCTCCTGTAACCCACACCCCTTCCCACTGGATGAACACTGTTAGCAGTGCTTTATCATTTTGATTTCTTTAGGCCCATATTAGCATATATTATATGCATAATACACAGAACAAAAATGTTCCTTTTTAAAATGCTAGTGTAATCAGGAACTTTGAAGTATATAGACCACATACAGTTTCTCCTGGTTAGAGGTAAAATGGTAAGTAGAAATAACAGGACAGAACTGTTTATCTGTGGAAGACTATAGCAGAAGGGGCAGCTTAAGAAAAGGAAGGAGTGGGGCGCCTGGGTGGCTTAGTCGGTTGAGTGTCCGACTTTCACTTAGGTCATGATCTCGCGGTTCGTGGGTTCGAGCCCCGCGTCAGGCTCTGTGCTGACTGCCGGCTCGGAGCCTGGAGCCTGTTTCAGAGTCTGTGTCTCCCTCTCTTTCTGACCCTCCCCTGCTCACGCTGTGTCTCTCTCTCTCTCTCTCTCTCCTAGAAATAAATAAAAATATTAAAAAAAAAAAAAGGAAGGAGTAAGAGCCCAGTAATGACGACAGAATTTTTTGCATGTGAAATCCCACTTTGTTCATTGATTAAAAAAACCTACTCTGTGCTATGAACTATATTCAGTATTAGAGATACCAACTTGTGAAACTTGCCCCTTTCGCTCTTTGGTGTTTTGCACATGTTTTCCATCCATCTGCAGTGACTTCCTCTTTTCCATCTGATGACATCTCTCTCATCCTTCATATCCAACACTAAGGTCACTTCTTATGTCATGCCTTGTTAGCCTTACAAACTGACTCAGCAGATCCTTACAAACTGACTCAGCAGATCCTTCTCTGAAGTTCTTCTCACATTTGAACACATCTCCGCTAGAGTGTTACTCATTGTGCTTTTAAATACACAGTAACATAGATGTTGAATTCCTTGAGGTCAGGGTCCTCATATGTTCATGGTTTCAGAGTCCAATTGAATATATAGTTGGTGTTAAATATCGATCAATCAATAGATAGGGCATATATTTATTGAATAAATGATTAAGTGAACTAAAAATCTAGTAATGTGGACCAAAGTCTTTACATTCCTAACTACAATACAAGGAGTCAATGAACAATATTAAGAGGAATAGAGGGAAAGTCTGATGTCCTTCTTAATATAGACTTCAAGTGAATGATACTTGGGTATTTAGATAATTGTATTAAGCAGAACACCTTAAAGTATTTAATGGGGTTAAATGGGAATAAAGTTTCATGATAACATATCTTAGTGGCACATCTCATTCAATCTTATTTAAAAATTGTTAACTGTCCTATGTGGACATTTTAGGAAGATAGAAGAAAAAGATCTTTGCCCCATGAGTCTGTATGGTTTCCAAATTGTAGTTTTAGTGGGAGGATACTGGTTTTTGCCCTCCAAGTTAACAGTTTGAGAGTGGGACTGCTGATCTAAGGATTTTAGTAATTCAGAACTATGATTTAGAAACCAGAGTTCGGGTAGGGTTCAAGGAATAATATCTTTTCAATCTAGAAAAAACTAGAGTCAAGGGTGCCTTTCTGTCAGATCTCTTTCCTTTATGGAATTAGACTCACAGGTCTGGAAGGGAGTGATTGTGATCTCCTCTGTTGGGTATCATAACTAGATCATGGTATGTGACCTGAGAAGATGGATCGGTCAGGTCCTGGCAGGGAAGACCTGGCTCCCTTGAAAGGGAAATGGAGGCAATAAAGTAACTGCTACCAAGCTGTAGGCAGGGGTCAGGGAAGTCCACAAGCATCCTAGAGTTAACAACAACAGAAAGTCATTACCCTCCTAGCTGTAGGGTAGGGTCACTGACAGGAGCTGTGGCCATCGGGGAAGGATCATAGTCACTGCCAAAGCAATCCAGAAGGGCAGGAGCCAGGCAGATAAGTAGCCCACCTTTCTCTTCCCTCCATTCAGTTTCCTGCTGACCATCCCATTGGATGACCCAAATGGATCCCAGGGAGCAGGGAGCCAAGAGATGTAGTCAGAGGAGAGTAGATTCCTGGGGCATAGGTCAAGGTGAAAAGTGGGGGAGAGTGGATCTGGAGGGGCTCATGGAGACTAGCCAGTGGGGAAAATCTTCAAGTTATGAAAAGTGGCCTTCTCTGTCCATGGCATTCATGTGTTCATTTGTAGAGTCAACTGGTGTGGCTCATTTGTTAGGATTTTTTTTGCTTTCAGACTGACCTCTAAATCAGATGTTATGAAGGGGAGCCCCATGCAGAAGTGTTTTGTTTGGTTCACATAGCGTTTTCTTTAAAAACCCAACAGACAACAAACTATATTGCCTTTGGGAGAGTCACATCAAAATTGGAGTTTCATACGTCTTTTGACAAGTGGAAAATTTGGCAGCACCGAACATGCGTTCCCACATGGGAACTATTTGCTAAGTATAGTAGGAGCTGCCCATTTAGACAAGTAGGAACTCTTCATTTTGCCTCAACCCCCATCACTCCCTATTGTGGTCTTAAACCCACATGGCTTCTGACTGATCCCTGGAGACATTTGAGTCTGTGACCCCTGGCCATAACAAAGCACTGTAGAAAAAGAAGGATAGATAGATAAGTCACACTTAATCTAGAAAGACAGTGAGCTCTGTCTTGGAAGATGCACTTCTCTACAAAGGGAATAAAGAGACAGGGAGATCGATTAATCTTGTCCCTGGAGACACAGTCTGAGTGTTTCTTGGACTCCCTAGGAAGAAAGTTTTGCATGGATGCATGAAACTCAATTTGATTTTTTAGGTCAGTCTCTGTGTTTACCTTTAAACTTTTAATTCTTTTTCATAGAACAAAGATTGTCAAATGGAATATGTTCCAGCTTATTTCTTATTTCAGTGCAAGAACATGCTAGGGAAAGAGAAAGGCTGAAATGAGAAAGAAAGGGGTGGAGAGAGAGAGAAAGAAAAAGCAGATCACCTGTAATCTACTGATATAAACAAAACTGTTAGGAACATCCCATTCTTTACAGCTTGATGCACTTATCCTGATTTCACATAAAATCCTAGAACAGGAATTGCTGTGTTAATGCACATTTAAATTTTTGATAGACATTCCTAAGCAGTTGATCGGTTTTTAAGAGCTTTAATTCTTATTGTCAAATCATCATACATGTTTGGAGTAATAGCCAGTAAGGACTCAAATAAGGACTTAAACCCCAACGAAAAGGCAGCCCTAAGATGTTTATGAGAAAAACAGACTAGACTACATTTTTACTTACTAGTACTATATGTTGTAAATGATCTCAGTGCCTAAGTTTGGGAGTTTTTTTTGTTTTTTTGTTTGTTTTTTAAAGACCTGTAGATAAGATAGTTAGAGACCACCGATTTTGCATGGGAAAATTTTTTTTCTCTGCACTGTGAGAAGATTAAAAACAAAATACTATATTGCTTGGACTGTATCAAGAGAAGTGGGCTCTCATCTCTATGATAAAAAAGTAGAGTTAGGAGAGCTGAGTTTTAATTCTGGCCCAGCTGTTTCCCTGTGTGTATTGATCTCAGACAGGTTAGTTGATTTGTCTTAATCTTCTCATCTACCCAGTGGGGAAAATACCATAATTGATTCAGAGTGTTATTGTGAAGAGCTAAATAACACCATTGATGAAAATATGTTTTGCAAACTGCAAAGCAACATACAAATTTCTTGATATCATTAGTAACAGTAGTGATACTGTTCCTAAGTTTTTTCTGATACAGAGTTCCTTCTGGTTACTCATATTACAGATAAATTAGTTGCATGGACATCCTCCTGAAACCATATGCCTCTTTTCTTCCTAAAACACTGGATTTCTCTCTCTGAAAGAAACATTTCAGGAGAATTTATGGGCTTGTAGTCTTGCAACGTAGAGAAGAGAGACACGTATTACTGCATATTCCCAGGTCATTAATCCTACTTTTAATTCTGCTCCCAACCTCGTACCACATCATTTCCTAATGCCCAACTGCAGTGAGTAATAATAACCTTTGGGCAGATCACATTTCAATTTTAAAATCCAGGAAGCAAAGCTGTGCCTTGGTATTTCTCCTTTTTAAATTATAGTTAAATGTCCCTCTTCTGTTTTAAAGCAGGTTAGATGCCTGGTTTCTGCCAGACCAAAGAGAAGCCAGGCCCCTCCTCCGTCTATGCCACTGTCGTAAACCCAGACAGTCTGGGCTTATGAGGTGGCTAGTTATGAAATAATGTTTCAGCATTAAATACTCCACACCTGAAGTTAGGACCTTTGGAAGACGTTTTCCAGGGTTTTGTTGTGGTGGTTATTGCTTTTGTTTTTCTTTTTATGCTTATTCCCTATAAGATATTTAAGTTCATCCAGTACTTCCATTGACCTAGCTATCCGGAGAGTTGTCAACAGGATATATTTTCTCTTAGAATTTGTTATTTTACTGGAACTATGTTTTTGTGATCGAGTTAGCCATCAGATAACCCCTGCACTTAAATTTCTAGACTAAAATTGTTTCTTTCTGTCGTTCAGAACTTTGGATTGGTATCTCTCAGTAACCATTTAGCATGTAAAGCTTATTACTGGAAAATAATAGGAGTCTTTCCTGTAGGAGCCATTATGGAAGGTGAGAGCCCCTTTTCTGCTAAGAATTCAAGTCAAGACCTTTCATTTCCCTAACAAAACATCAGCTGATAGTACCTGTATGTTGCACTTGACATGCTCACCAGCAGCCTGAATCCTTCCTTGAGGAAGACCATTTGCAGAGCAGATTAGTTATCAGTTGCTGTAGATTCTCGAAGAGCTTCCCTTTTTTATATTAGCACCAATCAACAGCTTGCTTAGACTGGGTTAACCCAGCCACACACACATACAGTATATTAACCCAGCCACGCACAGATATGCCTTTACTGAGCTGTGTTTCAGTACCTGAGCTTTGGCTTCTAACAACAGTCGAAGGAAGAAATGGCCACCTGGCTTCAGCCGAAATCACCATTCCTTATTTCTAACTTACTTTATGGAGGGACTATGCCATAGATCCCTGTTTGAGCTCTGCAGTAGAAAATGGACGTTCCTTCCGACAAATGCATCTGCTTCCATGTTTACGAAATTGAGAATTCATGACCTATCATGTTTCCTCTTTAGCTTTGGTTTCCTAACCTCAGAGCCAAAATTAGTGCTTCGTTACAATAACTCTCATCTCTACTTCCTGGTAGTTATCTCCTCTTTCTTCCATGTGGATTAGCTCTTCTTTTCTTTATTTCAGTGATCCTGTACATGCGTTTATTTTAAGCCATTTTAAATCCTTTATGGAAGTAGGTAGAGTTCAGATTATAAATAAAATGGTATCGCTTGTATTATTGTCACAGTCACACTATTGATTTATGTTTGGTATTAGTCTCCTGCTTCCCTCCGAACTTCTCCTTTATCCTTTTTGATTCATTCATATTTGGATGGGGATGAAAAACCAGAATATGAGCAAAAAAGGAATATGATCCTCAACAGGAACTTGGCACCCATTTTTATAGTTTAAAGTTATAAGGTCCACTGTACAAATGTTTTTATTTTCATGTGAATCAAAGAACTATCGCTTGACTTAGATACAGCATGGTGGTTGGAGTGTTTGGTTAGTGGACTTTGTTGAGGTTAAATAATGGACTTCATGGCAAAGGTGTCCCCTGCAGGCTTCAGTGTTAGAATTATAAAGCACTTTTCAGTTGAAACCCATATATAGGTTTAGAGTTGCTGTTTTAGGCAGGAACCAAGGCTAATGAATGAGTTGGATAAAAGAATCTGACCCTTCGGGCACTTTAATGTCACTATCCGTAAGAATAATGTTTGGGCACTGGGGTTGTAAGGCCACAGTTTGGCTAGAATGACTTAAAGACTTTAAGATAAGATGATAGTTCTAGGTCCTTGGGTAAAGAAGAAAACTCCAAAGGCATCTGGCAATAATGACGGAGAGAATATTGAGCAAAACCTATATAGAAACAAAGGAGAAAGCCAAACAGAGATAGCAGAATCCTGAGATCCAGGTAGTACCACAGACCTCCTGTCTTCTCTCACTGAGTCTCAGCTGGGCCCAGGGAGGGCCTGTGATTTAGAAGGGTGTATGGGATGGCTGGTCATAGCTTAGGTCACCATGGAATTAGTGTCCTCTTTACTTGGAACGTCTTTCCAGGTCTGGACCATTCCTTTAGAGTTAAGTGAAAAATCATTGTTCAAAGAGAAAGCACGTCAATGTGCTGCTGCTTTATTTTAAACCACAATTCATGTATTTATTTGCCTATTGCTAAAAGACTGCCCTTTTTAAAACAAGACAAAACAGAATGGCACAGACAGTGGCTTTCCGGGGTGAAGATACTTCCCTTTGTGTCTGTTCTAGTCAAATGTCTTCCGGTTGCACGGAACAGAAACCATCCTGAGCTAGCTTAGGAAGAAAACAGGGGTTTAGTGCAAATACATACATATGTTCTCAGAGGAGTGATGAGCAACTACCTTGGTCAGGAACCTTCCCAATCTCAGGGTTGCAAGGAACGGGATGTTACCTTCTTGCTTTCTCTTTTACTTCATTATTGTGTTTGTCAGGCTAAATGTCTAGGTCCTTGTTACTTTGAGTGTAGACCGAGGACTGGCAGCGTGGACATCACCTGCAATCTTGTAGAAGTGCAGGATCTCAGGCCTCACCCCAAATCCAAATTGGCATTTTAACAAGACCTGTTGGTGATTCGTTTGCACAATAGGATCTGAGGAGCCCTGGTGCAGGTGTCCCTGGCTACTTATAGAGTTGTTGCCTTTACTCAGGTGCCCTCTCCGGTGTCCTCATCCTGGATGAGGAGGTGGGCGGGGCCGTGTGACAAGCAAGAACATGGCTGGGGCTGTGGGAAGGAGATACTAGGCTGGTTCCTCTCATTCAGTGCCTAACACTTTTGGGCTTACCTTTAATTTGTAGTATCTGTCAGGACCATGGTGGTTCCCAGCTGCCGAGACAAAGTTGTTAGAGAAATCTAGTGATTTATTTAAAAGTAAATACAATGAGTTACGGTGCCATTACTACTTTAAAATGTCATTGTTTTGTTTATATCTCACTTTTCATTGGCTCAAAGATAGTTAAACATGAAAAGAGTGTGGAATAAGTATAATTTAGGCAGTTGTACGAATATGAGTTTTTAACTCTGACATAAATATACTCTGGTGATTTAACAACAGATATCTCTTGCTTCCAGCTAGCAGACACTGATCAGTGCTAGCGTTTACATAGCTTGTGGTGCCCAGCTCCGTCTGGAGTCCAGTGTGCATAACTATGGCTCCCATCATGCCTGTTAGCCTGTGAAATTGATTTTTTTTTTTTAATGGTTATACAGGTCTTTGGCCTGTAGCCAACTGTATGACTGAGCAAGTGAGTCCCGTGTTCAGGACTATTCTGTGAGTAAGTTAGATCCTTCAAAGACTCGTGTGGGTGTGTATCAGTCATTCCCAGGGGCACGTATGGCTCTTCTACATTCTGGTACATTCCACATCCTAGAAAACATTTTCTAAAGAAGGAGAATTTTTCTATTAGTTTATTTTAAAGAATTTTTTTGTTTTTTTGTTTGTTTTATTTTTCTTTTTTATTAAGATATTTTTTAGAGCAATTTAAGCTTTACAGGAAAACTGAGGGGAAAGTACAAAGATTTCCCATTATGTCCTCTGCCCTGCATACTATTATCTTATTTGAATGCTTCATTCCCTTGGCCTGCCCTTGCTGACCATAATTGCTTAAGGCATGATTAGCTGTTTGCTCCTCCCTTGGCTGGTGTTTCAAGGTGCCGATTTCTTCCCACTCAGTAACAGTTCCAGTAAGAATGGTGGATTTTCATATTGCCTTTTGAATAGAATAGGTCTCTGTAAGGCACATTGTAAGTTTCTCTCTGAATTTAATGCAGACACAAATTAAATCTGTATCTTTATTGAAGCAATTTAGGTGATGAGAAAGAGACTCTCAAATCAAAGAAAGGAAGTACCAGGGGTGATGTCAGATATGGAAAGACTTAGGGCATTCTTCCGATATACAAAATGAGCTTCCATGCTAAGAAAACTGCTAGCTCTGAATAAGGAGTTGATGGTATGTCCATGCAAGATGGACTTTTAAAAAATTTTTTCTGGGACATAGTTGGAAACCCATTAGATTAGATGGTCCTTAATCTTTTGTAGTCTGAAATTTTATGAACTCTTATAAACGTTGTTTATAAATCCTAAACGAAGAGAGAAAGGGTTCCTTGCCTCAAATTTATGTGCTATCTAATATTCACTTTAAAGTTTGAGTTTGCATTGCACTCTGATCTTTTTTTAAATTATGCAATCTATCATGCATACAAAAGAGTATATCACATTTAGGTACCGTTAAAGATTAATAAGATGAACGCCCCTGTGCCTACCACCCAGACGGAGAAATAGAACGTTACCAGTGTCTTTGAAGTTGTCTCTGTTAATGCGCTCTTCTAGACTGCTTTCATGGGCCTGCAGTGTTTTATTTGTGATCACTAGCGTCCGTGAATACCAAGCAAGAGAGGCTCAGCCAGTTTCACCTCATGCCCAAATGTTTTTCATGTTTCCATTCTGTCTGATACTGGACTTGAACACAGTGAGATTCCACCTCTTAGAAACTGATCTTTAACAAGCTAATTATCCTGCTTAAAAATCACAGCATCATTCATGATTTTAATTTTCCTGTTCACGCGTCAGTTACAGCGGTGATTGCTTCCCTGCACACAGGAGTATCTGTCAGCCTGAGTTTCTGCTGTAGAGAAGGCAAGGTGCCTGGAAACTGAAAACCCATCCAGGCCCTTGAGAAAGCGTAGCTAGTGGAAACTATCTTCAAACTATTTTTTAATGTTTATTTATTTATTTTGAGAGAGAGAGAGCAAGCACACGCATGCACAAGCAGGGAGGGAGCAGAGGGAGAGGGAGAGAATCCCAAGCAGGTTCCACTCTCAGTGTGGAGCCTGACATGGGTCTCCATCTGATAACCATGAGATTGTGACCTGAGCTGAAGTCAGGAGGCAGCTGCTCAACCGACTGAGCCACCCAGGTGCCCCAGTGGAAACTATCTTTATTTATTTTATTTTATTTTATTTTTTAAATAATTTTTTGAAGTTTCTTTATTTTGAGAGAGACAGAGAGAGAGGTGGGGGGGAAGGGCAAAGAAGAGAGGGAGAATCCCAACCAGGCTCCATGCAGTCAGTGCAGAGCCCGATACGGGGCTTGAACTCATGAAACTGTGAGATCATGACCTGAGCCAAAATCAAGAGTCAGACAGTTAACCGACTGAGCCACCCAGGTGCCCCGGGAAACTATCTTTAAATCATCAACATTAAATCCACAAAATGTGCAATTATTTTCTAGGTGAATGACAAGGACACTAAAATTCTACCCTGCCATTTTTGACATGGAGTTTCCAAAGAACCAAGATTGGATGCATACATTTAATAACTATGTGCTTGGGTGAAAATCAGAGTTTTGGAAAAGAGAGAGTGAAGGACAGTGAATAGTCATTAAATCACATCATTTAAAACCAGGCATGGAAACCTCACGGTGATGTAGACGCCTAATATGACAGTTCTCAGGAGGCCCTGTGGAATGCCCATCCTGCTGGAGGTCCAGTCTCGTGGCCAAAGGCAATGGTTCTTTTTTAGAAATGACCAAAGCTAACAGTGAGTGCTTGCTTCCTGTGTGCCAGGCATTGTGTTAAGTCTCTCACTGCAACTGTATTGATTAGGTACTATCATAAGTGGGGAGACTGAGGCCCAGAGAAGCTAAGGAACCTACCAGGGTTGCATTAGTTACTGTTGGTGTTAGAGTCTCATTGCATACTGGGTACGAGGATGAATGTTGGGACACACCATTTGGGTTCATGGCGCACTCAGCCAATTACTAGCTCTGTAACCTTGGGCAAGTTAACTTAGCCCCTGTGTGCCTCAGTTTTCTCATCTGTTAAGCCTTCCTCATAGGGAGGTGTTCGAGATTAAAAGGTAATAACTGTAAAGTACTTGGTCTGGGCATGTCCTATAATACATGCTTAGCAAAGTCTAGCTAATTTGCAGAAAGTGAAGGGTCAGTGTTGCGCATTTCTTTGAGTCTGCGAATACTCAGATTTTTAAAATATTTTAGAAAATAATTTGCTTATTATTATAAAATGTTTGTTATAGAGCAGTTAGAAAATATATAGAAATAAAACTGGGAAAAACTTAGTCCAAGTATCCAAATACAATTCGCGTTAATATTTTGCTCTTTTTTTTATGGGGAGGAGCAGGGAGAGAGGGAGGGAGAGAATCTCAATCAGGCACAGAACCCCATGTGGGGCTTGATCTCACAGCTGTGAGACCATGACCTGAGCCGAAATAAGAGTGGAACACTTAACAGACTGAAACATCCAGGTGCCCCTTAGCTCCTTTTTCTTTTGCACTGTTCTAATATTACTGTTATCATTATCATACTTTATAAATAATTTCGCATCCTTTTATACTTAAAATGATAATATGATGATGATATAAGTATTTATACTCATTATGATATATTTATATTATCATTACACTGATAATATGATGATATAATTATATTTATAAATCTTTATAAGTATAATTTTATAAATATATATCTATAACTATGTAAATATAATCTTTATAAATAGAATTTTAATGACCATCACAATTTCCATATCGCTGTTGTTTGGTATTGACTATTAATGTTTCCTTAAACATATTTGTGAATTAACTATATTTTCTTAAAATAGATTGGGCATTAAGCAGACACATAGGTATATTATAACTTAAAATAACTGTTTTACAGAATTAACACTTTCCATGTAACTTTCCATGTACATTTCTTAAAAGAAATCCATGTCTTTACAACATTCTTGTTAGTTAAAAGCAAGTTATCCTTAACTTAGAATGAAACAGTAGTGAACTCATGTCAGTCCATTTTTACCTTAGGACTGTTCTAAGGACTAGCAGGGTGATGAAGTTGTAAAAAGAAGTTTAAGGATCAGCCCCACCTTTTAGGAGAAATAAAGCATGTACTTTCCAGTATAAGAAAGAGATCAGACTTTATCTGCCTTAATTCTGAGTGTGTGTGTGTGTGTGTGTGTGTGTGTGTGTGTGTATGTGTGTGTTCATGCACTGTTTTGCAACACTGCTTCCATGCCACAGGCTTGCTTCAGTGGTTTCCAACAGTGAGTGTTCAAGATTAGCGAGCACCTTGCTGTCCTGATTGGCCGTCACAGATTCGTATGACGTCCATGTTTACAAGCTGTTTGCAGAATGTTGCTTGGTGCTGCTTAATCTGTGGCATGTGCCTGCTTCTAACACGTCCCCTCGTGGGAGGCAGAGCTGAGCCCGGGGAGGGAGCGTGCCGCCTGCACTATCAGGATGGGTGTGAGGCTGCCTTTCTGAGACAGGCACGGTAACCTCGGAAAGATGAAGGACACAGGCTCTGTTTGGTCTCCATGCTCTAGAAATCAGCACTACACTGTCAGCATTCGTTCAGCACATTTCTTGGAGGTTTTCTGTGGAATGTCTTCTCAGAATGTCTGTTCTAAAGGTTTAGTTTTCAAACTCCAGAGAGATTTAGTGACTCAGATGGTTCTTAATTCAGCATGCCGTGTGGTGCCTGGCACCACGTTTTTATACCCCCTCCTTTATTTAGTTCTGTCATTTCGTGGCTGAGGAGGATCTGTGCCTTGTGGAAATGGCCGCAGAAGGTGTATGGATGGTCAACACACCTTCACATGTTTGCCAACACCATCTTTGGTGCTATCTAAAAAGAGAGAGGACCTGAGTCTACTTTAGAGGGAACTGCCCTTCTCGGTTGTGTAATCATTCATTTTTGCTGCTGAGGAGGCAGAGGTGGAGTGTGGAGGACCAGGAAATAGCCTGACCAGTGGAGATGCCACAAGGAAGTTAGGCAGCTTCTAGAAGCTATGAAAGGCAAGGGATGGGATTCTCCCCTAAAGCCTTCAGAAGGAGCACAGCCCTGCTGACACCTTGATTTTAGCCCAGAGACCCCCGTTTTGGACCTCTGGACTCCAGAACTGTAAGATAGTAAATGTGTGTTGTTTTAAGCCACTGAATTTATAGTAATTTGTTACAGCAGCCAACAGGAAACTAAAGTCTTTCCAATATGGCCACCAGAGGTAGGCTGTGTGTGCCACTGATGGCTTGCCTCTGGAGAATAATGTCCTTTGTGGCATCTGAATGCTTCTATGGAGGGCTTATTTATGCCTGTGGAGAGGAACGTGAATTTAACAGGACACACATTTTTGAACCAAATAGCAATAGTTGACTAGTGCATTATTACAGGTTCCTCTTGGCCACACTTCACCTCTCTGCCACATGATTATTCAGAATGGACTCTTCTCTTAAAATTTTTTAATGTTTTTTTAAATTTATTTCTGAGAGAGAGAGAGAGAGAGAGACATCATGTGCAGAGGAGGGTCAGAGAGAGAGAGGGAGACACAGAATCTGAAACAGGCTCAAGGCTCTGAGTTAGCTGTCAGCACAGAGCCTGATGCGGGGCTCGAACCCACGAACTGTGAGATCATGACCTGAGCCGAAGTCAGATGCTTAATCTATTGACCCACCCAGTTGCCCCAGAATGGACTCTTCTTGACTGTCAAAGAAAGTAAAGTCAGCTAAGTCTTCATGTGTTAGACTGACAGCAAAAGTTGCAAAATCATTCAGAAACTTTGTTGGAGTGTTTAGATTTGCTAGGATCTAAGGAATAATTCAGTCCTGGAAATCAAAGTAAAATTGCCATTATCTTTTTGGTTTTCTTTTCCCAGTAAGGAAAATTCCTTTTTCCTCTGAAAAATGGAAGCCCATCATGACGTTGAAAATCTCCTTTTATTGGCATTGCTGTTATTAAGTTGGAGGTTCTCAGGTGACTTGACTCTGTGCTGTGTTCCTAACTTTTAAACTGGCCAGTGAATCCCCTTTGTCTTTTGATCTTTCTGCAACCTGGTTTTGTTTTTCACTGTGAACTTGACCTGTCCCTTCCAGAGCTAGGTCACTTTCATTTTGCTCTGAATATGTAATAAAAGTTTCAAAAGGAAATGAGAGTTTTCGTAGCATTTTCTCTTCCAAACAAGCCAGGATGAAACTGAAGTGTGGCTGTATTGGCATTTACATTGGAAATGACAAGAATGTATTTCTACAAAAATATAAACTGAACTTCACGATGTAAAGAAGGAACAAAGTCATCTATAGAAAAACAAGTCCAGGCCCCAGAGCTCACAGAGTACCCATTATAGTCATCCCAGAAAAGCGTTTTCTTTACCAGAGAATTTACCAGCTAGCTCGGCCTGGTACTGCAATGGGCAGACACTAGCTCTTACTATTCTCCCTACTCGGCGTCTGAAAAGTATTTATTTCTTAGCACATTTCTCTCATCTTTGTGCCTCTACAGCTGGATATTGCTTACAGCTAAATTTTTTTTATGATAAAGTTAATTGCAGAAACTTCGTATTTTTTTGAGCCAAGTTGCATGGAACACGCAGTCACCGTGGATAGCGTCTTATTACTATAAAAGTCCGTTCTGATTTTTAAAGAAATCAAACAGTTCAGTTCTCCTGTGAAATAGTTGATAGTCAGTGATATAATAGTTTGACTCTGATACAATCTTACAGCAGCTCAGCTCCAGGGCATTTTTTAGGGGTGAGTGTGGAAAAAATCAGCTATGAAAAGCACTTGTAGTCAGATGGAAAAAGAGAGTTTGTCCCCCCCTGCCCCGGAGCAGCAGATATGCCCAAATTTGTAGAATTAAAATAGGAAGCTGTTAGGGTTCATGATGGGTTTACATTTTTTCTAAGGTTTCACCTAATAAAGATGATTAAAAACCAGCACGATGGTAATTAGAATTTATAGCACATTTAATTTGTGCACTCAAAGTCATATTAATTGTGATTATGTATAGAAATATAATACTCTAATTCATAAAAGGGAGCCTTTGGATCTTGGCTGGGCATATGGGTCTTAAAGGGGAAGAAAACTATAAGATTTAAAGAAGGATCATTGAAGAAAAGTGAATGTTAATAATGTCGTAGCTCACTTCTCTTTTCATCCAAAAAGCCTCATTTATGAATAGTAACACAATCAACAATAATGAGCATATTCCTTGTTTGCCCCATGAGTGGCCTTCAAGGTTTCCATTCTGCTTGGCAGGTGAGCAATGCTCAGACACAAGTTACCATCCAGGGTGGACAAAATTTCCTAGGTAGCCCTAGGTCCCAGCAAACTGCTCAGTTCATCCTTTACATAGAAACCATGGCCCAGAGAATAGCTTTTTCTCTTCTGGTTTTGTTCTCTGGTTGCCTGTGAGGTTACAAGGAGAATGCAATATTGTAAATTCTGGTAACACACTGCATTTGAAGGGAAATAAACCAACAATAACCATGGTCACAGCCACGGATTAGTGTAGACAAATCTACTTAATCTGTGGATGGAAACCTTCAGATTTGGCCTTTCTTTGATTGACTTCCAATGTGCAGACCCCTTTGCTGAGGTGAGCTGGTGGTGGGGTGGATACCTTGCACCATTGGAATGGACTTTCTGTTTGTTTCCATATTGCATCTCTGAGTAGCACAGGATTTGAATTATTACTTTAAAAATTGGTTATTTGTCTTTGGAAAAGAATAACTGAAAATTTACCTAGCAAAAAAATTTTATTAAAAGAAAATCCTTTCTTCAATGATCCCATTTTGGTTTAGATTGCATATAGTTAGCCAGTTTCTTGTAATTATTTCATTCTTTTATTCTATCCCTCAATGTCCATATTTTCGTGATAGGATACCATCATTTTTATATTCACTTGAATATGATGAATTAATCTGCATGTCTCTAAGCCTTCTTTCAGTCATCAGAAGCTTTTTCCTGCTTGATAGAGTTTGGGCTATTATTAATTTTACCTCTTATTTAAAATCTTATCTTTCTTTGAATGTGAATGTCTTCATTTCCCCTAATGCCTAGTCAGTCAACTCTAATTGCTGTTTCTTCAGTCTAGGGTCATCTTCATTAGCTTAATTATTGTAGAAGCCTGTTTCCTAAATGTGCTAATAGCATGAAAATGACTTATTTCCATGTTCTCTATCATGCTATGCTAAGAACCAGATAGAAAGAAAAATCTGTACAAGAAGACTGAAAAACATCAGTTTTCTAGAATGGCCCATTCAAGGTTGCTGCACCTATTCTCATCTACCAGGAGGCCTTGAGCAGGAGCGCAGAGCACGGAGTAGGGGGCTACCTGAGGGAGTCAGTAGCAGAAAAAACCACAAGCCTCATAAAGAAGAAGAGCCGAGGAAAGCACATGCACTTGACAATGAGAACAGGATACATACTGGGTCAGGAGCTGTGCGGAGATTGGAAGGAGGTGGGAGCAGGTTGGGATGAAGTGAAGCATGTAGTGGGCATTGCAGTGACCAGACTAGTATTCCTGATTTGCTTCTATTGGTAGTTCATGGTGTGTGCATGCTGGGCTGGCTTGCTTATTTATTTATTTATTTATTATTTATTTATTTTTAATGTTTACTTATTTATTTTTGAATGAGAGAGTGAAAGCGGGGGACGGGCAGAAAGGGGGAGACAGAGAATCCTAAGCAGTCTCCACACTATCAGTGCAAAGCCCAACATAGGACTCACGAACTGTGAGATCATGACCTGTGCCAAGACCAAGAGTTGGATGCTCAACCCACTGAGCCACCTAGGTGTCCCATGAGAGGCTGGTTTAAAGGGCTAGGGCTGGTTGTGAACAGTCATGGTGCAGTAGAATGTCTGTACAATGTACCTAAACATACTGTTGAAAAGTTACCCTCTTGGAGATGTTTGGGCCATTATGGCATACCTACTATTGCCAGGCTCCAGCTGGTACCATTTCTCTGAGTTTTTTTTCTCACAGTGCCTGATTCCAGTTCCCATGTCCAAATGAAAGTGGACCATGGGATGAATGATTTGTTGTACTTGATCTATCTTCCATTCCTTTGTAACCTGTTTTACCTTGTTCCTTAAGTTTCACATAGTATCTCCTTTACTCTACCAATTATATATCAGAGCAATCTGTATCTTTAAAGTGAAGGTTCTCTAAGTGTGGTCTAGGGGACCCAAAGGTCCTTAAGGCCCTTTCAGAGGAGCTGAAAGGTCAAAACTATTTTCACAATATACTATGATATTGTTTGCTCACATTATCTCATGACTGTACAGGATACAAGTTCATCAATAAGGATTCAAATTCCATGCCACAGTAACCTTTAAGAAACAACCTGTTGTCAAGATTTAGTGTATATCAAAGAAGAATCCAAAAAGGTTATTAACATACTCCTTCCCTTTTCGAACTACATTTCTGTGAGGCTATATTTTCTTCATATACTTTAAATGAAAGAACATATCACAAAGGATGGACTGCAGAAGGAGTAGCTGACTTCAATTAAGACAAACATTTAAAGAGCTTTGCAAATGGAGAGTCTGGGTGGCTCAGTCAGGTAAGCATCTGACTTCAGCTCAGGTCATGATCTCACAGTTTGTAGGTTTGAGTCCTCTGTCAGTCTTTATGCTGACAGCTCAGAGCCTGGAGCCTGCTTCAGATTCTGTGTCTTCCTCTCTCACTGCCATTCCCCACTCATGCTCTGTCTCTGTCTCTCTCTCAAAAATAAATAGACATTAAAGAAAAAATCTTTAAAAAGATTTGCAAATATGTAAAAACTGGCTCTTCTTACTAGTTTTCTTCTGGAAAATAGTTATTTTTCATAAAATATGTTATTTATGTTAACATATGATGGGTTTATTGTGTTTTTTTGTTTATTGTTATTTTTAAGCAAATTAATAGATATTTTAAAAATTTGTTTTGGGGCACCTGGGTGGCTCAGTCGGTTAAGCATCTGACTTTGGTTCAGGTCATGACCTCACATTTCATGGGTTCAAGCCCCACGTCAGGCTCTGTGCTGACAGCCAGCTCAGAGCCTGAAGCCTGTTTCGGATTCTGTGTCTCCCTCTCTCTGACCCTCCCCTGCTCACACTGTCTCCCTCTTTCAGAAAATTTTTTTTAAAAAGTTAAAAAATAAATAAAATTTGTTTTAATTTGTAATATTAATCTCAATAGATATTATCCACATAAACAGAAGTTCTTTGGGGTTCTCAATAATTCTTAAGAGTGGAAATGGATTTTAAGACTAAAAACATTGAGCACCATAGCTTTAAAGTAAGCATTTGTTTGGATAATGCAGAAATGTGGTTAGTGACACAAGTGTATGGTACATAAATGTATTCTATAAACTCAGAGATTGAGGGGCACCTGGGTGGCTCAGCCAGCTAAGTGCCTGACTCTTTGTTTCTGCTTGGGTCACGATCTCAGGGTTCATGAGTTCGAGCCCTACATTGGGCTCTGTACTGACAGCATGGAGCCTGCTTGGGATTCTCTGTCTCCCTGTCTTTCTGAGCCTCTCCCTCGCTCATGTTTTCTCTTTTTCTCCCTCTCAAAATAAATAAATAAACTTAAAAAAAAATCAGAGATTGATAATGAAAATGAAGTACTTGGTCTGGGACTCTCCTGTCTTCTGTGCCAGCAGTTGGTACATTTCCCTTTTCTTTCTTCCTCTTACATATCAATTGAAACCTAATAAGTGTAAAACCTGATGTAAACCTTGTATAAATATGTGGGACACATTATATAACTATTCTCTTTTCATAAAATGTTTCAGGTTGCCAATAATACTTTAATAACAGCTAGCAGTTTTGCGTTTTTTGCCTGAGGGACACAGCTTTACAACAACATTTCATTGATTCTCAGTTATTTATCTGTTAAAATAAAAGCCCAAGTAATAGTCTCCTAGGAGGAAGACTGGAAAAGCCACATTATTTCTTCCAGTTAAAGAGACAGGACTTATGAGTTGGTTAAGCGTCGGATTCTTGATTTAAGCTCAGGTCATGATCTCACAATTCATGGGATCAAGTCCCGGGTCGGGCACTGTGCTGACAGCTTAGAGCCTGCTTGGAATTCTCTCTCTCCCACTCTCTGCCCTTCCCCCACTCATGTGCACACACTCTCAATTTATCTCTCTCAAAATAAATAAATAAACAAAAAAAAAGGGAGGGAGACTTTATAAAACAGAAAGTGGCTATGTGATCATCTAACAAAGTCCTAGGGTCGAAGGTGAGATCAGGGTTGGGACCTGGTTCTCTTGAATTCAGCTCAGTCATCTCAAAATGCACCATTATTACCATCACCTTTCTTTGTATTGTGCCTGGTGTGTGTTTCATAAAGATTAACTGTTGAAAGAGTGTATTAGAGAGTGCATGTCTAGTGCAGAGAGAGATGGAGAAGTCAACAAGCCCTGGCTTCTCTTGGCTCTTCACGAGTTCACCCTGTGACCTTGGATAAGTCACCTAACCTCCCCAGAGTTTCTGGGTCATCTGTCAAATAAAAACTTCCTGACCTAAAGAGGTGGAAGGCACCTTTATGGTTTTTGATGTAATTTACTTGTATTCTATCTTATTTAATGATACAACAATGTTCGAAGTAGCTAAGGCAGGTGTCGTTACTTCCATTTTGCAGTTGAGTAAGTACCTGAGATTATGTGATTAAATGATGATACTTAGCCCTACTCCTTGTTCT
The DNA here is from genome assembly GCF_003009895.1 of Hyaena hyaena. Classification (NCBI taxonomy): domain Eukaryota; kingdom Metazoa; phylum Chordata; class Mammalia; order Carnivora; family Hyaenidae; genus Hyaena; species Hyaena hyaena. The sequence goes on along the minus strand of NW_024080808.1, from coordinate 1,088,752 downwards.
AACAACACAAAACCTCTGCCAAGGTTTACATGGATAAGTCTCGTGGTCCTTGAGAAATACACGTTCAGAGCACAGGAGATGGATTTGACTCCTCAGGTTGGAACTCTGAATTATTTCATAGAGAAATATGGTTACAAGTGGTTCTTCAGGACAGGATATTGTAAGCACTACCTTTGTAAGCACTACCTTACCCACTATTGTGGGCTAAGTAGATATTTGTAGGTTGACCTAAATTCCTAATCCCCTCATATGGCATTGTTAAACAAAAACGTTTCAGGTTCCATACAACCTGTATGTAAATGAGCTTTGGGAACGCAAAGCATTCTATAGTTGGGTACTATTTTCTATTTTAATGTTTATCATTTTTATTTTGGGCCTTATTTAAAATCATAATATGGGGGGGCCTGGGTGGCCCAGGCGGTTAAGCGGCCAACTTCGGCTCAGGTCATGATCTTGTGGTATGTGGGTTAGAGCCCTGCGTCGGGCTCTGTGCTGACAGCTCAGAGCCTGGAGCCTGTTTCGGATTCTGCGTCTCCCTTTCTCTCTGACCCTCCCCAGCTCGTGCTCTGTCTCTCTCTGTCTCAAAAATAAACAAAAAATAAAATAAAATCATAACATGGTATTACTGAGAAGTTAGAATATTTTATCTCAAAGTGGTTATTTTAAAATATCCTATTTTAAGTAGTATTTACTCCAAAATAAATAGCTTTACTCCATTGTTTTATTACATAGAGGGAGCCTCCCTTGTGCACTCAGAAGGCAGATTTAATTATATAATAGAAGTGAATGGGAAAATAATTCTTTTTTCAGAAATTTCTTGTAGGGGTGCCTGGGTGGCTTAGTTGGTTAAGCATCTGACTCTTGATTTCAGCTCAGGTCATGATCTTGTGGCTTTAAACCTGGCATCGTGCTCTGTGCTGGCAGCATGGAGCCTGCTTGATATTCTCTCTCTCCCTCTCTCTGTGCCTCCTCTACTTGTGCTGTCTCCATCTCAAAATAAATAAATAAACTTCAAAAAAGGTTTCTTATAAAAAGGCAAAATTTAATTGTACTCATCATCTTTTTTTAAATGTTTATTTATTTTGAGAGAGAGAGAGAATGAGTTGGGGAGGGGTAGAGAGAGAGAGGGAGAGAGAGAATCCCAAGCAGGTTCCACTCTGAGCACAGAATCCAATGTGGGGCTCCATCTCATGACCTGAGCCAAAATCAAGAGTCACATGCTCAACTGACTGAGCTTCCCAGGCGCCCCTGTACTCATCATCTTTTAAATAAATTTTACTTGTATTTATAAGTGGTTGTACAATCTGTGGTATGTCCCATGTGACTCTGTATAAAATTACACACTATTTCTAGAGAAGATAACTAAAGGCAGACAGCTGCCTCGATTTAAGCATATCCTATACAGAGAATGAAAATACAAACCTTCCCATAGAAGAGATTATAAATTGCCTTGTTCCCTCTGCTCATGCACATTTAATATCTGTCTCTGTTGTTCTCCTTAAAACTATTCAGTTGATCCACACTTTCTTATATTCTGGGGTGGCAGGGGGTGGGGGGAATCTTTCCATTACTCTTTCTTGAATTATGTGACAATGCTTATTTTTTCTTCTTGATTCTTTAGAACTCCTTGAGCCTTTCATGGACAGAAAGATCCACATACTAATATATCATTTCTATTTTCTTATTCCATTAGAAGCCTATTCTGTCAGTTAGGGTTTCATGTCATTGTATGAAGCTGTGTGTCTTGGTAGTTGTGTTAATAGCCCTTAAAGCAGAGGCTCTGAGCGTGGGAAGCCTCCTTCCTGCCCGAGGCCACTCATTGGCTCATTCCAGAATTTAATAAGATGAAGACTTGACTATTGTGAATTCTTTTGGTTAAGCTAAGCTTTTATAGAATTAAAAGTACTGTTATTGATTTGTTTTTGCTAAATTGATGTAATTATTTTGCTTTGACAAATTCAGGGCCTTGTAATGCCTATCTTGTCACCAATCTTATAGTTGTTTGTTTTTTTTTCCAACATAACAATGCACAGTTTCAAGAACGCTGATTTTTCAAAGGTATGTGAACTTTCTTTTTGTAAGGTAGCCGCAGAGAGAAATAATGTTCTTTAATTGCAAAAGGAGAGTTTTGAGTGTGAGCTAGGGAACATTGAAGCCAAAACTGGAATTTGTTTCTAGTCAACTTACATTTGAGTAAAATTTGTCCTTGTTTCACTTATGTGTCAAATAATTTATTCAAGATTCTGAGGAATTGCAAATATATAGTTATAAACTGAAGGATTTTTAAAGGTACTGAAATTAAATATTTAATAAATGTAGGAAGGGGTTTAGATATGGTGCTATTCTTTGTAATTCTGTAACAATAAAGGAGGGAAGACAAAAGAATCATCTATTTTCTTTAGATCATATATTCTGTAGGATGTATATGGCATTTCTTTCCCAACTGTACATGAAAAGATTATGGTTCCCCAAACATAATAGGCCATTTCTTTGTTTTTGTTTTTTAATTTTTTAAAGTTTATTTATTTATTTTGAGAGATAAAGAGAGAGCACAGGCATGCATGAGTGGGGAAGGAGCAGAGACAGAGGGAGACAGAGAATCCCAAGCAGACTTTGTGCTCGGTGCAGAGTCTGATGTAGGGCTTGAACTCACAAACCATGAGATCACGACTGGACTAAAATCAAGAGTCAGAAGCTTAACCGACTGAACCACCCAGGTGCCTCACGGTAGGCTCTTTTAACTGAAAAGAAATACAGCTGTGCATTTATATACATAAATGATCAATAAGTTATATTATAAGAATAAGCAAACATGAAATACTATGTCAGTGCTTTCATTGAAAGCAATAAACCATTTTCTTCACTCAAAGCCATAGGGTTCAGGCTGATTTTTCAAATTATGTGAGGAAGAACCTGACAATTCAGAGGGAAGTAGTGTAAGATATTTTAGTTTAGCCATTTCCCAGGTGGCTTTGCATTTTTGTCTTCTGTGAAGTTGAGAAAATGAACATATGTCTGGTATTCCATGAACTGATGTTGTCATTCTGATGAGTCATTAGGTTTCATGATTAATTTCAAGAAGTCATCCAACCCCTTTTTCCATCAGAGTTCTGACTACCACTATTTGCACATCATTCTACAGAATTAATAGGCCCTGCTGATGACAACTTTAAACCATTCAAGAAGTATTCCCATGAAAATTCTTTTTCCTGCAACTCATCACTGTGCCTAGCTTTTAAGTTTCTTGAAAGTTGGGTGCCTGTTTTAACCACAATATAAGCTATGTTTTCTCAGGTTTATTGAGGACTATATTGTATGGGAGAGAATCAGAGCCTTCCTGACATCAAGATGGATGATGTCTTTTAGGCCTGGTCCTGAGGTTTTGGAGATTAGTAGGAGAAGATTTGTTCTTTAAGGAGCCATTCCATTCATTAGCCTGGTTTTTTCCCCAAAGGGTTTATTTTACAATTGATTGTGCCCAAACATTATCAGTCTTTTGGTGACAAATATTGTGAGAATAAAAAATTAAATGCTTTCAACTTAGTTGAGGTGGCTTCTGGCGTAAGTCAGATTGAAACCAGCCTAGAGCTAGGTGGTGTGTCTGGTGTGATTTATTTGCAGTAACGTGCTGCAGCCAGTTCACACCAGCGCCCATGAGTTGACAGTACACAGCTCTTTCCAGTTAGACTTTTAAAGATGTCAACCTTGATAGGCTGAAATCAGCCATTTCGGGAGTCCTTACACCAAAGAAACTGGCACACTAGACGTCTTCCTCTCTACTCCCCAAGAACCAGTTGTTAATGCATAGGCTGATACCCACTGCTTTAAAACCAACAGGCACTAAATTTGCAGTTCTGAGATTTTATTTTTTATTTAAATATTTTATTTTTAATGTTTATTTTAGAAAGAGAGAGAGAGAGAGCAAGCATGTGAGCAGGGGAGGGGCAGAGAGAGAGGGAGATACAGAATCAGAAGCAGGCTCCAGGTTCTGAGCTGTCAGCACAGAGCCCAACACGGGGCTCAAACTCATGAACCCATGAGATCATGCCCTGGCCCAAAGTTGAATGTTTAACTGACTGAGCCATCCAGGTGCCCCTGCAGTTTTGAGATTTTAGTTTTTTTTAAATGTTTTATTTATTTCTTTGAGAGAGAGAGAGAGACAGCGTGAGCAGGGGAGGGTCAGAGAGAGAGGGAGTCACAGACTGAAACAGGCTCCAGGCTCTGAGCTGGCAGTCAGCACAGAGCCTGACGCAGGGCTCGAACCCACGAACTGCGAGATCATGACCTGAGCGAAAGTCGGACGCTTAACCGACTAAGCCACCCAGGCGCCCCTGCAGTTTTGAGATTTTAAACAGTATCTCTGGAGGATTGGTTACAAAGGAAATATCAAATTAGGTTTTTGACATTGACAAATCACAGGTTTAATTGTTTATTTTGAAAGAGGGAGAGAGAGAGCAAGTGTATTAGCGGGGGGAGGAACAGAAAGAGGGGGGAGAGAGAATCCCAAGCGGGCTTCATGCTGACAGTGCAGACCCTGATGTGGGGTTCATGACAGGAGCCAAAATCAAGAGTGGGATGACCGACGGAGCCATTCAGGAGCCCCAAGAAGTCACAGGTTTAGCAAAACTACCCTTGCTCAAGCATTTATCAAACTTGACAATGAACAAGAGAATTTAAGCCTAGGTTAGAATAAATACATTTTAAAAAACATTGATATAATAGGTCCTTCTGGGTGTAGGTCTTTCTCCAATCTGGAGAAAACCAGCTAAGGTTACTAAGGAATTTTTTCCTCAGGACTGCTAATCTTGCCTGGTACTCAGGAGAAGTGGGCCAATCACTGACAAGATGCTTTCCTTGTCTTTTCTCTCCCTTTTGTTTTGTTTGTTTTATTTTTAAGATAACACTTGTCCTTTGGAGAATTACTTACTCAAAGATGTCTTGGACAGAAAAGACAAATGTTTTACTTTACTATTTATTGGATCTCTATAAAGCAATGTACTTTTTCCTATGGCTAACTCTATAGTAGGGCCAGCATCATATAAAAAAGTCATAGCTTGAACAAAAATACATAGTTTTCATTAGAAAGATAAGAAAGAGCCCTTTATTGACCAATATATTACTTAATATGTTTTGAGAGTAGATTTGTAGAATCATTGCCAACATGAATACAACTGCCGTCAAGTGCATTCTTAACAATGATTTAAAATAGAATGAATTATGAATGGGAAAATTGCTAGGAGTGATAATTTACTTATTGATGTAATTAATAGATAATTATTTTAAGTCAAATGTTAATTAGCCAAGATCAATTTCTGGTATTCAGATATAGTTGTTGTCAATACTGAAAATAACTTTCTTCCCATGGTATCTTCAGTGATGTTTATAGTTCTTTAATCACTTGGGGCAGGAAGAGTAATCTTGAGTTCCTGGCTTCTTATTTACATTTTCCGTTTCTCACTGTGTCTACAAGATGTATCTTAGCACTTGGTGTGTAACAGGTGTTCTTTCCCTACGCAGCATATACTTAGAAAAATGACTAGGACAAATTTATATAGAACACATTCAGAAATCAGAACGGGGATCATGCCTGTGGCTGGGGAGAACATTTTTGGTTTAGCTAGAAGACTAAAACAAAGTCAGGCAAGTAAATAACAACATTTTTCAAAATACTGTCTTCCTTTGGACTTGGGGGACGTTTCTCTGTTTTCATTGGTCTCAGGAGAACTTGTCATCTGGATGACCTTAAATTTAGTCACACTAACACTGCCAGCATCTCCCTGATTCAGCCTCAGCTGTGATGTGAGGTGATGCTTAGCCATAAGACCCTGGCGCCCATCTCATATACCAGGCAGCCCACTATTACTGACAGCTGTCATTTGGTGGGCACTACATTTGTGGCCTGGCCTGTGTAGAGAGCCTTCCACACATTATCCCATGAGGCTGGCATTATTATAATTCTCATTTTTCAGATGTTGAAATGAAGAGTTTGGGAGTATAACGAACTCACCTTAGGTCTCACAGTTAGCAGCTGTAGAGCCAAAACTCCTCTGCAAAGGGATGTAACATCGCTGCCCATCCCACAAGGTTGTTCTGAACATTAAAAGAATTAGCCAGTAGGAACTGCCTAGCGCCTGAAACATAAATAAGTACCGTGTAAGTCTCAGCTAGCATCATCACCATCATTACCATTGTCATTATCATTAAAACTAGGTCAATTTGACTCCCATGGTGCTACTAAGCCCCCCCAAAATGTCAGATGAATAGGCCACTACTTCACATGGCTCTGGTCCCAACAGGAGGCAACTGGTGATAAATGGTGCAGATTTATATGGGGTGGGTTCTATCTGCCAGTTTAAAAACAGCTTCTCTTGCTATAAGGTGGAATGGTTTTGACTGTTTTCAGGTCTGAGCTCTTTTTCTTGAAACTAGAATTAAACCAGGTAGGAAAGAAATCCTAAGAAAGACATGCAAAGCTCTGGTGTTTCCCAGCAAACTTAGGTATCATTTTAATATTGAGCCTAGAAAAAAGATAATTGTTCTACTCCTTTTCCTACGTTCAACTGAAGTTTCCTACTACCAGATCAGGTGACAGAAGGAGAAAAGGAAGAGCTGACATCTGAGAGCTGTTTTGAAGGCGTGACCTCTAGGAGAAGGTCTGGTGCAACTCCCAGATTTCCTGTTTGAATTTTTAAAATAGCAACTCTTGAACTCAAACAGCACAATCACAGAGTAGCCTTCCCTCGTGGCCACTCACCACAGAAAGCCCAAGAAGGCTGTCGTGAAGCAAGACCCACGTGGTTAAAAATGCCTAAAAACTGTTCTGTGTTTTCAGAATGCCTTTTTGCTGTACATATACATTACTGGGTTTTATCCTGTCTTTCCAGTCTCCTATATCCAAAGAAAACAAATCTACCCCCTAATATGTACAGGATATCGATGCTTGCATCGTCTAAAAAAACCGGAAAATCCGATTTTTAAAGTGTTCAGTTAGAACTAGACTCCTTTTAGTTATGCCAATGAAGTAGGACAGAACAGTTTTTTGCACTTGATCTTAGCCAAAAGGCCGAGAAGCGATCAGAACAGTTTTTTGGAGGAGAAGCAATGAATCTTTAAAAAAGTGTTTTTAGGAGGCACCTAGATGGCTCACTCTGTTTAGCCTCTGACTTCAGCTCAGGTCATAATCTTTTGGTTTGTGAGTTCGAGTCCTGTGTCGGGCTCTATGCTGACAGCTCAGAGCCTGGACCTTGCTTCGGATTCTGTCTCCCTCTCGCTCTCTCTCTATCTGCTCCTCCCCCGCTCTCAGTCTGTCTCTCTCTCAAAAATAAATAAACCTTAAAGGTTTTAAAAATTATTTTTATCATTTGAGTTCCTTTGTGTTGCTCACAATATGTGAAATTTAGCAATAAAATAATGAATAGTTCATGTAAGAATTTTCCTCTGGAGGAATGAAAGTATTTTATTGATTTTCCTTTTTTAGTATAAAAATGTGTAGGGGTGCCTGGGTGACTCGGTCAGTTAAGCATCTGACTTTGGCTCAAGTCATGATTTCACAATTCATGAGTTCGATCCCTGCACTGGGTTCTGTGCTGACAGCTCAGAGCCTGGAGCCTGCTCTGGATTCTGTCTCCCTCTCCCTTTTGCCCTCCCCTGCTCATGCTCTGTCTCTCTCAAAAGTGAGCAAACATTAAAAATAAAAATGTGTCACTTATGCACACTCTTTGTGGTATTGACTCAAACGAATTTGCTTGAATGGATATAGTTTTGTGCTTGAGAAACTAGGATGTAGCTTGTAAATGAGGGGAAAAAAGCATTTTTCTTTCTGTTAATGTTGCATTGTTTTTGTTTAAATTAGAAATTAATCATTTAGGATTTGTTGTTTGGTTACATCAATTTTGTTGTTGTACCGAGAGATAGTTATATCTCTTCCATTATGCACTCTCATTATCTAGTTCTCAAAGAACAGTTTTCTCGAATAACAAGGCAACTTAATGGAGGTACTGCTCAGGGCCCATCCAGGGAGGCAGGTTGTAGGATTATGATGAGCCTCACGTGAACGCTTGTGATGTTATCTACAAATGAGCATATCCATAAAGCTGTACTTTGTGTTAAAGGCATTGGCTTGACAAATGAAACACTTAAGAAATGCCACAGTTTGCCTTGGCACTGAAGAATTTCAAAAAATGGAAGTAACCCAGGCCTTCGCAGATAGGGTTTTGTTGAATTGTTCCTGAGTGCAACGTGTAGTGATTCAGGCTGAAGGAAGGCTCCTGGCCTCCTGGAAAAGCATCCAGGTCAGGGGGTCTCACCCTTGGCTGCCCATAGGATCACCTGGAGGTTATGGTCTTACTGATTCCTGGTCTCAGCACCTGAGACTCTGACCTCCTGGGTCTGTCTTGCAACCTGGGTACCGGGATCGCTGCTCCTCAGAGTCTGTTCTGTGGATCAGCAGCAATTGCATCACCTGAAGCATGTTACAAATGCAGAGTTTGAGGCCCCACCCGGTGCAACTGAATCCGAGACTGCATTGCAACAAGTGCCCCAAGTTTGTCTGTGCAAGTCTCAGAAGTCCCCTGGAAATGGAATGGGTTAATTCTGTAGCTGAATAATGAGGTGATCCGGAAACTGCTGGAAGCCACCGGATGGTGTCTAGAATAGGCTTTAAAAACAGGTTTTAGGCAGAATGAGGATAAGGTTGACTTGAGGAATTCGAGGTAAATATCAATGTGGAAATGTACTGAACATAGTTGGAAATAGCAGCATGGGGGGTCCTGGTTATTCCTGCATAACCGCGTTTAGAATCTCTTGACCTGGGATGTTCTCATTCTTTCCACTCTCCCCAAAACATTGGAAGGAAATGGACTATGGCTGCCCAGGGCCCTTCTCCTCTAACTTAACAACCAGGGAGAAAATAAGCAGGATGTTTCCATTTTCATAAGACCTTAGTGTGAAGGGATGGTCTCATGGATGGTATCAGGAGAGACTGGTTTGATTTCATCTACTCCTATTTAATTTCTATTGTGTCCTCTCCAATCACACGGGAACTTACATGTCAGTGTGCGATGTGGGGAGGAAAAAAGACATCAAACATTACCGAATGACTCTGTATTTCTCTTCTGGAACCACTTCCATTGACTCTTATTATACAAACCCTCACTGAGCCAGGGAGCCCAAGAATTACTGATCTAAGACCTTTTGGAGACCACCTGCTTTGACATCTATTTCAATGCTAGCAGGAAATTTCAGAAACAACCAATTTAACTGAGCCCAAATGATGTGCTCACTGAGGTTTGGTAAAACGCCTACAGTTGAGACCTAGAAAGTAAATGCAGTCTTCCCTCTGAGTCATTTGTGACTTTTAATAGATTCTGAGAACTGACAGAATTGCCAAGAAAGCAAATAGTTTTATTCATATGACTGTACAGTTATTCTCAGTTACTAAATTCAATTGACGAGCACCACAATTATTTTGTAATATAAAGGGCGACCTGGGAAAAGGGCTTTTTTTGGTGGGGGGAAAGGGACCATAAATTACTAAAACATGAAGGATACAGCAAAGATATACAGTGATTGAAAAATATATCTATCGGGAAAATCAATGCAACCTTTCAGGGTGCTTTTCAGATGTAAGGATTTTGTAGGATATTAGCAGTCATCAGAATACATATCTGGATTTGACAGCAATGGGCAGGATGAATTACGGCCTGGGTTTGGTTTCCCATACTTTCTCTAAACGCGATGCTTCTACAGCAAAAAGCCCTTTCGTTTCTTTTGAATAATACTTAGTATTTTTTGGTGGATGGCTTCCCTTGTTCCTCCCTAAGCTCTCTCCCAGCTTGCCCCAGAAAGGCTTTCGGGAGATTAGGCAACCCAAAGAAACTGCCAATGATAGTGTTTTGCTAATTCTATAAATATTTCTGTAAACTTGACTATAGCGAGGCATAATTTCAGCAATTGGGGTAATGGGCTTCCCTGCTGCTGCTGCGTCCAGTTTGCAAGCACTCCAACTTGCTGAGTAATTACTCCCACGTCGCTGCCTCCCGACACTGTCATTAGGCTTCCCTACACTAGGTGTGAGGCTGTAGGGAACAGAACGTAAACATCGCCGTGCTGGAAATTAGCAGCCCCAAAGTTCAGCCGTGAAGCTAGCAAGAATGAGTTTCCTTCCAGAACCCGGAAAAGGCTGTTTTGATTTGTTTGTAAACCCAGGAGGGGTTTGTAAACTGTTACTCTTCCGATCCCCCAGGTGCTGTTTATACAATGAGACCTTCAATGCCTCACACTTTTTTGTTCCCCTACTTGCAGGTCTTCTTGGAGAAAGGGCCCCAAACAGTGGTTTGCCTGTTTGAAACGTGAAGTACTTAGGAAGTATCCAAGGACTAGGACTTTGTAATTAAATAATTTCTTTTAATTAAATGTTCCGAATTCCTGCATGCAGCTGCGTTCACTGGGCGCGTGTTCAGCTTAGGACTCTGGTCTCCCTTGCCTTGTTTTCCCCACTTTCTTCCCTGCCTTGTCCCTCAGATACTATGCCTCTTAGTTAGCCTACTCCCATTTGATATCTCTGTGACTTCTAGTTGTTTCTGAAGCGTGCTCAGCAAAGTCTGTGTTTTGCACCTGACTCCAATTTGATATCTCTACGACTTCTAGTTGTTTCTGAAGCACGCTCAGCAAAGTCTGTGTTTTGCACCTGACTCCAATTTGGTATCTCTGCGACTTCTAGTTGTTTCGGAATCACGCTCAGCAAAGGCTGTGTTTTGCACCTGACCAAGATTCGGAATGGATTGGGCGTCAGACTGGATGGCAGCCGTACTTTGAGGTGTGTACCGGAGCATATGTGTGTCTGAGGGACCTTGTCCTTTTAAACCCTAGGTGCCGGAGGTCAGGAAAGGTAGTAAGTTTACTTTAGTTAACACCCTATTTTAGCACCTGATACAGGGTCATTACCACACCTAAATGTTAGATGTTAGAGTTTATCTGCTTTCCATCAGAATTTCACTTCCCACAGGATACTATATTTCTTTCATGCTAATCTATATTTTAATGGCCTCTAAACTGTCAATTGGGAGGGTAATTAGTTCTAATTTGGTGGTAATGCTATGAACATAGAGTAAGAAACTAATTGACATGGCATGCTACCAGCCAGAATTTTATGAACTAAAACATCTTCTCTCTTGCACAACCGTGAGTGATCTCATTATGGAGGTGCCGTTTAGGACAAAGGACCGTCTGCCTCCTAGTGTTCCCCACCTTGTGAATGCAGGGGTGATTGCGAGTTGACTGCCTGCCGCTTTGATTTCCCGAGTCCCAGAGCTCTCACTTAATCCTACTTCAGGGAAATTGGTCTAAAAACCTAGATGCATATTTGGTTAGCATTTTTGTTTTCAGTTGTATTCGTTTTTCTGGCCAGATATGAGGAAGTCCTTGGAGACTGAAGGATAGACAAAGCAAGAGAAAGACCATTCCCTACATCCAGCAAATCCAGATTCTCACAGAAATAGCAATGCATTCACCAAGCAGTACTTAATATTTTATCTCAGACTTATATATATATATATATATATATATATATGTATATATACACCTTCACTTGATCTTCGCAATAATTGAGGTCTGGGCAGGTATTATTATACCCATTTTATAGTTGAAAGTGCCAAGGTTTGGAGAGTTTACGTGACTTGTCTGTGATTATGTGGCTGGTTAAGTGGTAGAGGCAGGCCAAGGAGTCGAATCTTCTGACTCCTGCTCCAAAGTATTTTTCCCTGATCACATCTTACTTCTCTGGTCTGTTTATCTATATAATCTCATTATGTAATTCTAAGCAATTGCTGTTCCCTTAAAAGTTTAGAAAATTTGGGGGTACCTGGGTAGCTCATTTGGTTAAGCATCTGACTTTGGCTCAGGTTGTGATCTTACGGTTCGTGGGTTTGAACCCCACATTGGGCTCTGTGCTGAGAGCTAAGAGCCTGGATCCTGCTTCAGATTCTGTGTCTCCCTTTCTCTGCCCCTCCCCTGCTCTCACTCTATCTCTCTCTCTTAAAATAAATAAATAAACACTAAAAGGTTTTTTTTAATTCAGAAAATTTACGTAATCATAATCCAGCTAACTCACCACCTTTTTACCTCCCCACTCCCTGACCCTTTAGTTAACAAATGCTACTCCAATACTTAACTCTGTCCTAACTGACACTTAGGAAAAAAACCATCTTGGAAAAAGAGGTAAAAAGAATGGAAAGCGAAAAAAGAGTCAGATTAAGGGAGTCTTCTGACTTTTTTGTTTCCTTTAAAGATTTCAAGTGCTGCCCTAAGATGTCGGTTCTAACTTTAACCCAGTGTAGTTTTTCAAAGATGAAGCCTGTCAGTTTCTTTTGCTGCCCCCGGCTGATCCTTGCCTGGGCTAGTCTACCAGAACTTTCTTTGGTCCATTTCAGGCGAATTGAGTGCCTGCATATCTGATACACAGTCGTAATCCCTGGTTTGTTGCTCTATGATTTATCTTTTAGATAGTTTACTATCCTTAGAAGCTCCCCCAGCATGTAGGCAAGAAAACAAAGACATGAAAATTGAAGGCGTCAGCTCTGCTGAGTGTGAGTGGGGCAGAAGCCACCAAGGAAGATGAGGTCTGTGGGTCACGGAGTCAGTTCCTTTCATCTTTCTCTGCTGTTCTCTGGCTCCCCTACACCACCAGGAGATGAGAGGGCCCGAGTTCTATTTGTGTCCCTCTGTTCGTTTATTTGTAAACTGCAGGTCAAAAAGTAAGATTATGTATAAAATCCAGACTGGACAATTGCTCGTTTCATGCAGAGAGTGAGCTTTAAAGGAAATCAGCTGACTTCCTGACTTGCTGAATGAAGTGTGAGTTTTAGTTTCTATCCTGTTAGGAAATGACATGTGAATAGAATACTTGTATAAGCAGGCTTTTATTTCTGTCAATGGCTGGAAACTCATTAAAAAAAAAAAAAAGGTCTGTTTATTTTAGCATATCAAGATTCATTTCTGTGAAACAAAGGCAGAAATAAGAGTTTCTGAATCCTTTGGTGGTCTCCGTCCTGAAATTCCATTTCTTCTCTCCTCCTGCCCCGAGTTGTTGGGTTGCCACGGCAACATGACTCCTCCCCCACAACCCTGTAAGATTAACTGGATACAGATTTAGCAGCAAGTGAGGCCGAGATCAAAATCCAAATTTAGGGCACTGATCGCATAAAGTGGGAGGTCTGAGGCCGAGGATGGCTCTGTGTCCCTCAGCAGGCTGCACGTGAAGTGATGGGCATTTTGCCCTGATGGCTTAGGTGCCACTGCTCTGAGACCCCGTCAGCCATCGAGAGCTTGACTGCCACTCTGCAGATGGATTGCACCCAGGAAGGTAGTTGGATGACTGCACGGATGAAGACTATTTAGTGCAGCAGTGTAACCCTGTATGGAACGAGACTGCAGGTCCTCTGAAAGTCAAGCGTGAGACTGGGCAAGGAAGCACAAAGAGAGGCATTGAGTAGGTGCTGCAAACATAAAGTTACTCTGTCCCCAAAAATGCTGTCTGGGATGGGTCTTAGGGATCCTGGAGATGGTGGTAGTCATGACAGTTGCTCACGTTGACTGGGCACTTAATACATTCTAATAAAGCACTTTGTAATACATCCTGCTAACAGCCTTTTGAGCAAGTTGCTGTTATTTTAAACACAAGGAAACTGAGGCAGGGAGAAGTTCATGAACTTACCCAAAGTTATGTGGTTTATAAATGGCAGACTGGGATTCGAACCTTTGTAGTATGAACCTGAACCCAGGGTCTTAATTCTCATAATTCTGCCTCTAAAGGATCTTTTCTTAACCTCTTGAGGGATCATAAGTAGAGTGCTCAAAGAAACTTAACTGTATTTTTTAAAACACAAATATTGTTGTAGGTTGAATTGTGTCCCCTCAGAAATGTTGAGGTCCTAACCCCCAGTGGCTGTGAATGTGACCTTATTTAGACATAGGGTCTTTGCAGATGTAATCGAGCTAAGATGAGGTCATTAGGTGGGCCCTGATCCAATGACTGGTGTCCTTATGAGAAGAGGAAAATACCAAGTGAAGACACAGACACACAGGGAGGAGAATCATGGGCCGACAGAGGCAGAGGTTGGAGTGATGCTGCTGTGAGCCCAGGGACACCAATCAGGGAGTGACTGCCACCACCAGACACCAGGAAGAAGCAAGGAAGAATTCTACCCAGGGTCTCAGAGGGAGTGTGGTCCCACTGGCACCATGGTTTCGAGGTTCTAGCCTAGAACAGGGAGAGAATAAATTTCTGTTGTTGAAGCTAAGCTACTCAGTTTGTTACAACTGCCCTAAGAAGCTAATGCAAATACGTGCTTAAGGTACCAGATTTGGTCAAGACAGACACACACAGAGTGGTGTGTACCACATGAACATTCCGCTTCCCACGTTACTGGTAACTGCTAATGATTATTTTGTCCCCTTGATGTGTATATATTTATATTAGTTTTTAACGTTTACTTATTTTTGAGAGAGAGACAGAGCATGAGCAGGAGAGGGGCAGAGAGAGAGTGTGGGAGATACTGAATCCAAAGCAGGCTCCAGGCTCTGAGCTGTCGACACAGAACCTGACATGGGGCTCAAACTCACAAAATGTAAGCTCATGACCTGAGCTGAGGTCAGATACTTAACTGACTGAGCCACCCAGGCGCCCCTATATTAGTTTTCATATAATGGACCTGTGTTATATGCATTTTGCAATAACTTTTTATTAAGTTTACTTATGTATGTTGGAGGTCTCTGTAGCTTTTTTAATCATAAAATACATAAAGCAGAGAATTTATCATCTTCACTGCTTCTAAGTACATGGTTCAGTGGTATTCACTACATTTATATGTTGTGCAGCCACCACCATCAGCCATCTGCAGAACTCTTCCCATCTTATGAAACTGAAATTCCATGGCCATTAAACAAGAATTCCTGGGGCACCTAGGTGGCTCAGTCAGTTAAGGTTCCAACTCTTGATTTGGGCTTAGGTCATGATCTCATTGTTCCTGGGATCCAGACCGGCATCAGGCTCTGTGCTGACAGCTTGGAGCCTGCTTGGGATTCTCTCTCTCCCTCTCGTGCTCTCTCTCTCTCTCTCTCTCTCTCAAAATAGATAATCATTAAAAAAAAAATTCCAGGGCACCTATGTGGCTCATTCATTTAAGCATCAGCCTTCAGCTCAGGTCATGATCTCATGGTTAATGGGTTGGAGCCCCACATCAGACTCTGTGCTAACAGCTCAGAGCCTGGAGCCTGCTTCTGCTTCTGTGTCTCTGCCCCTCCCCCATGTGCTCTCACACTCTCTCTGAAAAATAAATGTTAAAATAATAATAATAATAAAAAAAGAATTCCCCATTCCTCTCTCCCTCTAGTCTTGGGCAACTTCCCTTTTACTGTCTGTCTTTATGAGTTTACTCTCAGTACCTCATAGACGTGGAATCATACATTATCTGTCTTTTTGTGACAGGTTTATTTCACTTAGTATCCTCAAGGTTCAGCCATGTTGCAGTATGTGTCAGAATATTCTTCCTTGAGGGTGAATAATATTCCATTCCATTGTATGCCTGTACCGCATTTGGTTCTCCATTCATTCATTGGTTGATGGACACTTCGGTGGCTTCCATCCTTTGGCTATTGTGAATAATGCTGCTATAAACATGGGTGTACAAGTATCTCTTTGAGATCTCTTTGAGATCCTGTTTTCAATTCTTTTGTATATATACCCAGAAGTGGAATTGCTAGATCATATGGTAATCCTATTTTTAATTTTTGGAGGACTTTCCATACTGTTCTCCACAGTAGCTGCACCATTTTACGTTCCCACCAGCGGTCTATAAGGATTCCAACATCTCTATAGCCTTACCAATAGTTGCTATTATTTTTTATAGTAGCCATCTTAGTGGATATGAGATGATACCTCATTGTTTGCATTTCCCTAATGATTAGCGATGTTGAGCATATTTCATGTGCTTATTAGCTACTTGGATGTTTTCTTTGAATGAATGTCTATTCAAGTCCTTTGCCCATTCTTATAATCAGGTTGTTTGGTTTTTTGTTGTTGAGTTGGAACAGTTCTTTATATATTCTGGGATATCAATCCCTTATCAAGGACATGTGTATAAGTCATTAGTTTTTAAGCTGTCAATTCTCTTGCCACTAGCTGAGACTATATTCATGCATTCTCATGGGGAAGGGGACACAGGTGCCGAAACACTGTGTC
This sequence comes from Hyaena hyaena, assembly GCF_003009895.1. Classification (NCBI taxonomy): domain Eukaryota; kingdom Metazoa; phylum Chordata; class Mammalia; order Carnivora; family Hyaenidae; genus Hyaena; species Hyaena hyaena. Next base: position 1,072,515 of record NW_024080808.1, on the reverse strand, counting down.
CCAGTGAAGCCCAGGGAAGCCTGTTCCCATCACAGGCTTCTAATTATAGGTGGTACCAAGCAAGGCCTATTTCACTCTGACAAGTTTCCTAACAGAGGAAGGAGCATGTATTAGCTAGAGTTCTGCAGAGAAACCTGTATATAATAAAATATATTGTATATATACATACATATATAAAATTTGTATATAATACAATATATTATGCATATACATATATTGTATATTACATATTATATACATATATACAACCTATATATGATATAATATATATTATACTTATTATGAGGAATTGGTTCACATGGTGTAGACCTTGACAAGCCCAACATCTGTAGGCTAAGTCAACAGTCTTGAGACCTGGGGAAGCGAGTGATTTAGTTCCAGTCTGAGCCCAAAGGGCTGAGAAACAGAAGAGCCTATATTTCAATTTTAGTCCAAACTCAGGAAAACGCTGATGGTCCAGTTTGAAGCAGTCAGATAGGAGGAGTTCTTTCTTTCTCAGGGGAGGGTCAGCCTTTTGTCCTAGTTAGGCCTTCAACTGATTGGATGAGACTCACCCACATCAGGGTGAGCAATCTGCTTTACTCAGTCTGTCATTGTTTATTTATTTACTTTAATTTTTTAAAATATTTATTTATTTTTGTGAGAGAGAGAGTGAGAGAGCAAGTGAGCATGAGTGGGGGAGGAGCAGAGAGAGAGAGGGAGGTACAGAATCTGAAGCAGGCTCCAGGCTCTGAGCTGTCTGCACAGAGCCTGACACGGGGCTTGAACTCAAAAACCTCGAGATCATAACCTGAACCAAAGTAGGATGCTCAACTGACTGAGCCACGCAGGCACCCCTCAGTCTATCAGTTTAAATGTAATCTCCTCCAGAAACATCCTCACAAACATACCCAGAATAATATTGGACCAAATATCTGGGTACCCTATGGTCCAGTCAAGTTGACACATAAAGTTAGCCATGACATAACACTAATAAATGCTTTCCTTCCCTGTCTTGCTAATTAGTTTGAAAATGAAGAACATTCTCAGGATCATCACTTTCTGGTAGGTTTGTGGTTCAGGTCTGTTCCTGAGCCCTTCCTTAGTATCTGAAGAGATGACCAGACAAGGCATGCCTGAAGGGTTCAAGGAAGGTGCTTCTAGGGCAGATGTTCTCTTTAGTATCATGCAGCCTCACAGAGGGAGTTTTCCCTGAGCTGAATAAACAATGCTTTTTATAACCCCAAATTACTTACCCAAAACAGTGACTGAAGCTTTGTAGTCCCATATAGCTTTACTAAATCATTCCTGGTTTTTAAGACTTGAATTATTTTCTTTCTCTTTCATAACCTGACCATTTCTTGCTCATTATCAGCATTTTCTGACCCTGTCTGAGCCCAAGTAAAGTCCCATAGGACCTAGGGCTTATCATTGTGAATATTGCTTGTTTAGAACCTGTACTTTCAGGTGTTAATAGTATGGATTCTTTGAACAAAAATCTTAATTTTTCATACTAACAATTACTGTTGATCTGAAGCATTAAAAGCTTATGTTCATTTTTGGTTAAGAGGTTCTTACTATTTTGACTGATTCTCTAAGCCCTAGACTGTAAGGCACTAATTTTCATTCATTCATTCATTCATTCATTCATTCAGAGCTATTAAATATGAGGTAATATGCTAACTGTTGGGGTTGTAGTACTGAACTATACACACACAGCCCCTGCCCAGATGGAGATTACATTCTAGTGGGGTTTAGTAAGCTGTATACCTAGTATAGTAAATCTGCACTACACACACACACACACACACACACACACACACACACAAAGAAAAAACAAATAATTATAGATAATGACTCGAGTGAAATCATAAGATAAGCATACATTAATAAATGAACCATTTAATAGTAGATATGTAAAGATAATACAACAGGTGTTATGATAGCGTGGCTTGGGTATGGTCTTTTTTGTTTGTTTTTTGGAAAAATTTCAGCAGTCTGTTTGTTTTTAATTACTTAGTTCTGAGAGTAGACAGTGTGTATATGTTTGTACATACACAACAAAAATCAAAAGGCACAAAAGACTATGTATTGAATTGTAAATTTTCGCCCACCCCTGCCTCTAGCCACCTAGTTTCCCTGTTTAAAGTAGCCACTGTTTCTTACATATTTTTCCACTGTTTCTTACGTGTCTTTGTATAGATGTATGCAAACATATATATTTGTATCATTTAAAAAGAGGAAAAATATCCAAGAGGTTAAAACTCTACCCACAGTTCTGTACCTTTTTCATTTAATAATATGTCTTAAAGATCAGTCCCTATCAGTATGTTTATAATGCTTTATTCCTTTCAATAGCTGCATAGTATTTCACCATGAGACTGTGCTGGGAAGCATTATAGTATAAAAACTAAGAACCTGAGGTTTGAATCCCCACTTTACCACTTATTAGCTATTCCTCTTGGGTTAGTTACCTAAGCTCTCCTTAGTTTTCTCCTCACAAAGTGGACTTTTTGAAAAAAAATTTTTTAACATTTACTTATTTTTGAGAGACAGAGCATGAGTGGGGGAGGGGCAGAGAGAGAGGGAGACACAGAATCCAAAGCAGGCTCCAGGCTCTGAGCTGTCAGCACAGAGCCCGATGCAGGGCTTGAACCCATGAACCCTGAGATCATGACCTGAGCCGAAGACAAATGCTTAACTGACTGAGCCACCCAGGATTCCCCAAAGCAGGCTTAAAATACTTCTTAGCTTATAAGGTTGTTAGGTCCCTAATGCATTTATTTTATCTGTTACTGTGTATAAAATTTATCTAAGGAGCTCTTATTGATGGACATTTAGGGTGTTGTCATCATTTTGCTATTCGAAGCAACACAGCAATAAGTAATCCTGTAGTATATATCATTTCACATATGTACAGGTTTATATTTAGAATGAATTCTTAGAAGTAAAATTGCTGGGTCAAATGGCTAGGTATGTGCATTTAGGTTTTGATGGATATTGCCAACTGGCTGTCTAAAGAATCCTAACTACGGTGTACGAGGATGGGTATGTGGGGTGGAGGCAGGAGTTACTCTAGATTGCATGGTTAAGGAAGGTCACTCAATGGATGTGACATTAAGAATATATCCCAGATGATGAGCCAGCCAGCTGTGTAAGATCCGGAGTCACAATAGCTTGGACTAAGCTCTAAGACCGAAGTGGCAGCCCTGGTGTGTACAAGGACTGTAAAGCAGACTACCGTGGCTAAAGGCTGATGGATGAGGAGGAGGGTGCCCAGCTGCAAGTTGGACAGGAAGGCAGAGTTCATATAGACTGTACTTAGGAGTATGTTCTAAGTGGAATGGAAGCCAAGAGAGGGTCTAAAGGTTGGTTTTATAAGATCACTCAGGTTGTGAGGCAGAGAGTAGACAGTTGGAGGCAAGTGGAAGGAGACAGGGAGATTAGTTAGGAGCTATTCCAGTGACAGACAGGAGAGAGAGCATGAAGCTTAGGTGCCCTGGGTAGTAGTAGAGATGGAGAAAGTAGAGCCTGCAGGCTTTGCTGATGGATTGGATAAAAAAGACTGAGGCGGGGGCGCCTGGGTGGCTTAGTCGGTTAAGCGTCCGACTTTCGCTTAGGTCATGATCTCGCGGTTCGTGGGTTCGAGCCCCGCGTCGGGCTCTGTGCTGACTGCCAGCTCAGAGTCTGGAGCCTGTTTCAGAGTCTGTCACTCCCTCTCTCTCTGACCCTCCCCTGCTCACACTGTCTCTCTCTCTCTCTCTCCTAGAAATAAATAAAACATAAAAAAAAAAAAAAAAAGAAAACAAAGCATTTGTTTAAAAAAAAAAAGACTGAGGGGTGGGAGCAGAGGTGGAGGGAGGAGGAAGACAGGGAGAGAGAGAACTCAAGCTCTCTTGGCTTTGTCACTCACTAGAGGTAAGACCTTGGGCAATGATCTTACCTCTCTGTGCTTCACTGCCCTTTATAAAATGAGAAAAATTATGCCATTCTCATATATGGCGATTATAAATAAGTGACTCAATGTATGTAATGTGCTTTCAGTTTGGGACATGTTGACTCTGAGATGTTTATTGTAATTCCAAGTCCAGTGTTGAATAAGCAGTTGGATATACAAGTCTAGAATTCAAGACAGTGATCAAGGGTAGGGATATAGACTTGAGAGCTGTCTGCTCTAAAGACCATCTACAGGGCATGACACTGCATAAGATCTGCAAGGGAGTGAAGGTAGATAGAGGAGAGCCAAGGACTAAGAATTGAATCATGTTAGCATTAAGCAACTGGGAGAAGTGCAGGACTAACCAAAGAGGAGGACCAGGAACCATCAGTGAGGTTATGTTCAGCTGGTTCTAGAATGGCCTTTTAGGATCCCCCGCAGATGAAATTTCTTTCCCTTTTGTTTCATGTGCCACTCAGGATCTCTTGAATTCTTGAAATTTTTTTGAGAATTCTTCGTACACCAGCAAACAATGCCCAGACTCCATAGCCTATCTGCTAACACGTTGCTTTTATATTTAAGGAGGCGCTTAAACATCAAAATAGGTCAGTTATGCTACCCCATCCCAACCTCGGTGGCTTTTTGCCAAATGGTCACCATCCATACATCCTTTCTTCCTGGAAACGATATAAATCCCCGAGGCTATTTTTGCTCCAAGGAGATTATGGCACAACATATGGAGTCTTCACTCTCCAGGAGCAGAAGTCTTGTCTTTGCTCAAGCTAGCCACTTGCTTCAAGCCACAGGCTTCAGGCAACTGTGAATCCTTGTGATTCATGGGTGACTGTACCAGGCAGCCACAGCATGGAGCAGCTGGTCACAGGAGCATACTAACCTGCTGTTTCCCATAGTCCAGTGCATGGAATTTACCCCATTTGTCATGCTGAATTGGCTCTGTTAATCCTACACAAGTCTCTCTATACAATACATTACCTTGAACCCAGGCAGTAGAATTCTAGAATATTGACATTCTGAGGGTGAATATTTAGTGATTGATATTATAAACTTTTAGCATTATAGATCTTCTCTGTCTTAACCAGAATAAATGTAAAAGAAAAAGAGAAGTTAAAATAAATTATCAAAGAGGCTGCTAAGTTCTTTGATTTAAAAGCATATTCATCTATAAGTCTTTGGTTTAAAAGAAGATTCCTCTGTTAATAAAATAGTTTCTGTTAACTATTCTTTGAGCAACAAGAGAAGTCTTTTAAGGAGATTGAGCCAGTCGCTTATTGTATTGTTTCAGGATAGATAATGTTCTGAGTTATAATAGAATCTCAAAATTAATTTCTATTATCATGGAAACTATTCATAATAATTTCTAGCCAGGCTAGAAATTGAAAAGTTAGTTTTATTATCTGGGTCCGGTGTCTACTCATGTTCTAGGAGAGTGGACATGTGGCCAGTTTTGTTTCAAACCCTGTTGTTGAAAAAAAGTTCCTCCACATGGAAAGAGCCTAAGTGTCCATCAACAGATGAATGGATCAAGAAGATGTGGTTTATCTATACCATGGAATACTACATGGCAATGAGAAACAATGAAATCTGGCCATGTGTAGCAACATGGATGGACCTTGAGCGTGTTATGCTGAGCGAAGTAAGTCAGGCAGAGAGGGACAAATATCATATGTTTGCACGTATAGGAGGATTAGGAGGAACTTGACGGAGGAACAAGGGGGAGAAGAAGGGCGGAAATGGTGGGGGAAAGGGAGAGAGGCAAACCATGAGAGACTCTTGAATGCTGACAAAAACTGAGGACTGATGGATGTGGGGGGGAGGAGGGATGGGCATGGAGGAGGGCACTTTGGGGATGAGCACTGAGTGTTATGTAGAAACTAATTTGACAATAAACTATTTGTAAAAAAAATAAATAAATAAATAAATTTTTAAAAATGTTAAAAAAAAAAAGAAAAAAAGTTCCTCCTTAAATCAAACAGGGTTGATTTTGCCTATTGGCATTTATTGTTTTTTTAAAATCTGACTAAGTTTAGGTTTATTAGCCATAGTGCTCAGAATCCCATTTATCTGTCTAGATGCCAGAGTAGCATTGGCATGTTAGAAGGGAGGGGGCCTGACTTAGCAGATCCGTGGGCCGTGCCACATGGTACTTATTGACCCCAGCAAAGTACTTGAATCTTGCTAATCTTCTGTTTCTTCATCTCTGTCACGGGGGCAGTAACCTGTGAGACGGCTTCCCGATGCTTGGGAGCATGGAGCCATGGCCACTGTTATTTTCACTGTCGCCATTCTCCTCTCCTCCGGTTTGCACTGCAGTCTTGCAGATGTAAGAGAAGAAACAGTGTGGTTGAGCCTCGGCGAAATATCTCAGCATCTTTGCTTCTCACGTGCATGCTGTGCCCTTACCTAAAACATCTTGCCTCCCTCTAACCAGACCTTCTGTCTCACGTTAGGCATCCGGGTTGGGGATGAGAGGATATAGAGGAGGTAGGGGGTAGCCAGCCCTGCCAGAGGGGTCACATGAAGCGGTAGTGGCCATCATGGCCCGATAGGGTGGGGTTGGTGGTTCCCTTCCTTCCCTTGAGGAGGGCTCCGCACAGTCAGAATGCCTCAGCGTTTCTATAGAGACCTGCTTCCCTGTGTTCAACCCTGGGGTGTTCTGGTTATTTTTCCTTTGCTTTGGGATTACAAACAAGTCAGTTTATATCACATGGCTTCCATTTCCTCTGGTGCCTGCTACTTGGCTACCTTGATTAGATGTTTTAAATGTCATACGGGTGTTGATACACACACACACACACACATGCACATGCACACACACGCTACTAGGTTCTAGTTCTAATACAACTGGGTCACTGATGAGGTTATAGAGAGGTCTAGCATTCTGCTGTTGACAAACGACTCCCTTTTAAATGCCAAATCCTCGCAATTCTGTTCATGTTTAACAGGATATGTCTGGCCAAAAAAGTTGGCCTGCATTGGCCAATTAAAGCAAAAAACTTGTGTTTGATTAAAAAAAAAAAAGTAATCTGCGTATTTCATTTTCTGTGTGTCTTTAAGTCATCATATGCAAAACCTGTTACCCTAAGCAGGTCAAGGAACAGAGTGACTTGTGTGGGTCTTCCCCCAATCAAACAAAACAAAATGTGTGAGTACTGCGTTTACTGTTTCCTCAGAAATGTTCTCTTTCCATCTCTTTTGCTACCCTCCTTACCTCTCTCAGTCTCCATCTCTCTCTTTCTCATAATAGCATCTGGCAGTTTTTGTGCCATGGATTTCCATGGCTTACTTTGGTTTTGTAAATTCTTTTTCATGACCATAAAGATCTCATATCAGTATTTGGGCTGTAAGAAGTCCCGGTTGACACAGATTCAATTATTTATTGATTTAGAAGAAGAAAAATACGGAATGACAAAGACAGCGTCAGGACGTATGCATCTCATTTTGGTTGATGGTCTTTTAAGGCAAGCCTGTCTGGGGACTCCTCACTGAGGCAAGCTGTTCCCAGTGGAAGGGGCCCCTTTTCTGAATTTATTCTTATGTTGGGGTGGTCGCTTAATTGTGAAGAAGTTGGCAGTTCTGTTTGCAGACTTTGTGGCTTTCATTAGCAGTCTGGTGATGACAGCATTCGCGGTTTCCTCCTGTCAGTGCTCACAGGAGTGGCGCTGAATGCTCAGAGGTGTCATAAGGTTTTTGGGGTGACAGCAGTTTCATCCGTGTGCTCTCGCCCCAGCCTTTACCTGTCACAGCAGCAGGGTCGAAGGAGAGCGTTGCTGATTAGTGTGTCTGGTGCACCAGGGTGTGATCTCTGTTGATTTCCCAACAGTTACACTCTCCTTGCTTTCTACTGGCCTTTGCCTTACACCCAGACTGTGTTTTGTCTTCCATTATGAAGGATATCCTTTTGGTCTTTCCCACTAGGATTCTTGCGGGTTTCTTCTCAGGGTCTATAACTTCATCCCACCCCTGCCCTTGAGCTTCTGCTGTCTTTGGTTCACCCTTTCAGTCCTGCTGAATAAAAGCCCGGCTTTCACTTCCTGATGCTTTTATCTTCTCTCAACAGTCTATTGAAAAGAAAAGTATGTGCTCAGAGAGAATTGGACTTAATGATGAATTAAACTGTCGTTCGTTTCCCCATCTACAAAATGGGGATAATAGTATTCCTTATCTTGTGGTTGGGTTATTGTCGGGTTGAACAAGATTAAAACATATAAAGTATTCAGAGTAGTTCCAGGTATATATGATCATCACTCAATAAAGACATGATCTCCTTCGTCACCAACGTCAGTAGGAATACACTGGGTCTACAACCATGGAGCACTTGTAAATTTTGATTTTATGATTATGTGTTAGGCCCTACAAATCACTATCCGTCTCCTCTGAAATGCATTTCATATGGTGCCAGTTTTCCCTTCTGTATGATATTCTGGATTTTCAAGGAATAATCTTTTTGTTCCTTCTTTTCTGCAGCTGCGCTATGCTTATCACTTTTCCACATTACATTTGACAGAGCAGTATTATAAAGGGCACTGCATTTGATCTTTGTAACAGCACTCTGAGAGGGGGACATTATGCTCTCCACTTTACATATGATAACATTTCAACTCTGAGAGAGTCCATGTTTTGCTTAAGATAACCAGCCAATAGGAGGCAGGCCCATGCCTCACCCCTTCTGACTCCAAGTCCAGTGTAGTTTCTATGTGGAGACACTTTGTGTATGGAAAAGCAATGGCATTTAATTTTCTATCTGGGTTTTTATCAAGAAGTCATTAAATTTTAAGTTCCTGGGAGGTAGATAGTAGCTCCAAGTCTCTGTCTAAAATGTATTTACTGGGGCACCTGGGTGGCTCAGTTGGTTGAGCGTCCGACTTTTGATTTCAGCTCAGGTCACAATCCCATGGTTTGTGTGTTCAAGCCCCACGTCAAGCTCTGTGCTGGCAGTGTAGAGCCTGCTTAAGATTCTCTGTTTCCCTCTCTCTCTCTGCCCTTCTCCCCTCATGATCTGTCTCTCTCTATATATATATATATCTCTCTCTCCCCCCCCCCTTAAAAATAAATTTAAAAATAAAGAAATAAAATGCATTTACCTCTTCTTCTCCACATACTATGGCTTGGACTTATTTACTGAGGGTTTCTTTTCGAACATCTCACTGAGGGGCAGGACTAAAGTCATGAAAATATGGACGAAGCTTTGTCTAGGCTGGAAGAGTAGTGCTAAGAGAATCCAACACAAGTGGATTCCACTCAACGAGCAGGGTACCAGGTATTCCTGGGGACTTGGAAGTGGGAAGTGGCTGTTGATAACCTGACATAACTGCTGCCCTCAAATTGGTCTGGCATTGGCCATCTGTAGAAGGATCCTTTTCAATCCATCTGGTACTTACTCTGGCCCCAAATCCAGGCAAATCTTTGCTCAGTCAGCAGACATTCACTCAATACTAGCTATGTGCCTGGTTCTGTGTTAGTCACTGAAATAACAGGGATGAAAGATTCAGTTGCATGGACAATCCAACTTCCTCGTTCCTGGTTGGGAGGTGGGGGAGGAGGGAAAAGAAAGGGGAGGGTCAGAGAGTCAGATGAAGAGAAAAGCATTCTGAGTCAAGGGAAAGCAAGTCTCCTCTAACCAAACCTACAAATCCTGCATTTCTGGACATGGTATCATAATTCTGTGAGCATTAGTAAATACAAGGACGTGCATCACATAGTGTCACTGGCCTGCCAGAGCCTCTGAATGATGGAGAGCCCAGCAGGGAGCCCAACATGTGGTCGGAAAGTCCTGGACTATACAGGAAAATAACTTCCTCTCCGCAAAGGCCTCAATGTGGTTTACTGATGCAACTGGATCTTTAGTTCCTCTAGTATGTGTATAGGAGGGCAGATGTTCAGTAAGAATAAAGCATTGGATCAGTGAGGGACTTGGTAAAAGTCATTACAAGAACAGGCAAGAGCAAGGGAGTTAGAACCCTGCTCCAAGAGCCCCATCCTTTAAACAAAATGTGATATATAGTAGAATATTATTCAGCCATAAAAAAGAAGGAAATCTTGCATTTTGTGACAACATGGAAGGACCTTGAGGGCATTAGGCTAAGTGAAATAAGTCAGACAGAGGAAGATAAATAATGTATGATCTCAATTATAGAATTATAGAATCTAAATACAAAGTGCAACAAACCTCATAAAGAGGTCAGATTTGTGGTTACTGGAGGCAGGGGTTGGGAGTGAAGGTGGCCAAAGGGGACAAACTTCCAGTTATAAGATCAATAAATCTTTATCATGGACTTAATGGGGATGAAATGTACAGCATGGAGACTTAGTTAACAATGCTATTTTATGTATTGTGTATTATGTATTATGTATTAGAAAGATGCTAACGGAATAGATCTTAAAAGTTCTCAGAACAAGAGGGGCGCCTGGGTGGCTCAGTTGGTCAAGCATCTGACTCTTGATTTTGGCTCAGGTCATGGTCTCATGGTTCAGTAGATGGAGCCCCAAGTCGGGCTCTGCACTGGCAGCGTGGAGCCTGCTTGGGATTCTCTCTCCTCTCTCTGTGCTCCTCCCTCACTCATGCTGTCTCTGTCTCTCTCAAAATAAATAAGTAAACTTAAGAAAAAAAGAAATAAAAAAAATTCTCAGAACAAAAAAAAATTTGTAATGACATATGGTGATGGATGTTAACTAAACTTACTGTGGTAATCATTCCACAGTATGTAAAAATATGAAATCATTATGCTGTACACCTAAAATGAATAAAATGTTATATGCCTATCACATCTCAATTAAAAACAAACCTCCATCCCCTGCTTTACTCCCTTTCCTTCTGCTCCTCTTCAGCAGATCTATTATGAAAAAGAAGTGTTAGGGAAGAGGAACAAGGAATACATCCTTCGGAATTGTTTGCCCCCGTTGTGAAAGGCCCTGAGTAAGCTCATTGTTCATCTAACTCCATGCAAATAAGTTGACTGTGAACCTCCTTAACTCGGTTGTTGGTCACAGTAAGTGCATGACTCACACCCTGGATTGTTTGGTTTCAGAATTCAAACCTGTTCCTTTGGGTTTGTCCCCAAACCAGACCCCAGGCAAATGTGTGCTCTGTATGGATGCACCAGCCTCAAGCGAGGAAGTCCCCTGGGCCCAGAGGTTCAGAGCTTGAGCTCTCAGTAGGTTGTTGTTGTTATTATTTCAAGCAAGCATTTTTAAATATCCTAGAAATGCCTTGACGATGGATCTAGATAGTTTAATTTCCATTTAAGCCAGTAGGCAGGGGTTGGTATGCTGTTTGGAGTTTTGTGGTGTTACAAAACACTCGAGAAATATGTGTGGCAAAGTATTCCAGGTATGTTTAAATTGTCAGTTATTGCTTATTCTGTTGTGCCTTCAAAGAATGTTTTTGTTAAAGAGAATATTGAGAAAACTACCTTCTTGAGATATGAAAAGAAATTACTCACAAGCTTTTTTTTCTCTGTCTCACTTTTGGTGTAGAGAATAGAGGCTCTCCACCAGTGGAAAGGAGAAAAGAGGGGGCTTTAATGAAGGAGCAGGCCCCGGGCTTCACACTGGGCTGGAAAGGTGGGCAACCCTGGGGCGGGGGGCGGGGGCTGTCAGAATAAGTTCTCATTTTGGCACCTAGCTGGAGAAAACATCAAAGTCACTGGGTGATCAGGAGATTTGAGAGAAAAACCACATCTCCCAGCCATGATTCAGGGTAAGCTAAACACAAAGTAGAGCTCTTGTTAGGAGACTTCACCATTCCACAGTATGTTCCACACACATTCATTAAATCTGAGCTACTCAGCCCTTACTGCTCGAGAGAATGGAGCCGGGAGGTGTGTCTTTTTCTTAGGTTCTGAACTTAGAGTAAATGTAGATCATTGCAGAGATGAGCACTTACAATCAAATTTTGGGATGGGTACTGTGTTTGTATTGTAATAGATTACAAAAATGGCTAAAGTTAGTGTGGAAGGTTCTAAATTGTGCCTGGTTTATTAATTTAAATTTTAGCTGATGTTACCTAACTTTTATTGAGCACTTATTAGGTACCAGGCATTTGGCTATGAACTTGACATAGATTATCTCATTTAAACCTCACAGTTCTATTAAATTGATAGATATTCTTTTTAATTGCAACATTATAGATGAGAAAAAGAAGGCATAAAGACTTTACATGCAATCAGTCTCACAGTTATTAAGTGGAGGAGTCAAATTCAGGCAGAAAACTGCTGAGTTCCTGATCTTAAGCCCTGCCCAACCCAATCCTCCGTGTGGACCTGGGTGCAGGGTTCAGTTACAGTGCTCAACTTTAGTTCTAGCCGAGTCATGTCTAACGCTGTGGTACCTTCATGATTATGATTCTGGTCTTAGATCAACATATGAGTGGTGTGTAGAACAAGAGACAGGCAACGTGATATGATTAAAAAAAAAAAAAAAAAAAAGCAAAAACCAAAAAGCCCAAGAACTGAGGGTGAGCCTTGCTCCATTATCAATAAGCTTGATGATGTGGGCAAACTTCAACCTCTCTGGGCCTCTGTTTCTTCATCTGCAGTGTGACTGAGTCATACCACATGAGAGCCTACTGTCATCTGGCAATAGCGCACCCCAATGTAGGAAAAGGTAGCGGAAGCTGCTATCAGGTGACAGTCAATGAAATGGATACCAAAGGTTAATGGTCCAGTAATATAGATTTATTTATTTATTTTTAATTTTTTTAACGGTTATTTTTGGGACAGAGAGAGACAAAGCACAAGCTGGGGAAGGGCAGAGAGAGAGGGAGACCCAGAATCCGAAGCAGTCTCCAGGCTCTGAGCTGTCGGCACAGAGCCTGATGTGGGGCTCAAATCCACCAACAATGAGATCATGACCTGAGCTGAAGTTGGACGCTCAACCACCCAGGTGCCCCCAAAGGATTTATTACTTTTAAGTTCACTTGTAGGCCTAGTGCAGTTAAAAGAATGACAAAATATGTACAAAAGTAAGTTTGAACAAGGCTCAAGGATTTAAAGTGAGAAAGTAAAATCTCATTTCTCTGCCTCAGCCTCAACCACAGTCCCACTGACCAGACATAACTAATGTTGAATTTTCTCCTTTCAGAAATTGGCTATACATATATAACTATGCACATCTGTGATATGAATTTATGAAACAATCTGCTAATTTCTTTAAACTTTCTTTTTTTTTTTTAATATTTTTATTTATTTCTAGGAGAGAGAGACAGCATGAGCAGGGGAGGTTCAGAGAGAGAGGGAGTCACAGATTGAAACAGGCTCCAGGCTCTGAGCTGGCAGTCAGCACAGAGCCCGACGCGGGGCTCGAACCCACGAACCGCGAGATCATGACCCAAGCGAAAGTTGGACGCTTAACCGACTAAGCCACCCAGGCGCCCCTCTTTAAACTTTCTTAATTGCAAAAACAATATGCGACTAAAGGCACTTGTAAAAAAATCTTCAAACAAAACTCATTTTTAAAAAAGCACAGGACTTAAAAAAATTTTTTTAAAAGAGAAAAAAAATAAAAAAGCCCAAGACTTTAAATTAATGCATATTAAATTTTATTCCCTCTCACTGAAAAATGAATAAGGCGCTGTGCTGGAGAACACATTTGAATTGTGAAACTATAACTGTCAACATTATGGAAGCATCAAAGTATTAAAATAAGCTTCCATTTTGCCTTAGATCTTCTTAGAAAATGACAACAAAAGTCATCGAAGGCAATTCTTGCTTAAAAGTACTTTCATATGATGAAAATTTGAGGTCAAGCATGTTTCTCCATTTCCCTCTAAATGAGTTTAGACTGTTTGGAAGTGTAATGTTTTGAAAAACCTCTGAAGAGGGCATCTTATATCTTTTCTTTTTGTTTGTTTTTCATATCGTTGGTGGGATTTTCTTGTATAATTATGTGATTCTTTTGTTTCCCAAAATGAATTTAAAAATCGGTTTTAGGGGAAATTAGTCTCAGTACTCCATTCTTTATATTGTTACTCTGTGTCTTACTGTAGGTCAGTAACTCTTATAAAACTATATAATTTGGGGCCATGTAATTTTGACTCCATTCTACATGAGAGACAAAGTATGTGGTGTCAGGGTTCGCTTCCTCATGTCGTGGATGCTTGTTGGTGCCTTAGAGCCATGGGGGGGGGTCCTCCCCTCCTGGGTTCTGCTTGGCATTATTAATGCCTATTAATCATTATTAATGATTGCCATTATTATTAATGATTCCATTTGTTTTCACATGAGGGAATCCTGCCTTAGGGAGGCTGAACCCATATCCTGTGTCCAAACAAATGAGAGCCAGTTGAAGATATTTTCAATACTGTCTGTTCAAGAAAAGGCCTACTGGCTTCTCTACCAGAGCTGCCCCCAAGAGAGGGGCCAGCTGCAGCCCAGGTGTGCTTCCCAGGTGCTGGCGCTAGAAACACTTGGGGGGCTTCTTCTTCAAACACAAATGGGTACTCCCTGGCCCCCTGCTAGAGCTTTTCTGATACAGTAGGTCCAGAGTGTGGCCCAAGAATTTGCAAGTTCCCAGGTGAGGTTGCTACTGTTGGTCCAAGATGCACACTTTGAGAATCATGGGCTTAGTACCTTCAAAAGCCATAGCAGAGAAGAACAGATGACAGGTGTGGCAGAATTAATATGCTGGCTTTGGCTAGTAAGCATACATGGCCCCCTCTGAATTTCAGCTACTGAAGGCAGGAAGAACTATCTCGGGCTCCAAATGTGTGGAATATGTATTCTCATTTTATTTGTTCACTGGCATGATGAACTTTTAAGCAATCAGTACAAAATGATGTCCACATGTGCTTTGAATTAGAAATCTTTTTTCTATTATTGTTTTGTTTTTCAGATTTTCTAAAAGACTAGTATGATTAGTTGTAGCCTGCCCATTTAACCACTTTCCACATTTCACTTTTAAAATGAAATCATCCTTCTTGCATTTAACTAATGGAAAGTTGTTCAGCTTGCCAAGCAAGGTTCCACGGTTCCTGAAATAAATTTTCCAAAGAACTGGAAACTCTATGCAGCTTTTATACAAGAAGCAGAATAGAAATGTTCAAATTTATGTTACTTTGATACATATTTTCCATGATTTGATATTTAAGTAATATCCATCACTGTATCTGAAGACATTCACTTGACTCTGTAAGATGCGCAG
The DNA here is from genome assembly GCF_003009895.1 of Hyaena hyaena. NCBI lineage: Eukaryota > Metazoa > Chordata > Mammalia > Carnivora > Hyaenidae > Hyaena > Hyaena hyaena. Next base: position 1,057,442 of record NW_024080808.1, on the reverse strand, counting down.
TTTGCCTTTGAGATTTCTTCTTCATCTGGCTTTTAATCTCAAGTGTTATTTAAATTTATTTTGTTCACAAGTAGCTAAATTGATATCGTTAGCTGACATTAATGAGTGATCATCATATACCAACCATGGCTGAGAGAGATTGATGGGTCTGATCCCATTTAATTATCACAAGTCTATGAGGAAGACAGTTATCATTTTCTCCACTTTACAGGTGCTTACACTGAAAATGAAGGATTAAATAACTTGCCCAAGATCCCTCAGGACAAGAACTCAGAGGCAGGGTAACTCCAAGGCCCAGGTGCTTTCCTGCTATGCAGCCACCCTCATTAAAACATGCTTTTGGAAGAGCCATTGGTGCTCGGCATCATTAAGTATTGGCTTTGCCCGCAAGAGCATTCAGCCTAAAACAGTCAACCTTACTGAGCAGATAGTGAAGGCATAAAAACTAATTAAGCACTGAAAAAAAAAATAAAGATTGAATAGTTATATATAAATATTCCCTCTGCACAGGAAACTTTCATGAAGGGAAAGTCATGTTTATGTGTGCTGAGGACAAGAGTATGGAATGTATCCTTCCCTTAAAGTTAGGGTACTACTACTACTGAAGGCATTCTTCCCCTCTCAGGGAAGAAAGTTTCAGGAGCTCCCTAATGTTGAGACATGATGTCTTGGTAAAACTCGGTTGAAAGGGCTTGTTGGTTATGGGATTCATTGTCCCAGAACCATCTGTTTGGGGAGTTGAGTAAATTTTCCAGAGGGGATAGGTTCCAGCACTGCCCAGTAGAGCTTTCTGTGATGATGGAAATGAACGGCAGGGTACCCGCTAGCCACATGTGGCCACTGAGCACTTAATACGTGGCTAGTGCAGCTGAGGAACTGAATTCTTTGTTGTATTAAATTTTAGTTAATTGCAGTGTAAATAGCTATGTGTGGTTAGTGGCTATCATATTGGACAGTATAGGGACAGTAGAAGGCAATAAAAGGACAAAGTAGTGGGAGGCAGGAATGGAGTCTGACATGGATGCACTTGAACTTGGGTATAGAAAGAAACCCTTGCCAGCCCTCGTAATGGGCTCTTGTACAGCAGTATGAGGAAGCTAAGAGACCAGTGGAGGCATAGGATTTCAGACCTGAGATGACCAGGACAGAAGCAGAACTCTGAATAAAGGGAGGAAGAAGAAAGGGGGCAAAAGTGAGGCATCCGTGATAGGGGATGTGGTGGGATTTGGCACCTGACTGATTGTGGGTGGGAGCTGCTGATTGGAGGTTGGCAGCTGCTTCAAGGTTTCCAGCCTGGTGATAGGAAAACAGCTCAATTTTGCAGAGTCTAATTTGTGTTGGCATGAAGCATCTAGCTTGAGATGCCTTGTAGACAGAGTGTGTATCCTGAGGCTGGATCAGAGAGACAGGTGTAGGTGGATAAATAGATTAAACATTTGCATAGAGATAATATTTAGTCCATGTGCACAGATAAGATTCAGAGTTATATATTTTAAAAAATGGCAGGAAAGTCAGCATGAGTGGAGTTGGATGAGCAAGGCAAAGTGTGGTTGGAAATAAAAGTTAGAGAGGTAGCCTTGTAGGTTACAGGGCTACCAGGAGCCATACCTTGGGCTTATAAAACCTTGGGCTATCTTCTAAGTGTGACAGGACGCCTTGGAAAGTTTGAGAAAGATAATGAGTTTCACTGGGCTTTGTAAATGACCACTCCAAATGGAGTACAGAGAAGGAGTGGAAGCCGGGAGCTCAGTTGGGTTACTCCAGTATTCCGGGTGAGGGATGCTGGTGGCTTGGACCAGCATAGCAGTGGTGGATATAGAGACAAGTGGTTGGATTCCAGAGATATATTTTCAAAGCAGAGTCATCAGAATTTGTTGTTGGATGAGATGCATGGTGTGAGAGAGAGGAGTCAGCGATGATTTCGAGCTTTTGCCCTAAGCGATTGAGTAGTGCCATTTGTTGTGATGGGAAACCCTGAAGAAGTACCGGGTTTGCAGCCACAATCAAAAATTCAGTTTCAGACGTGTTGAGCTAGAGATGCCTATTAGACATCCTAGTGGGGTTTCAAGTGGGCTGTTGGACATGTGATTCTGGAGTTGTCTCATGATTTGATGAGTTAGGGTTTGCAGAGGTCTTTAGGGGGAAGGAAGGGGCCAGAAGAGAAAGAGAAGCTGAGTGATAAGAGTATTCAAGAGTGGGACGGAGGTTTAGGAAATGGGAAGTTACAGGATCCTGTTTTGGAATGGAGGTGCTGACCTAGGGGAGGACACGCCATTCTGGTTATGGTGTTGTTGAAATAGAAAAGGTGTTTTTTGAAGAGACCAGTGTAGTGGGGGGGTGGGGGGTGGAGGGATCACTGGGAGAAAGGTCCACACTGGGAGGCTTTGGTGTGTTCTCAAAGAAGGGAGAAAGGAGGGAAAGCAAGAGTCGAAGATGGAGCTCAAGTCAAGGTTTAGGAGGGTTCCAAGAGAGCACATGGGTAGAAGTCAAGCTACAGCATGACTTTGTTATGTATAAGTCAGTTTTTGCCTGCTCCTTGTGCATAGAAGCATTTTTAGGCTATTTAATCAAATTTTTATGCCTCGGGGTTGAATAACAGAGTGGGAAGTGTTGACTTAAATTGTTTTTTCAAGCAAGCATAAATGTCAGAATTTAGGAGAATTGTATGCTGAAAAAAGAGTAGTTTATTTTAGAAGAGGGAACTTTTTTCTAGTTTTTCTTATTTGCCTATAAGGATTTGTCACACAGAATCATCTTGCCTGCTTTTATAAATGTAGGATTTCCATTTACATGGAAATGCGTACTTCACATTTTTTCCCCCATCAAAATGGCCAGTGTTGAAATATTCAGTATTCTAGTTTATTCTTGCTTCTAGTCTATTCAGGCTTTTAACCATTAGACTGTTTGCTATTAAAAAAAACTCAGGGGACGCCTGGATGGCTCAGTCGGTTGGTCGTCTGACTTTGGCTCAGGTCATGATCTCATGGCTCGTGGGTTCGAGCCCCACATTGGGCTCTGTGCTGACAGCTCAGAGCCTGTTTTGGATTCTGTGTCTCCCTCTCTCTGTGCCCCTCCCTTGCTCATGCTGTCTCTCTCTGTCTCAAAAATAAATAAACATTAACATTTTTTTAAAAATCAGGGTTTTCTATTATAGTGACTTGCTTATAATATACCCACGGGGCAGTGGAAGGGGTTATAGAGAACTCTTACTTAGGGAATGAATATTCCAGAGAGAACTTCATTTGTAGTTCGCTGATTCTCACTTGACAAAGTTGACAGAAGAGTAGTGAATGCAAGTAAATTAAGTCCATCAGACTCACAACTTTTTTTTTTAATATTTTTATTTATTTCTAGGAGAGAGAGAGAGAGATAGCGTGAGCAGGGGAGGGTCAGAGAGAGAGGGAGTCACAGACTGAAACAGGATCCAGGCTCTGAGCTGGCAGTCAGCACAGAGCCCGACGCGGGGCTCGAACCCACGAACCGCGAGATCGTGACCTAAGCGAAAGTCGGACGCTTAACCGACTAAGCCACCCAGGCGCCCCCAGACTCACAACTTTTATCAGATAAAAGACTTGGAATAGAGGGTTTACATATTGTTTATAGATAAATTAAATCACGTATTGATTGACCAGTCCCTCCTGCTCCTGAACCTGTGTAAGTAGTTAATAGCGGCTTAAATAGATAAAATTCGAACTCCTCCCGTGAGTCCTGTGTATAGGCAGGGATCAAGTGCTTTTTCCCTTGGCACGTTTGTTGGCGTAGTCCCACTGTCAGAGGTCTTGGGGCACTAATTGGATGGGACTCCATTTTGTCCCCTTTGTCCCCTTGCTCCCTCCAGCTCCTGCGACTGGATTACACTTATGTCTTGTGGGTTGGCAGTAGGGAAGAGGGCTTCCTTCCGACACTCGTGCTCAGGCAGCTCTTTCTCTTTCTCCAAAAACTCCAGTTTCCCCAGCCCCTAGCTGGTTCCTCCCTGCTAGAAGCCCGAGCCTGCCAAAGTCTGCTCGACCGAGCTCACCCTGTGATGGTATAAGTTACCCCATTGCCTTTTCCTCCTCCTAAGCTTTTCCCAGCAAAAGCTTTTCTCCTCTTTGTCAAGAGTTTACTTTGTCATCTGGTTTCCCTCCCTTCCCCCCTCTCCCAAATAATCCATCGTTTCCCCACCAGACTCCCAGGACAGAGGCGTGCCCCGTGTCATATGCTTGTACTGAGCATTCTTTCAGTGCTTTTTACTTGCTTGACCTTTTAGTTCTTTTCTTTCATCCCTATCAGGATCTCTAAACTGAGGTCATGGAAGGTCAGAGTTAAAAACGATATTGACTGAATGCTTTTCTGCAGAAAACTGAGCACCACACTTTGTGGGTATTTGCAGAAATTTTGCCTAGTCTGCAGTGACCCTCGCCACACATTTGCTTCACTATTTTTGTTTCCCAGTTTGGAGGCCCTGATGATAGGAGGGAACTATAAATAAGAACAACCCTGAGAGTGATAGGATGAGCTCAGATGATCCTTAACTTTTTGGCCTTTCTCTTGGTTTAGAATTCCTCAAGGCCTATTATAGTGACTTATTTCACCTGACTCAGAATATCAGGAGTTCGGAGCAACCTAAGTCACTTACAGAAAGGACTCATGGTAAGGCTATCTGTCCACTTGCTGCTTATTGAAATATCTTTTATTTACGATGCTCAAAGTAAAGAGAGGCAGAAGCGGGCACTAGCTTAATGATATTTTACAAACACACGTAATTCCACTTAGGGAGTTCAGCATTACGTGAGTCGTGACATGAAATGACTAAGTCCTCTACTTCTCTTTTGCTTGACAGGTTCAGCTGTCACTCAGCAGATTTTCTCCATGGGAAGTAACTTTGTCCTTGCTGAGGATGAATGAGTGCCTTGCAACTAATTCTTGGTGTGTTGGAACTTAAACATAAAGAGTTAATTCTTTAAAAAAAAACAAAACTTGCTAGTAGCCATGCACTACCCAAAGAGATTTTGAAAATAATCTCTTCTGAATGGTAAATATGATATGTAGTCTTGCAGATATCTTATTCTGAGAGTTCCACGTACATATATCGATGCAAGCTCCTTTAGTAAGGAATACTCTGTGCATGTGTCTGTGTGTGTACGTATAGATTCCGCAGCAGTAATATATTCATCACAGGATAAGCCTGCGTAATCTTTCCGTTACCCCTGAAGGTGTCTGGAGTGTGGAAGGGCCATTGCTATTTCCTCATAAACAGAGTCGTAGGCCGTGGCTTTTATACAGACATCTGAGGAAATGCCAATGCCACCGCAGCCTTTGCCTGCCCACCGTCGTAATTGCAGGCACCATCCAGAACATTATTCCTTGTGGCTGATTCATCATGCTCCTCTTTGCTTCCCTTCCCCTTGTGAGGGCTTCTAAGATCAATCACACTCAAGAGTTAGCGTTTATCCACAAGGTCACACCCCAGGTTGCAGAAAGAAAACCAGAAATGTGTGCTGCTACCCTTTATCTTCATTCCTTGCCTGTGCTAAACCTCTCAGGATCTGTAGCCACGTCATATGATGGTCTGGAATTCTGCATGTTTCAGCCGACCAGAGAGAACTGTAGTCTGCTTCCTTTTGCATGTTTCCCGGCCATATAGGAGAAACCCTAAAAGAATGAAATGGTCCGATCCCTAACCTTTCCATTTCTTTTCTTTATAAATGAATAACAGTGATCTAAAAGTGAAAGAATGTAGCTAACCAGTGTCATTTGGGATCTTCTAAAGTAGTACGGAAACTCTGCATTCTTCAGACCAACTTGTGGCACGCCAGCACATTCCTCTCCGATGAGGTGGAGGGATGCTGGTGGCGGGGCTGGGGTTTGTAGGGCTGGGGCGGGGAGCTGCTGTTTAAAAATACATTTAATTATATTCCTTCTCTGCAGTCATATTGATACCATTTTTAGCCCATTACAAATACTGTGATTTTCATTTAAATCACGTCCATTATCTTATTGACCTAGTTTTTATTTTGTAATCAAAATGTTCTATTTCCGGATAGCTTAGCCCAGAATCCCCCCCCTTTTTTTTTCTTTTTAAAGGCTATGGACCCTTTGTGGAGGGTTTTTTTTTTCCTTTCTGTCATAGCCGCGTACAGACGGGCTGCCTCTCTGTTTGCTGTATTAGGGAAAATGGGACTGTATTGCTCTCCAGAAGAGTGAGGCTTTTCTCTATTTAGTTTGGCAGGATGCCATGGAATCTTACATCTGGTGACGTTTTTTGGGAGCGGATGGGGAAGGAGCTATGAAATTCTATTTCTATTCAAAATGAGAGGTAGGGGCGCCTGGGTGACTCTATCGGTTAAGCATCCAACTCTTGGTTTCGGTTCAGGTCATGATCTCAGGGTTTGTGGGATCGAATCCCAAGTCGGGCTTTATGCTGACAGTGTGGAGCCTGTTTGGGGTTCTCTCTCTCCCTCTCTCCCTGCCCCTCCCCTGCTCAGCTCTCTCTCTCTCTCTTTCTCTGTCTCTCTCTCTCAAAATAAATAAATGAACTTAAAAAAAATGAGAGGTAGAGGTCTGACTCTTCCCCTTCTTTCTTTGCTCTTTGACCCTTTTCTGCTTTTCTCTACTGAGAGGATTGCACTTCTATTAGACCTTGCCTTTTCTCTGTTTCTTCCCCTCCTGCCTTCTTCCTGCTCTTTTCCTTAGTTTCTCTTGGCTGCATTGTAGGCCCACTTCTTCCATTTCCTTGCTCTGGCCGTAAGCTCAGTCTGGGGAGACCCCCTGGAGATGCCCATGGGGTCTGTTCCACTAGCTCATCTTTCATCAGTGTCTAATCAGGACCTCGAGACACCTGAGGAACGCTCCATGTTTCCTTTCAGTTTTATTTCCCAGTGTCCTTCTTTACCTGAAGGTACCTTGCTCTTTCCTCCAGACAATGACCAGAGCCAGAGAATGTTAGGATTCAGAGCAACCAAACATGTTATTTTGCAAGTGAGGAAGGAGAAGGCCAGAGTATGATTTCTCCTAAGATTCAAGGGGAATGTGGTGGCAGAGCCAAGTCAGCGACCCCCATCTCCCATGTTGGGGTTCTCCTCCTACTTTCTCAGCCAGTAAGTCATATCGATGTGGCGCCTGGTTCCTTTTAGCGTTCATTTCTCTCCATCACCATCAGCCTTCTTAAATATTTTTCTGTGTAAATGTATTTTAGGGGAACTGAGTCTTGAGTGTGACACTTTCTTGTCGAAAGAAGACATAAAAGATGCAGAGCGGTAACAGGAGTCTCTCCCTGAGTTGTTAGGGATTTTCTCAGGAATGGTATTTTGCTCCAAGTCATTTCTGTTGATGTATTCATTCCTTAGAACCGGTAGATGACTATGACATATAATATTTGAGCTTGAACTCCTTCCTGCCTAACTGGAGTCTCTCTGTTAATCAGGAAACCACATTTAAAGCTGTGTTCTGAACTCTGCCCAGCATGTCAGCTTGGCCAGGAAGGATAGGGAATTCCTATTGGTAGCAGCCCCTGGGGACCAAGGGAATAACTAGAGGTCAGATAGGGGCTTAGCAAGGAAGCCATTGGCAGCACGGGGTACGGTTCAGCCACTGGGATTGTCTCTTGTTTTCTGAATTCCCCCTGTGGTTGAGGCTGGACAAAATCCAGACTATCAGTCCCCTGGGCCAGTGACCTTATGCTTTGGAATTTTATGATCTAAGAATTTTTTTTGATTGAGGAGTTTCAACATAGGGTTATTAGCTTTTATCCTGAGAAGTAAGGATGTTAAAAAAAAAAAAGCAATAGCAAAATTGCCGTATGATGTTACAATCCTTTCCTAAAAGAAAAGATATTTTAACACCAGCAGTAGGGAGAATATAATCTCAGAATAAGGGACAGTCCTCTATACCATACCCATAGAGCTTCCGGGAGAACTCCTATTGTATTGTGCAGCTTTTTCTTATTGAGCCCCAGGCCAGCATAAGTTTTGTCCCAGAAGCAATGTTAGTGTGCGATACGTGGGCTCCACGGCCTTCCTTCTGGGGCTGGTAAGCTCCTGTCCCTCTCTCCAGGGAGCATACGGAAGGATGTGTGAAGAACATGGCACCGATTAGTGTCTACCACGTACATAGTAAGTGCTCAGTAGATGAGCACTTTTCTTCTCTCTTAGAGAAGTGAATTATGATGGATGACTACTTCAGGTTGGATTTCAAGGGACACTGTGATTGTTTGTCTTGCTTTTATTGTGGACTTGGGTCTGATCTTCAGCTTTACAGATCTTTAGCATGATTTCATCAGTTACCTCATAGAAGGTTAGGAGAGACATGCGCCTCCTAAGTTCACAGGAGGGTAATCCATAAACAGAGATGCCAGTTCATTATTTTGCAAATAGACGATATGCTTTTTCAGGGACCACATCAGTATATTGGTCTGCCCAAGTCCCATGGCCTCTCCACAGTGGGGAGAGGAGACATGAGTGCTGGGGTGGCAGTCACGATGTTCACTGTCCTTGGAAAACCCAGAATAAAGCAGTAGGAATTTATTCACTGAATTTATTCCAGCAAGCTTCAGATAGAACCCGTTTTATTTCACTGGCCTTGTTTTCTCTGTTTCCTTTGGACATTCCTCTTCATGAAAGACAGTAAAGCGTAATGGTTAAGAGCAGAGGTTCCAGAGGCAAAATGGCCACATGAGAATCCAAGCTTTACCTCTGACCGAGTGTGTGACATTAGGCAATTCATTTGACCTCTTTGTGCTTAAATGCTGTCTTCCGTAAAATGAAGGTAATAATAATTGAATTTGCCACATAGATTTGTTTTGATGAAGAAAGGAGTTGATACATGTAATATGCTTAGAGTGTTTGGCATATAATGAATGATCAACAAATATTTATTTTTTTTTATGTTATTGAGGAAGCTAGTTTTGTGGTGGGACATGGAAAAATGAATAAAAATCAGACGGGCAGGATTATAGATTCTAAAGGGTTAGATTTTTTTTTTTTTGAAAGAGAGAGAGAGAGAGAGGGTGCAAGTGCATGAGGGGCAGAGAGTGAGAGCGAGAGAGAGAGAGAAACCCATGAGTGGCAGAGAGAAGGAGAGAGAGAGAAAGAGAAAGAGAAGTGGGGCTCACCCAAAGTGGGTCTTATGTTTTTTTTTTCTTTACTGGAAGCTCAAGCTCACCTGATGTGGGATTCGAACTCATGAACCATGAGATCATGAAGTCAGATGCTTAATGACTGACCCACTCAGGTGCCCTTAAAGAGTTAGATTCTTACCCTTAACTTCCCTTCCTATAGAATTCAGGTCTCCAAAAATCTTTAGCTTCTGTGTTTTTTAAAGTATTTAAAGATTTTTTTTATTTTTAAAGTTTTATTTTATTTATTTTGAGAGAGAAGGAAGGAGAGAGAGGCAGAGAGAAGAAGAGAGAGAATCCCAATCAGGCTCCACACTGTCAGCGCAAAACAGTTGCAGGAATTGATCTTACGAACTATGAGATGATCACCTGAGCCGAAATCAGCAGTCAGTCGTTTGACTGAGTCACCCAGGCACTTCTTTAGTTTCTGTTTTTACCCTCCAACATTTTGGTAGATTTTCATATCCCATCACCTTGTCCAGATTGTTTTTCATTGACAACATTTTTGGTTGGCTATTCTCTGTTGACATATGGAGAGATACTTTGAAGCTATCAAAGGCTTTTCTCCCCAGGGTGCTTGTTTGGAGAAGCTTCTGTTCTTGGTGTGCTGGACCCCTCTCAGGGTGTCTTCCCTAGGTCACCCCTTCCTGGCCTTTCCCCCTTGAATTTGGACTTGCCTTATTTGGTGGTATTAGGAGGACCCCCGCCCCCCCCGGTTCATGATAAACCAAGCATGAACTTGTCTGCTGAGATACAGACAGGTGCTGAAATACTTGCACAGATATCCTCTAAAATAAGTAGCAAGAATTATGGTAAAGCTGATTCTGGGACTAGCTTTTTATGTGCTTTCTCCTATTTTGCCAAGCCCACAGGGCAAGGTGACAGATAACCTGATCTTTTGCCATTTCTCCATTCCCTGGAGAAACTTAACATCTATTTTCCAGTGGAAGTCAATGCCACATTGACTGGTACTCAGGATGCCTTGTATAGGAATGCATGCGTTCTATTTAATCTATACTTGTGTCTAATACCTGTAGTATGATCATTTTTCAGTTTCCTCACTAAACTTACTATGGTACATTATAGTTAATAATGGCCATTAAAATATTTTACTATAAAATATTCCAGGTACATTGGCCACTGAAATAGGTTAGTCCACCCACCATCTATCTGGGGTGTAATGAGAAACCGAAACTGATAATTAGCTAAAATTTTCCCTCCATAAGTAACACAGTCATGCCATTCTTGTAGGAAGACTTTTCCCCGCTGCTCTGTTGCATTCCCATTTCTTAAAGTGCAGCCTTCTCCCCGATTCTTTTTTTGCTTTTCAAGACAGCTAGAACTATGTGATGGGCTGTTTGTCTTACTTATTTACTGCCGGTTGAGGTCAGAGAGATGCTAGGTTTTTGGAAGGGAAGAGCAGAGGTCAGCTGGAAGCGCTATTTCTAGCTTTGTAGTCAAGGTTTTTTGCCAAGAGCATTGCAGCCTTGCTGTCAAAAGTTGTGCTGGGTTCTCTGCTAAGGCGTAGATACCTGTCTGTCCTCTGTGGTGGTACAGTCACATCAGATGACTACCAGCTCCTTCCTAAGGGCCAGCTGCGCCAGTAGGACAGTCAACCTTGCAGACTGAGTGACAGTTTCGGGAAGCTTCCTGTGAGGACTGTTGAAATGAGCCAGGGAAGAGCCAACCTCCTTTCCACCTATCTCTTGGAAGTGAGGATGTCCTCTTTGGGTTCTGCTTTGCATTTCGGTACATCTGGATAGTCCAAAGATTGTATGGTGGGGAGATCCCACTCATGCCAGGAGCTGAGGACCTGCAGAGTGAAGATTCTTTCAACAGCTCAGTTCAGCTTTGTGAACCTAAAGTTCTAGGACCTTGAGGTCCAGGTTCCAGGACTTTGAAGTCAAAAGTATTTTTTAATGGAATCACATGAAGTAGATGTGAGAGGAGCTTAAAGGGAAGATGCAATTATTTTGCTCTCTAGTTAATCATAAATGTTAACCTAGGGCCACAGAGCTCCTAGACCTCCTTACGGAGGCTCAGTGAGCCCCTCCCGATCCAGATTCTCTGGCAAGGTCTCAGCCAGCCCATGATTCAACCTTCTTCTTTGGGCAAATGACTGCCAACTCCCATCTCCAGGTAGCCCCCATCCTCGTATCCCTGCAAGTTTGTTTGACATTCTGCTCTGGTAGGTAGCCATCTGGCTCTACCACAGTCAGACTACCCACCAACAGGAGTCTCTTCCCCATCGAGCCATTGCCTACGGCCTTACCTCTCTGTGCCATTTGTGGCTCTACCTTCTTCCCATTTCCACATCCTTACTTTTCACTTTTGTTTCCACTCTCACATCTTCTAAGATTACACTCATTAGAAGAGAAGTCAGACCGAGGAATTAGGAGTATGCCCTGGCTGGGTACATTTTACATGCTGTGGAGGAGGTAGAGGACGAGAATAGGGGCCAGGCTGGTGCTTAGAAAGGGATGACACTGGGCAAGTCACTTGGCTTCTTTGAGGCCCGGTTCATACACCTGTCAGCAGTGGGCACCTTGTTCACGGGCTGCTTGCGAGGGCCTGATGTCATAAGTGAGGAATCGGACAAGGAGATAAATGAAACTGAGGAACCAAGCATCCAATTTATATCTACCTCTCTGTATTATAAAGAGATGTTTAGGATTGCAGTTCCACATTGCTATGTTCGTTTTGGGGTCCCTTACATGACCAGGAACATGGAGAAAGCTAACGTGTTCAGCGCACTGGAGTCCCCCAGCTACCCTGGGCTGTGCCCAGCTGCTCAAGGGTTAAGGGGATCAGTACCTCCATAGTCCTGTGATGCTTTTGAGATGTGTCATAGTTAGGAACTCAGTCTCACAATTCATGAGAGACCTGCATCTTCCCTTGTGGTGTCCATTCTTATCAGGACTATTAACAAAATTTTCTGTGTTGGGGGGATTTTTTGGTGGGCGGTGTCTGGTTCTTTTATGACCCTTCCTTTATCTGTACTGTGAATAATCAACTGATGAATCCTTATCCCTGTTCTCATTCTTCAGCAAGCATTTCCCAGGGATGCTCTTCTTGGTGCTTTAGGGTAAGAAAGATGGATAGAACACCTGAAAACACACACACACACACACACACACACACACACACACACACACACACACACAAACAGTCACAGAACCCAGCTGTCAGAGTACTGGCTGCCTCAGGACTCTGGAAAGTTCCTTTGGCAACTACCTGTGCTTTATCTCCACCTGGGACTATGTTTGAGACAGCCTCAGCTCTCCGAATAACACCCTGCGACAGAGTTTAGGTGGCCCAGTGTCATCATGGGGTGTGTGTGTGTGTGTGTGCTTGGGGCTGGGAAAAGGAAGTGGGGAAGTGAGCCAGGCCCACTCTAGAGGTCCTTTGTCTGTCTCCCTCCCCTGGTCCCAGGGTCTTGGCTAATCTCATTTCCCAGGCTTCACTGATATCTAAGCTCTTCTCTGGATGGTGCTGTGTTGTTCTCAAATTACCTTACTTCCTTTTAGCCTCATAGGAACATGGGATGTAGGTATTATTTTCATTTTCTCCATAATGAGGGAACTAAGAGTCCTCTGAGAAACTGGATAACTTGTTCTGGAAAGTGATAGACTGGGGACATAAGCCCAGACAGTTGTCACACTGTCATCCACATCTCTCTAGGGACATTTACCCCTGCACAAGCTTTGCCACAGGTGTCTTCTGTTTGCAAAGAACAGGAGAAAGTTCCTTCTACTGCTGAGGAATGTTCCTTGGGAGTTTGTGGGAACAAGAGTCCAGGGGACTGTAAGTCTTCAGGACTGGAGCAGCACAGCCCAGGAGGACTGCAGCCCAGTAAAGCGAGAGACACCTTGATCGGCCAGTGGTGGAGAACATGTCAGTAATCATGACTCATTCTCCATTTGGCTGACTTAAACTCTCCATGTGCCCTGGATGGAATGACTGGATAGAACCTCAACTTCAGAGTTTTAAAAAAAATGTAGAATCTCATGATGTCTTTTTTTCTATTCTTTTAATGTTTATTTTTGAGAGAGAGAGAGAGAGCGCACAGCAGGGGAGGGGCAGAGAGAGAGAGAGAGAGAGAGAAAATCCAAATCAGGCTCCAGGCTCCAAGCTGTCAGTGTAGAACCCAATGCAGGACTCGAACTGGTGAACTGTGAGATGATGACCTGAACGGAAGTCAGATGCTTAACCAGCTGAGCCACCCAGGTGCCCCTCATGATGTCTTTTAATAGCATCCCTCTTGAACCACATTTATAAAGTAAACCATTTTATAAACTGAGATTCTTGCACAGTTTTTCACCAGTGACTTCAAATGGCTTATATCAAACTTGAAATCTAATCATACATGTCCAATCCTTTTAGCCACAGAATTGTTTGCCTATTAAAATATGCATTTCTGTGGGCAGACATTGAAAGCCCAGGTAAGCCAACTAATGACACAGTATTTGTATCTCTTAGTCCTCTGAAGGGATCTTTTCCCTCTTGGACTCGATCAGCAAACTCTTGTCTCATGAAGGGTAGAAGCATGAAAAAAAAAACAAGAGGCACAGCCAATGTTGAGTCAAACACTAGGATTCTAGACTCCAGTCTAATCACTTTTTTCTTTTTATATATATAAATTTTTAAGTTTATTTATTTATTTTGAGAGAGAAAGAGTGAGTGGGGAAGGAGCAGGCTCTGCACTCTCAGCATGGCACCTGACATGAGGCTCTAATTCATGAACCATGAGATCATGACCTGAGCTCAAGTCAGATGCTTAACTGATTGAGCCACCCAGGAGCCCCTCACTTTTTTTCTGAGCCTCGGTTTCCTTATCTGTCAAGCAAGGTTGTCATAATGATACCACACAAGGGTAGCATTAGGAAGTGCTTTATAGATAGAGAAGTGTGATTCAAATCTTATCTTTCAGTCTATGTGCATTTTTATACCCAGGACAAGGATCTACATTTACTTGCCTTATGAGATTAAAATAATATAGAATAAATATTTTTATTTTATTTCATTCTATATTAAAACAACAGAATAAAATTTTTACATACCTATATTTCAGATACACAATATAGAGTCTATAGATTTCTTTGTTGTCATTTTGTTATTCCTGCAAAATTCAAAGCCCTCCCCCTGGTGTGTCTGTCATACTCCCAAGTCTGTAATTGGTTAGTCAGATGGTTAGGATAAAGCGCTGATTAGCAGATAAGAGCAGACCACTGAGGTAGACCCTTAGGGAATCTAGCCCAGTATTTTCTATTCTGTGAAGGTAGCTTCCATTCCAGTCAAGGCCAGCATTTGGATCATCTGTCTATTCATTAACCTCAGTCCTTAGTGAATCTGCTAGTGTGGGTCATGGATTCATTCCCTGTGCATGTAAGTTAGCTTCATACTATTCCATGGCCAAGGGTCTCACCCAGAGCCTTTACCAGCTATTTCCGCACATCTGCTATTGGTTGAGAAAAGGTTGGTGGGAGAGTCTGTATGACGCATGCAAATCTGTTCCCACTAATGGAAAAATATGTTCAGATGGTCTGAGGCATCTCTGTTTTGTCTGAGGACAATCCCTTACATGGACAAGTGTGTACTAGGTGCCGAATGCTATTTATCCTGTCAGAGAGCAGAATTACCAGAGTGCAGGCTAGCTAACAAGGATAGATGATTGAATGCGGGGCTTTATTCACTGTTGGGGGAAAGTAGTAGGCATTGAGATCATCGGCTGCCATTCTTAAAAAGAAAAGCAAGAGCAAGGGATTGGGAACCTGAAAAGGTGGTCAAATAAGAGTGGCTCTCAGGCACAAGGACATTCAGGGACTTTCGCTTAAGCCACACGTGGCAGTGCTCACCCTGGGGTTCTTAAGTATGCCTGTGACCAGTGTTTTCATCACTAAGATGTAGATGGAGAAAACAAGCATAGTTAAGTTAGGTGATCTGTTCAGCCCCACAGGATCATGGCAGATTGAAGTAATGCCTATGGATCCTTTGTCCCATTTAGTCAGAGACTTGATAGGGCTGGAGGTGGGGGGTGGGGGATCCATAGTAGCTGAGATTGAGGCTTGCTCTTTATCTTGTTTCTCACCAAAGGGTGGGTGATTATTGAACATATTAATGGAGACCCCTACTGGCTCAGATACTTATTGGTGGCCCACATATTCCCCAGGGAGGGTCCTTGAAGCTACCCTTCAGCTTCCTCTGCACAGGGTGTGGAGCTGCTGCTGGACTCGTAGGTGGCCACACCGCACGCCACCGCCGGGAGGTCTTGACACCAAAGGGGATGCCCTGGGAAGGGCTGCCAGAATTTCCTGTGCTGCGGGGGCCATAATCCAAAGGTCACAGACTCTGCAAAGGCACCGCCTTTGTTGCTCAGTGGAAGGCCCAGACCACAGGGGTCCAAGTTAATTGATCACACTGGGGAAACAACTCCATTGAAGTTGGACATAGTAGGATGAAGGAGAAGTGACTGAACTGATTAGGAAAAGGCTAAACTGAAGAGCTGAACTGCCCCAAATCCTTCATGGAAGGAGGCAGGATGTAAATAATAAGTCATAAATAAATAAAATGCAAGAGCTAAATAAAGGCCCTTTAAATATACCATCCCTCACAGCTGCTAGCGCTGCCAAGTGGCCACAAGTGAAATTGGCCAGTAAGGATGATTGTGGGCTCTCACTCCTTGTCCCTGATACTGGATTCAGCTTCAGATACTTTTCATCTAAAACATGTTCATCCAAACCCCATATAGCAGCTATGATGAACAAAATAATGGACTGAGGTCTAAAGTAATGAATCAAGGCAAGTAAGCTGGTTTTTCAGTCCAGCTGGAATTTTAGGGATTAAAGATTGTCATCAAATTATTGTAAGATACAGTGTGAACCTCCATATCTCATGAATCACCATCAGATACATACATGCATACCATAGACATGTATATATACTCTTAGAGACATATACATACATACACATATATATAACTGAAAGGCAGAATATACAGTATATTTAATATAGAAGTATATATACGTTAAAATCTATAAAATAAAAAATATGTACTTTATAATATATATTGTATATATTTATGCTTATATACATATAAATACATATACATGTAAATATAAAATAAAAATATTTTATAGTATGTTACATATGAATATAATGTAAAATATATATACATTTTTATATATGTTTTAAAGAATAGATGCTTATCTAATACATATTTATATATACTTCTACAATATATATTCCACCTTTCAGTTTTTCTGTTTGGCCAAAAGCATCACTATTCTTTCTTTCTGTTCTGTTTACAGCAGTATTACTGCATCTTATGAGGAAGTTTATCCAATAGTCTGTAAGATAAAAATTGAGCAGACAAAATTACCCTTGAGCGCCTTAGAAAGGCATCGGGTTAGAGACTAACCTACAGTTCCTCCCTAAGTCCTACCTGATCCTTTTCTTCCCTTCCTGTATGAGAATAGATCATTAGCTGTTCTTTTGGTTTTGAGCCTCAGCTGAGATTCAGAGATGCTCTCTGGGTCCATCTCCAGTCAAGCATGTACCCTCATTCCCCCCCCCAACCCCCCCCCCCCCCCCACTCCCTCCCCTCCCCCCCCCGCAAGCATGCCCCATGCCTGGGGGCCCTGTGAGGCAGCTGCTATCCGGGGACCCTCCCACTTCCCCGATCAGTGCAGTCGGAAGCCAACTGAGAGCTGTTTGTTCCCAAGCCTGTTTACACCAGTTGTACTTTTTCCATTTAAGACATGTAACTAAATATTATGTAAACACATGATATGTGAGTGTGAAAAGGAGAGGTGTTTCTATGAAGCTACACCGTCATCTTGGAAAGACTTGTCAATGATGAACAAAAATTGTGGGCAGGGGCGCCTGGGTGGCTTAGTCGGTTAAGCGTCCGTCTTTCGCTTAGGTCTTGATCTCGCGGTTTGTGGGTTCGAGCCCCGCGTCGGGCTCTGTGCTGACTGCCAGCTCAGAACCTGGAGCCTGTTTCAGTCTGTGACACCCTCTCTTTCTGACCCTCCCCTGCTCTCTCTCTCTCTCTCCTAGAAATAAATAAAAATATTTAAAAAAAAATTGTGGGCAAATTAAGCATAAACAGCATAACTCTAAAAGTTTGTGGGGAAAGTCATAAAAATCTAGGCAGACTCTTCAGTGAGATTGCCTTTCAGCTGTCTTTGGATTTTTTATCTTCTTTAAAGAAAGTGGAACCTGAAAATCATAACAGATTTTTGGTTTATACAGGAAATGGGAAATTCCCAAAGACAAGGCATTGCTCCTGTACCAAATTTGTGAATGGGTGCACACTCATTTATATATCTGTGAATATAGTGCTCACTTAAGCAGCATGTATACTAAAATTGGAACAATACAGAGAAGATTAGCATGGCCCCTGTACAAGGATGATGCATAAATATCTGTGAATATATATAATGAATATCAATGAATATATACATATATGTTATGAGAGTATCAGTTTTATGATTCTGTGCTTAACCAGCTCTTTTAGACTATCAACCCAGTCGTGTTGAATTGGAGGGTTTCTATTGTAGCTGTGGTTTGCTGTGTAAATTATATGTGTCCACTGAGCATGTCAAGATGCTTCTACTATGCAGGTTACAAGAGAACTGAGCCAGGCTTGGGAGAAAGCAGACACACATCTCCCTTAGCATGCTATTCAAGGACCCGTGTAACTGGGGACACTGTGGGCAGAACTGTCTACACAAGCTCTCTGACTGCACTCACTAACTTTCTCCCACCCTCATTCTCTCACCCCCTCTATTTTTCTCTCTACATCTCTCTCCTGTCTCCCTAACCAATGTAGTCCCCCTAACCAAGAAGAAGTCTACATTCTTCCAATGGAGAAACCATTTGGAGTTGAACAACAGTATTTTTCAAAGTACTTGTTTTCAAGAAAGATCACCTTTGGCTTAAAAAGATTTGAAGTATTTATGTGAACCCAGCACACACACACAAACACACACACACATAGAAAGAGAGAGAGAATTCCTTTAAATGATGAGATAATGATATTTATTAATATGTGATTTACATGTGATAGTTCAGGAATATACCTTTTTCTCATGAAGGGAGATCAGGATATAATGAAAGAAATCTTATCTTAGATGTCCTAAAGTCCAATGTGATTTAGGTCATTTTCTATCCTCTTTGGTCTAAAACATTTTGGAAAGAACTTCCATGGTCTCTGTGCTCTGTCTAGACGCTATATCAGAGCACAAACAACTGCAGGAAAAACGTAAGAATGCCTGTAGATACTGGACACACTAACAGAGGTATCCGAGAGCCCTCAGGAAGAATAATATTTTACCATGAGGTGGTTGTTGTCTTTAGCAACAACAGCCATATGAATGTGCTTTAATTTTTTGCTAATGTGGATGCTTAAAATCATACAACAGGTATGATTATTGGGTTCCTGTTCACCCAGGGAATGCAGTTCCCACAGATGAGTATGCGGAACATGAATTTTGTGGGAAAGCATGAATCTACCTACCTCCAACAAATGAGACTGTCCTTCATTTAAGTAATAGCTCATAGGGGTTTAATTTTGATAGATCGTGAGGGTATTTTATTCTAACACATAGACTAGATGCTTCTCTCAAGTTAATGGGCAACAATTGATGGCTGCCAGATTAACTAGAAAGGAAATGTTTCTCTCTGCAGTTCTGGACAATAATGCAGTTTAATGGTATTTCACCTGGGTGGACTTTTAAGATGGATATATTTGTCTTTTGCCTCTCAGTGCATAGGTCCAAATTTGGAGCAGATGGTGGGAAAGATGGATGGCCACAGAGATCTCCAGGTGAAATTGGTTGGAGTTCTGCAGTGTCCTCATTAATTCCAGGTTGACCATCCATCTCCATCTCTCTGAGCCTACATAATGAACTCTGATTTCCGAGGGTTTTCTGTGTCTCGAATAACAAAAATGTGCTGACTAAAAGCTGAACAGATTGAAAGAAGGGCTCTCCTGATATTTCAGACTTTTGGAAGAAAGGGGATGTCTCAACCCCCTTTCTTGTCTCAACAAGAAATCTTGTTGTTTTGACTTTGAGCAGTAGTGGATTTTCTTTCCTGGTAAGGAGTCACAACTGGGCAGGGTATGACTCTAAAGCTCAGGGACTGAGTTTAAGAGACCGATTTTTTCCACTGTTGTTCAGGTAAAAGAGAGACTTTTTGGTTCTTTTTTAAAAAAGTTTATTTATTTTGAGAGAGAGAGAGAAAGAGAGTGCAAGCAGGGGAGGGGCAGAGAGGGGGAGAGAAAGAGAATCCCAATCCACATTGCCAGTACAGAGCCCATCGCAGGGCTCAAACCCATGAACCATGAGATCATGACCCAAGCTGAAACCAGGAGTTTGACGCTCAACCGACTGAGCCACCCACATGCCC
The DNA here is from genome assembly GCF_003009895.1 of Hyaena hyaena. Taxonomy (NCBI): domain Eukaryota; kingdom Metazoa; phylum Chordata; class Mammalia; order Carnivora; family Hyaenidae; genus Hyaena; species Hyaena hyaena. The sequence goes on along the minus strand of NW_024080808.1, from coordinate 1,037,935 downwards.
CAGACTTTTTTGGTTCTTACGTTAAGTCTGATGAGGGACTTATCCCCCATGACCAAGCAAGACTGACCGTGTTCACCCAAGCCATGGATTGAGGTATAAGAAGAAGCAAGTGATTGTGAGAAAACCCCATAAGCATTGTTCTAGACTATAGAGGTAAAGAGGAGACCCCCAAGATCACTGGAAGGAGGGGCCCATGGAAAGTACTAGAAATTAGAACAATGTCTATGTGAACTTCTTGATCAATGGCCTGATGTTTTTGTTCACTTCCACATTAGGGTACGTTTATTGACATAGTTATTTTTGCTCATACTCAAGACTCTTCCTGATAACCGATTTGTATTACTATTATTTTTTATTGCATTGTATTTGCCCCCATTCTGAGCCAGATGCCCTCTGTTTACAAACATTGTGAGAGACTTAATTAAGAGGACACATGATCCCCATTGAAGATGAGATTTATGTGTGACTGACAGGGTGATCATTAACCCTTTGGTTGTTGTAGACGCAGAGATACACGTGTGCTCCCACATGTTGGAGGAAGGGAACATATGAGCAAACAAAATCTGACAAATCGCAGGTGCTTCCGACCATAGAAGAAAATGCCCAGGAGATGTGCACTTAGTTTTAAGAAAAGCTAAGTTAAGTGTGACATTTTCGATGGGCTTTTTCCTTCACTTGAGCAGAATGACAGTATTTTACTAGTCAACCAAGACATAAATCAAGATTTAAACCAACTTCTCACCTTTCATGCAAAGCCTAACCTCAGTAGTTATTAAAAATAAATGGGATTTAAATAGATGTAGAAGCACCTATTTTATTTCCAATTTCACGCTCTTGTATTTTGCACTGCGGTTTTTAGATCTGTTTGTGAAGGCAAAACAGCCCTGAGAGACAGCTGGGAAGGGAACAGGCTTTTAAGTCCATGACAAAGTCCTAGGCTCTGGGTTCAGCTGTTACCAACTCACCAAGTGACCTCAGCCCAATTTCCTCACCTTGACAATGAAAGCAATAACGCTTACTGTCTTTTAATGGTATGCAGTGGTATCCATGATTGGCACCATTAGTGATTTTAGACTGAGCGTCTGAGAGGAGGTTTAACTCTCTTCTCTTCCTCAGGGACTGTAAGTCAGGGATCCAGGTCCAGGGAAGGCATTGGCTTTATTTTCTCCCTAGTCTACATAGCAGTTACCGTGCATCATTCTGATTAGAGTCAAGGAGAGATACACTCCTCTTCCCCACATCCTGACATTCTCCTGGATTACCAGATCTCTCTCTGTCGTACTCTCCCTGCTCACCTGGGCAAAGTCTCCAGGGGGTCCCTCCCTTTGCTGTCACCCGCTATGTGTTTCACTAATAACTGACTTCTAGGTGAATAGTAATTCTTCATTCTCAGCTGCTCTCACATGTGTCACTTTGCTTTCTTGAGAAAAGCAAAATTTGCTTTGTTCTTACCACGTGCAGGCACTGTGCTTACACTTTGCTGTGTCATCGTCTTGTGAAGTTGAGAGAACTGTGAGTAAAAAGTGACGAGTATACCCCGGACTGGACAGCTGTCCTGTGGGGGGCCTGCCTCCGGAGCCCGCACACCTCCCCCCACCACCTCTGAGTCTTCACGCGTGTCTTGTGCAGTTGTCTTCCAACTGTTTGCTCTCCACCTGGTCTATCCTGCAGGCCACCACCACACATGTCTCCTCACACTGCCGTTCTGGTATTTTCTGCTCCTCGTGACCTGCCCGTTGTTGTATTGCACACCAGCCCTTCAAGAGCTCATCTTGTCTATTTTCCCTCCTGCTTTCCCCAAACCAGTTCTCAGCTGCCACCAAAATGTGCTGTTTACTAGTTCCCAGCTACTTTTGCACCTCCGCACATTATCCTTTGTCCCCATCTCCCAGCCTCCGACTGTCCTTAGAGCCAAGCATAAATTCGGAGCCCCGATGCCTTCTTATGACTGGCCCGACGGGAGACCATTTCTCTTCCTTCTGAGTTGTGGTTCTTACTGTATCATCACTCAGGTGGCACAGTGTGTGGGGCCTGGCTGGGTACTATTGCTTTCTGTTGCCAAGATCTCTAGAAGGGTCTTGTGCTTACAGGGGAGGGCGCCTCAAAGCAGTTAGTGACGGTGCTGGGGCCAGAGCACCGTTTCTCTAAATCCCAGACTGGTGGTCTTTTTCTACTATAGCTTTTTACATTCTGTCCTTCCTTGGGGGACAAAGACACTACCTGTCTATATGCAAAGTTTATGTGGCATCCAGTGTAGAGTCTTGTATCTAGGCGATATTCAATAAGTAGTTATGGAAAGAAAGCAAAGGAAAGAAGAGAGGAAGGAAAAAAAATACTAACCCTTACATGGCACTTTTGTTGTAACTTAATCCCTTTTCCAGTCTACTCCCTTGAAATCCCAATGAAATAGGTCCTGTTATTCTCAGCCCCATTTTACAGGTAAGGAAACTGAAGCAAGAGAGTCTAAGTAAACTGCCCAAGGTTACAGAGCTGGTAAGTGACACAGTGAGGACCTGAACCCAAGGAGTCTGGCTCTTGGGCCTGCGCTCCTCTTCTGCCATGTTCTGCTACAGGGTCATGAAGGACGGACAGACAGGGAAAGACACAGGAAGAAGGATGAGCCTCAAATCAGTGCCCAAGACAAGAGAGCAGAGGACATTTAGATTAGTCTGCCATGTTTGGTCTTCTTTCCACTGGGAAGAAGCACCACTTATAAGTCAGAGCAGTGGCTGGGCTGCAGAATTCATCACTACTACCTGGATCTGTGGGGAACTGATTGCTGTGAAACTCCCTGAACACAATGCACCCAGACTGCCTGCCTCATATTCTAGTCACTAGAGGAGGCTTAGCCAAGAGACTGTTAAAAAGCTCACGTGCCCCCGACCCAGAGTCCTTTGGTAAGGGGGAGGTTGCCACTTCCTCCCCTGACACTCCCTCCAGAACTCATGCTTTCCGTGGAATGCTTCTGTCAAGGTAACAATCCCAGACTTGAAATCACCATGACTAGAAATGAGTGGCAAATGTGTCAAGTGTGGCTGAATCAAGCTGATAAAGAATATTGAATGGGGGCTTTTATCCTTAGAAGCAGCACTGTTAACGTGGTTGGTTTTTAACCAGGCTCCCAGTAGCTATTAGCATTTCTGCTCACGATAGCACGCCTCTCCCTTACACACACAAAAATCTATCTTAAATGTATTGTGAACTTTAGAGCATGTTAGCAGAAGTGACCTATTGTTCAGGAGCACAGAAGGATGACTTTGCCAGCATCGAGAGAACACTTTGCACCCAGAATCCTAGAGTGAACGGAATACCTACGCCAGCTTTGATGAATCACAGCTGAATCATGTTTAAGTGTGTGCTGCATTTTGAGGGATTCCCTTCTTCCTCCTCCCCCCTCCTCCCTCCCCCCCCCCACTCCAGGGTGAACGGCATTGCTCTTCCTGTACAAAACCATTTTTTACACGCAAGACCACTAAAATGCTTTTGTGGCAATGTTGTGAATGCGTCAGGTGTTTGTTGTGGCCCAACTAAGACAACTTTATAGGTTAATGAAAAGTGCTTTATCTTTCCTCTAAGCAGAACATTGAGTTCTCTCTCTGCCTCTTTGATTCCAAGCAAATCTGTCTGGCCTCGGTCCTTGCCCCCTCCAGTATCTGCACCACTCTCTTGTAGAGCTCATGGTACATTTGATTGACCGCGGGCCTGTCTGTTCCTAGTAATTAAGAACTCTCTGAGCGGTGTGAATGTGGGTCACCGTTCATCTGGTTTCTTGGAAGAACTGTGTGTGTAGCAAAGAATGAATGGACCAGGTAACTTGCTTTTCTTAGTTCCTGGGAGACCTTAGGCATTGCTGTTGTAGTGGACAGAGCCCAGACTGACCCTGAATGAAGCAGATCTGGGTTCACGCTTCTGCGCTCTGTTTCACCAGCTTGTGACCTTGACCAGATGAGTTAGCTTTTCTGAATTTCAGTTCCCATCTGTGAAATGAGGGTGAGAAGGCCTGGCCTGAAGGGTTATTGAAAGGATTGCAAACACTGGATGTAAAGTGCCTGGCACTGGCATGCAATCATTTAAAAAAAATCATTAAAAAAAATCATAAAAAAATCATTTAAAAAATAATTATTCATTTTTGAGAGAGAGAGAGCATGAGGGAGGTGGGGAGGGGCAGAGAGAGAGGGAGACACAGTCTGAAGCAGGTTCCAAGCTCTGAGCTGTCAGCACAGAACCTGATGCAGGGCTCAAACTCAGGATCCATGAGATCATGACCTAAGCCGAAGTCGGACGCTTAACCAACTGAGCCACCCAGGCGCCCCTGCGATCACTGACAGCAGTTTTTATTGTTATTTCTGCTCTTGTCCTGACTGTCGTTGCCACTGCTTCTACAGGTAGCTCTTGTATATGGCAGGAACTGAGGGGAACTTGAGTTCTGTGGTCTCCCATGCACGTAGGACACAGCTTTATTTCCAGGCCACCTGCTTTCCTTACCACAGCAGCTAAAATCGCTCCAAAAACAATAAAAAGTAAATATAAAAAATGCAACTACATAGGGGTGAGAACAAAAAATGACGTGTTTCCTCACTCCAGCAGGGATCCCTTGCTGAGTGGATACCTTCTTCCTTCCTTGTTTACTTCCTTCTGCCCACAAATATTGACAGGTACCCACAGCACATGTGCAGGGCTCAGCAGTGAGCCACAGAGGCCACAGTTGAATCACACATGGATTCTGTCCTTAAGGAGTTTATCATCTCCCAGGAAAGAGGTAGGACCGTAAGAGAGACACTATTAAAGGGCTGTGGAGTTTAGGAGGAAAGAGGTTTTATGAAAGAGGCAGCCTAGCATCATGAAGAACATATATTGGGGGTTGGACCATTGGGTTCAGACCTTGGCCTTGCTACTTCCTCGTTCAGGCTACTTGGACAGGCTAGGTCACATCTCTGTGTCTCTACTTCTTCACCTTTAAAATGGGTATAATAATAGGATCTACCTCTCATTAGGTGAGATGTGTAAGGTGCTTAGAATAGGTATGGATTTTCCCTTCAAGAGAAAGTGGGCAAAATGGTCTTTTTAGATGGTGGAGAAACATGAGATAAGGCAGAGTCTACCCTGAGGTAGAGGGTTGGAGGAGGTGAGAAAGAGGGAGTGGCAGCTTGAGATGAGGTTATGGATGCTCTTGAGTGGCAGGCCAGGAACCTTGGACTTTACTGAAAATGTGAAATGTAATCCATCTTCTAGAGTTCCGTGGTCCGTGTGCGTGAAGCCAGAATCTGAACCTGTCTCAGGGTTCGTCTCTACATTTCAGTTGCAGCAAACCCGGCAATGAACCAGATGTCAGTGGGCATGAAGTTGAAAGTTGGATTAACAGGGCTCAACACATCGGCCTGAATTGATACGTCAGGGAAGAGGTGCAGTGGAGCCCCAGCAGGAAGTGAAACCATGGAGCAGAGGGAGGGGAGGTGTAGAGGCATGGGGGTGGGGAGGGGACAGGAAATGTCCTACCATTACCCATGCCCCGCTTCCTTTTTACGTTGCAGATTTTTTTCTGTAGGGGATAGTCAGCTGTTTGGTTTTTGTTTTTGTGTGCTGTTTTATTTCTTTTGAGCCTTGGGATGCATGCAGTCATCTTGACTCTCTGCTAGGGTGGTGGGAAGGTGGGGGTGATTAAAGCTGACCTCAGGAGACCTTGGTTTCAGTGATCAATGCATGTCGCGCTTTGTCAGGATGTGGATGGAGGGTGTTGCTTGCTGCCTCCTCCTCTATGCACCAATGGTAGGTTTCCACAGGATTTCAGAAAGGGCTGTTCGGGGTTCACAGGGTCCCTGAGAGGATGCCCTCTTATCTTGGGATTTGTCTTTCAATGAAAACTTGGAGGGTCAGAATGCCTTACGTTTGATTCACTTTTGACTTTATAGCCATGACAAGGCTATCTTCAATTTTAAAAATAATCATCCAAGTTCTTATGAGTGAGAATTCTTGTTTGTAAGTTTTTAAGTGGAATTTATTGTTTTTAAGTGTTACGGGGCTGTAGGGCAGTTCCCGAGACCACATGGAAGTCATTTAAAATTCATTGTGGGACCAAATAGTATACGGTAAATCTATGTATGTGCCTGGTCAAGATCAATTTACCATAAAACTTCTGTGTTGCAGCATGGGAACCGGGAAATGACCGAGTGCAACTATAACGTGATCTGTTGCTCTGGAACTCGCTATGCAGCTCCCCACACAGGTGACTGGGAATGAGACACCCCCGTGTCAGCACTTAGAAGTGTGATCTTCTGGTCCAGGCCACATTTGTCCCGCAGTAGAGGCTCACCCAAAGAGATGTTGAGTGATCTCCGGAGAGGTGCCTGGGCCCTCTCTCAAGGGATCCTTGTGAGCTAGGAAGATAGACAAGCACATTCATAAATGATGGAAAGTATCTGTTGATTTAGGCTTTAAAGACATTTTTTTTTTCATCCTCCTTCAGTGTCTCTTTAATAGAGCCTGATAATTCAGTCTTGGAAACTATTAGTTATCCGTCATATCCCCGCTGAAGAGTGGAGTTTGCCCCCAGCTGTCTGATAGCCAAGTCACACTAACTTCAATGGGAACGGCACATGCTTGTCCAGAGGCAGAATTTGGCTTTTAAACTGAGGCCTGAGGGGCCTGTTTAATATATTATGTAAGAAAGAGTGAGGTCATATAAACAGTCGTGGCTCCTACCTTGAACCAAAAGTCGTCCTTATTTGGTGCTTCCAAAGTTAGAAAACAATACAGGCAGTAGAAGCTCTCTCGGGATCAGTGAAGAAATAATGGCTGCCTTGTTCTAGACCATGGGTTTTGTGACAGTGTCAGCAAAGCAGGCTGCCTGCTGCTTTTAGCACTTGAGCTTTGGACTGGTTTCATTTACCCCCTCAGTCTACTTAGAAGGAATGTTCTGGAAGTCCACTGAATCCCCACCTGCTGTCAGGATGCCCAGGCATCATCGGGGGTAGGCTCTGCCATGAGGCCCTGGGCCTTGGGTCCCGAGGTGAGGATCAAGGGCGCTGCAGCCCTTGGAAGGGAGCAGGTCCCAGCCCCACATCCCTGCCGCTCTTCAGGACCCCTCGGCAGCAGAGTCTAAGAAGACAGAGTGTTACGCTTCTCTTGGATCATCATTTTGGCTGCGCTAAAGGTAGATCATATTTCAGCCTTAAATAACTGTCTTCTGTCTGTGTAAACAGCCACAGCCATTAGTCTTAAACTTCAAGCCTCAGCCCATGGATCTGGATTGGTTTCTCTTCTGAACCATAACTCTGGAGGCCACTCTTCCTGTTCGCCGAAGCCTCCGATGCCTCCATCTGAGCGTGCAGCCTACTCTCTGAGTCGTAAAAGAACCATGCTGGGCCACACATAATTAAAGGGGGAAGGGAATGAAGAAAATTCATTCATTTCTCCTTCCTGGCACCTACACCCCTCTTAGGATCCCTCTTGCATCCAACAAGAAATGCCAAAAGATTAAGGCATGGTGTTCTCATTCTTTTCCCTGGGAAGAAGAGGTTATGCAAAGGAGGCCTGTGTCCCTACAGAGTGGGCGAGGAGCCTGGCAAGAGGCTCGTCTCATTTAAGAAGTAAATATATTCAGTGGAAGCAAAGACACTGCAAGTTAATTTATTCCATTTTCAGGGAGACAAGGGCAGGAGTTTTGCTGCTCCTTTATGTTGCTTTTAGATATAAATTTCCACATGAGGTTCTCTAAAAGAGTAAGAACGCAACAGCAACTTGTTTAAAACTTGACCTCTTCAGCATACCCAAGGGTTTGAGGAACAAAAGAGAAGGCGGTGGGTAATTGATTCTGTTCTCCAAAGGCCCATCCTGACGCTGAGCTGATCCTGGCTTGGTTTCTGCCATACAGGTGTTTCGTCTCTGCCAGCAGGAGGACACAGATGGAGTCTACCTTTCTGCAGATGTCTTTAAATGTCAAAAACACGAGGAGGAAATCCATTGACACGTTTGTCACCGTGACAATGCAGTCTATCCCTTAACACTGACGTAGGCATGCCCCAGAGGACACAAATCAGCTGAATGGGGAGAGATTTTAAAAGCAGGCAGAGAATCCCTTGCCATGAAAAGCAGCTCATTTTGTAGCCAGGAAGCCACAGAATCTTCTGCAATTTTTTGCTTGAGGACTAGATTTTAAACTTATTCCTTAGCCACCTGTTAGGTCTGACTAAGCGACAGTGTAAGAACGTGAGAATTCATGCTTCCACAGTGGAAAGCTCCGAAGTCCTTAGTTTGTTACTAAACGTAAAATTTAGGAACCCTGCGATTTAATCAAAATGATTGCTTCTGGTAGCGATTCAGTGGAGTTGTCCTATCAAGTTAAGTTTTAGCAAGTTTTGTCTGATCGGGATATTCACCAATCTGGATCTCCACATGGTGTATGCTCGCTGCATTTATGAAAGTGAGGCTAGTCCTGTAATCTCAATGAGGTCACCTTAATTGGCCTGTTGGACGCTCTGTGGCTATGAGGACATCAGAGCCCCAGTGAACAAGCAAGTAGCCTGTTAGGAGGCAGATCGCTTGCAAGGTTTAGAGAATCGAGTCCTTTAGTAAGTATCTTGCACAGACACAAACCTTAACTAAGTATAGAGGGCTAAAAGAGAATCCTTCCATGGGAGTGCTCCCTTAAATTAGCTCAGTTCATCTTTGCATCTGTGCGTGCTGACTCGTGCCTAAACATTGGAGGCCAAATCCAAAAAGAGAAAAAGCAAGCCTGTGGCTCGGTCCTAGGAAAGATGTAGAACCACTGAGAATTTACTCATCCTGCACAGGGGAGCCAATGAGAAGTGCAGCAGGCTCTTTCTGGAAAGAGGTGTGCCAGCCCCTTGCAATCCCCCTCCCTAATTAAGTTCACAGTGTGGCTTTGCAAGTGCCTGTAGCATATTCAGATATCTCCATTTACCACGATTCTTCCATTTTCAAAGCATTTCATGATCCAGGCTTCAAACTTCAGATAAGATCAGAAGAGATGGTAGCCAACGATGCTTTCAGTGTTTACCCCTTACCAACCTTCCCCAAATATACTCAAATAAGATATTTTTTTAATAGATGACAATGTTCTCAGCCTTCATCTCTTGAACATGGGAACGACTCTCAAGGAAGAAGAGGGCTAGAGAGATTTGGAGTCCCGATTTCCATAACTAGAATGGTACAAGGGAACATGACAGGGTGCGAGAGTCCCCTTGGTCTAGAGCCCGGTGTAATGCATTCCGTTTCCCACCGGAGCCAGAGATGCCTTTGGGCAGTTGGGATTGCTGTGCGAAACACACACATGCCCTGCCTGGATTTTGGCCATGCCTTTCCCTCCCTTGTTGTCTCCTGGAGACTCCCGTTTCACTGTGAAAGTCAGCTAGTGGAAGACACCTGAAGAAGGGACAGCCAGGACAAGGGAAGATGATTGGAAGTGGTCCTAAGGTAGCACTCCATGGGTTCCAGTGGCTGTGACGTTGCCCTTGAAAAGCTGGGATTGATCCTAGCGGTGTTACCACACTGTGCGTTGGTTGGACAACCCATCTGGTCATGGCAAGCATCCTAATAATTGGATGGATCTATGCTTCTTGCTCTTTGGAGAAATGAATTTTATGAATGTTTCTATTTAAGGAGAATAAAACAATAACACACCAAAAGAAAAAACAACAACAACCAATTTCTATTACCTTAACTCCTCCTTGCACATAGTATTCTAATGCGGTTTATTCCTGAAACTGACTCATTCAGCTTTTCTTCTGGAAGTTGTCAGTATGTATGCCTGGTTAATGGAGAAAATCAGTGCAATGCCCAGGCACAATGCCATGACTCATTCCTGGCATTTCAGGGGCTTTGTAATGGAAATCATAGTTCCAAGCTACAGTTCTTACCAAGTGGATATGTGAATATTAATGAAACAAAGCAAGTCTCCACAGCTCCTGCCTCACCCTCACCAGAGAGTCCGTGTTTGCTCATGAAGTGAAGGTTTCTCTTCATAACCCACGCATGCTGAATACCACAATATTGTTTTAATTAGTCTTTTCATGCGCAGTAAAATATTTGGCTTTGGTGAAAGGAGGAAATTCTCTCATACGTTGGAACTATTTGGTTAAAAGGGCATTTTTGTCTGCTGAATTAGTCTCTTGGGGTTTATACTAGCATCTGAATGCTTTTTAAAAAGTCTCCAATAACCTGCCGCCAGTTCTCGCCCATTCATTCTCCTTCTCTGTGTCAACCTGCCCATCTATAATTGTGTGTGTGTGTGTTGTATGTGTGTGTGTGTGTATATATATGTGTGTGTGTGTGTGTGTGCATGTGTATATATAGAGAGAGACACCACACACACACACACACACACGCACACACACAGGGTCTACTGAGAAAGCATAAAAAATTGAAACCCTGAATAATCCCAGCTTTTTAATTTACCTAACTCTGCTTGACCCATCCTCGTCCCCAAACTTCTTTCAAGTAACATTCCCCTTTTCTTTGTGCTATGTAAGACTTAAAAGTAGTAAAATAGCCAAAAAATAGATAGCAGGAAGAAGTAGGGGAAATAAGGAACACAGGTATTTCAAATGCTTATTTTTTTATTGACTCGAGTTTGAATTTTATGTATGACAGACTGGTATGACTTTGTGGAAACACAGATGAGCCAGTTTCCCATCATTCTTGGAGACTGGGATAGAAAGTCAAATATTTAAAGTTGGTTTTTGGTGATTCTTATATATCTAAAGTCCTTTGGATCAGGAATATTTTGTTTATTGTTGTTTTTTAGTTATTTTTTAAAAAATAGTTTATTGTCAAGTTGGTTTCCATATAACACTCAGTGTTCATCCCCACTGGATCAGGAATATTTTGGAGCTGCTAATTGGAAGTAGACATTGAGGAGATATTTTCAGCCAAAGAAAAGAATGAGCTATGTAGCTTATAACTCAGCTAGTTTATTCTGATCCTGTCTTCTCTAACAATATAGCTCCCTGCTCCGTGCTCTTAAAACACAAGTGCTAATATCATGAGAAACCAGTTTCATGAAAAACAGCCTAATCTTTTCTAAAAGTGCTAAAAATACCAATCTGCAACCAGGAATGTTTCAATTCTCTTCCCTTTCCAGAAGATGCAGGATTCTAGGCAAAGACTGGATTTCAGAGGATACCCTAAGACGTGGGCATGAGTGGGGGTTGTAGCTTGTAGGAGTAAAGATCTTTAGACAAGGACATTCAAAGTGAATTCCTTATCATTACACTAGTGCCGAGTCTTTAGATACACAAGCCATTGTTTTCCTGGTCATTGCTTGGAAGTGGCTGGTGATGGAAGGGTAATATGTTTATTTTTTTTTTTTTTCTTATGAGGAAACTGAGGTACAAGAGATTCCATTCCAGACTTAGAACCTAGTGCTACGTCCCTGAGGTCCTGTCTGCGCTTGGGAGACCATGTTTGCATTGCTCAATTCTGCATAGCAACTCTTCCATCTGCTTATCCTTACCAGATCAAGCTCTCAGAATGTGCGAAGGGACATACTTCTGTGTGACAGCCTTCAAGATTTGGTGAGGGGCTCTTCTCTGGGACCTGAGATAGAGAGGACAGGAGGGGATAATGACCTAGAGGACTTGGAGGCAAAATGGTGGTGGTGATGGTAAGACAGGTGCATGTGTGTCCAGAGAAGATGAGCATGTGTGTTCAAAGCCCCACTGGGGCCACACATCCTTATCTTCCAATCATAGGTGGCAAATGCCTTGTCCTCCCTCACCATTGATTGCTGTGTGTATCTGCTGGGAGATCTCACAGGTATGTCTGAAGTCACTGTGTATTGCTTCACACAACAATCTTTTAAAAAAATTCTTTTAATGTTTATTTATTTTTGAGAGAAAAGCTGAGACAGAGCACAAGCAGGGGAGGGGCAGAGAGGCAGGGAGACAGAATCTGGAGCAGGCTCTAGGCTCCAAACTGTCAGCACAGAGCCCGACGCGGGGCTCGAACTCACGAACTGTGAGATCATGGCCTGAGCCGAAGTCAGAAGCTTAACTGACTGAGTCCCCCAGGAGCCCCCCACAGCTGTCTTCTCTTAGGCTTCATGTGGTTGTAGGACAAGAACTATTGGAATGAAAAGTAACCATGTTGGTCTTAATACAACTGCCACATTTTCTGTTTGGAAAAAAGTTACTTCTCAGAAAATAAAAATTAATAAGAATGCATGGCAAATTGGGCCTCAGGAGCTGCCACTCATTTTTTAGTGTATCTGCTAGAGAGTTACTTCTTGCCAGTGTGGTGTCCTTTTCAGGACTGTGACTGAGACTTGGATTGTGTACATCTCTGGACTGTGAGTAGAGATAATGCGTAGGGTTGTAATGTGCGTATTGAGGCCTTCTTAGTGTCTGATTATTTTCTAATAACATGGCTGTTTTAAGGGAAAACTAACTAAAGTTACTGAAATTTAGCCACATTTGTTAACTATCCTTTTCTAAAAATTGAAAAGTAACTTTAGTTACAGTAAGATGCAGAAGTCTCTGTTTTGAAACAGGGCATTCTTCAGTTTATAATGTTAAGGGTTGAAGAATACTTAAAGTGGCCAGCATCACTGACACCTAACGAAACAGTTCATATTTTTACTTTTTTTTTTTTTTTTCCCAGAAGCTGGTTGCCATGTAGAGTAAAAGAAACCTTGTGCTTTTAATCTTTTCAGTTGACATTGCCAGTGAGAGTGTTGTTATTGTTAGATAATCATAATGGTATGTTCTAGAGGCTCTTCGCCTCTCACCCGACACACCCAATTCACTCACACCCGGCCTGCAGAGCCAGAAACAGAAGAATAAAGCAACATCTTATTTGCTTTCAGAATTTGATTCCCTGTTGCTTTGGAGACATGCTGGGATTTGCTCTTAAACTACTCTTATTTTCCTAATGTCCATATAGGTTTAGATTCATTGTAAGAAGAACAAAGAACACAGACGAGCTGGTCAGGCTGCACTGGGCAGACTCTTCGTCCAGCGAGCCTTAATTCAACCTCACAGCAAGAGGACAGGGACAGCAGTTCAGGGTTGGGGAGCGGAGTTAGGATGGCAGGGAGGGTCCCGGGCATGACACTTCACCTCCACCAGCCTCAGTTTCCCTACCACCTGCCACTCATGCTTACTTTGAAAATCACATGGGATAATGTTTCAAAAAGGCTGCAGATCTGGGACTCCTGGGTGGCTCCATCGGTTAAGCATCTGACTTCGGCTCAGGTCATGATCTCATGGCTGTGAGTTCAAGCCCCCTGTCGGGCTCTGTACTGACAGTTCAGAACCTGGAGCCTGCTTCAGATTCTGTGCCTCCCTCTGTCTCTCTGTCCCTCCCCTGCTCTCTCTCTCTCTCTCTCTCAAAAACAAACATTAAAAAAAGTTTTTTTAAAGAGTTGCAAGCTTCTTGAGAAAGTACTCTACAGATGTTAGATATGAAGTCAGCAACTAAACCAGAGGTTGCATACATAAATATAATTCTGGGTGTGTATTGATCAGTATATGTGGGGGGCATTGGTAATTTTGGAAAAGTTTTTCATCACTTCTTCATGGGACCTCAAGTAAAACATGTACAAGACAAGTTTAGCGGTTTCTTTGAGTTTAACCAAAGTGAAGATTGGAAGTCTCTCTAAAGGCAAGCGGTAGAAGTAAGGTATGACAGACCACCAGTCCTGATGATGGAAAGATTTATGACTGATGCAATATACTGCTTAAGAAGAAACACAGAGCTCTTGATGAGAGCTGTCATAATATACAATGTTTGGTTACAGGACTGGCCTCACAGAGGGTGGAGGGGTGAATATTATGAACACAGGTGAGGTGGGTGTTCCATTCAAGGGGTGTGTGATTCAGGGCCCCATGGATGAAGAAGCAGCCCCATTCTCATCCCACAATATGGCCTCATGTACGGGGTCATGGGGAGTCTCCTGCATGCATGGGAGAATGTTGAGGTGTGAGTTCAAAGTGAAGAATTTCAGATGTTGAGCTTATTCCCAGGACTCAGAAGTTAATAGAAGTAGCCGGGGCTTTCTCGGTTCCAGGTTGGCCTCCTAGCTCTACTGTTTGATTCCTTCTTTTTTTTTTTTGTTTTTTAAATTTTATTTGAGAGAGATCGAGTGAGTGTGCACACAGGTGGGGGAGAGAAGCAGAGGGAGAGAGAGAGACAGAGAAAGAGAGAGAGAGAGAATCCCAAGTCCCATGACATGGGACTCCATCTCACGACCTTGAGATCATGTCCTAAGCCGAAATCAAGAGTGGGATGCCCAACCTACTGAGCCACCCAGGCGCTGCCCCTACTGTTTTATTCCATTTGCTCTCTTCTGTGGCCTCTCCATCTCCCCAGGCCAGCTCTGTATAGGAAGGAGTCACAGAAAAATAAGGTGGTTTCTAGGGGGCTGTTGAGTGCTGACGGCAACAGTAACCAAGTGACACACACACCATATCTGGGTCCCTGACTTAACCAGCACACATCCCATTGAAGGCTCAACTTGTGAGTCTGACATTCCCCAATTCCTGGTAACCCTGTTGACATTAATACTTACTAGTCATAGTTATATTTTAAGCATTTACTTTTGTTCCCACAAGTATTTAAGATGGACTTTCTCAGCACGTAATCAAGTTCCCAAGATGGGTCTATAGGCCGGCTGTGGCTGCATTCTTAAAAAGATAAATAAAAAAGATAATGCAATGGAGAAGGAACATGTGCCAAATTGAAGCATAAAAGGAAATAAATTAAGACCGAATCCCCACTCTACTAACAATATAGTCCAGCCTTGTTCTTCAGGCATTTGGTAATTTGTGTGCAGCACTGCTACCTCATATTGTGGGCCTGTTGGGAAGGAAGGAAATGAATGAACAAGGAAACACCCTGTTTTCAGCGTTGCTGGCTATGCACCTGGATAACCAACCCCAGGTCTCTGCCGTGTAAAATTGTCCACACAGGAGAATGGGGAGACAAATCTCCAGGTACAGCCATGTGGGCACATTATTTTCTTCCGTAAGGTGCTTTTAGAGGTGGGCCCTCTTGGGGAAGCTGTAAACCCAGCCAGCACCCTGCCTGGTTCTCGAAGGATGGAAGTGTGCACGGATGCTCTGGCCTTCATGGGCTTAGGCTCCAGGAC
This sequence comes from Hyaena hyaena, assembly GCF_003009895.1. Lineage (NCBI taxonomy): Eukaryota > Metazoa > Chordata > Mammalia > Carnivora > Hyaenidae > Hyaena > Hyaena hyaena. The sequence goes on along the minus strand of NW_024080808.1, from coordinate 1,022,832 downwards.
ACTGAGGGACAGCTGTCATCATTGGGAGTCACATAGTCATTTCTTTCTTTTTGTTTTTTAATGTTTATTTACTTTTGAGAGAGAGTGAGAGTGCGAGCGGGGGAGGGGCAGAGAGAGAGAGAGATGGAGACAGACTCTGAAGCAGGCTTCAGACTCTGAGCTGTCAGCACAGAGCCCAACGCAGGGCTCGAACCCATGGACTGCGAGCTCATGACCTGAGTTGAGGTCGGATGCTCAACTGACTGAGCCACCCAGGCACCCCTTGTAGTCATTTCCTTTCTGGGGACCCCTGAGGGCGATGGAGTGGCAGGGGGATGGCATCAGATTCTAGGAAGTCTTAGAGGACTGGCCTAAACCCCAGGCACAAGTAGTTGTAAGACAGGACAGAGTGTGAGGCACAGGACCATGCCAGGGCTCAAAGGTAGTTTCTGTTTGGGAAGACCCACGTGGTGGGTGGTGATGCCTGAGCCCATCAGTCATATGTGATTCCTAAATTCTTTACTAATCAGGCTTGTTCAGAGACAGAGAAGTGCTGGAGGGGGCTAAGCATGAGGTTGGGAATCCAGATGACCTCTCTGACAGATTCAGAAGCTTCCATGATTCTGCCATTGAGAATCACTTCTCAGCCTGACTTATTCACCCCTCTGAGCCCACCATACACACAAACTCCTCTTCTCAACAGAGCTCCAAAAACATTCATCTAGCTACATACTAATCAGAACATTTAGATTACTTCTTACAGACTGTCTTTTGTTTTTTTAATTTTTTTAATGTTTTATTTACTTCTGAGGGAGAGAGAGAGACAGCGTGAGCAGGGGAGGGTCAGAGAGAGAGGGAGACACAGAATCCAAAACAGACTCTAGGCTCTGAGCTGGCTGTCAGCAAAGAGCCTGACGTGGGGCTCAAACCCACGAACCCTGAGATTATGACCTGAGCCAAAGTTGGACGCTTAACTGACTGAGCCACCCAAGTGCCCCTAGACTGACTGTCTTATGAGGGCAGAGGAGAAGATGGCCTGGGAGTCTTTTTGAAAGAATTGTTTAAGTGATCATTTGAGCCAAAAAGAAATCAACTTTTTATTATTCAAGGCAAAAGGCTCTTTCAAGCCAGCCGATTGAAGTGTAAAATTGTCCACACAGGAGAATGTGGAGGCAAATCTCCAGGTATAGTCAGGTGGGCACAGGCTTTTAGTGAGTGGTGGATATGTTAGATCTTCTGTGTGGAATCCCCGAAGCCAGTAGACTTACCAAGAAGGAATTGTTTAAAATCTCATCATTTCAAACTCCAGGCAAAATATTGGCATAGAAAAGAGTTTTCCAAAGTCAACCCATCATTGGCTCAGATATTAATAGAAAATCAGGAGTCAAAAAAAGTCAGAAGATAGAGATTTTTTAAGTCAGGACTGGTTTTAATTTATATGTGGTTATTCTAACCAGTCAGTCAAGCATACCCCACCCCACCCCCTTCCCAATCAATACCTTGTCCCAGGTATAAATTATTCACCCGTTAGAGATGAATTAACTTTTTTTAAGGGTTCCACCTTAAGGGTCATTAATTTAGCAAATTAACTGACATTCCTAGAAAAGCTCCATGGCTAGTGCCTGTAAATATTTACCTAGTCAGCGACACTTCAAACGGCACCCCAAAATCGTTGGTCCACTTCCAAAGGGTGAGCAGTTTACTTTCAGGAAATGGATTACTCACTTGTGGAATCAGACCAACACCCAGGCTGTTCAGTTTCAACATACTTTAAAATGCAAAAGGGAACTTTCCTACCTCAAACTTTCAAAGCTTTTCCAGAAGGAGCGAGAGGGGCGCGTGTGCCAAGCCCAGCGAGACTGGTTCAGCCCACACTGTTGAACGCCACGATGGTGGCTACAGCCTGGTGGTGGGTGACTGCTAAGAGACACCCCGAGTGCGTGGAAAGAGACACCTCCTGGGCCTGTCCTGTCTCCATTTGCCAAACACGTACGAGAAACGAGGGAAATCTAGAAAGGCTAAGACGCAGCCCCACTTCACACACTCTATTTGCCTCTCATGGTTTCACTTCTCAGCTGCAGCTGCCCACAGCTGTCTGGGAGGTGGATCTGGGCCTGAGGAAGCGGCAGTAGGAGATGGGGGTGGAATATGGCAGGTTTTTGAACCTGGCCCTTTTTGCTCAGGTAGCCCAAATAGGCAGTTAGAGGCTCCCTGTGTGCAGCTTTTGTCTGGGGGTAAAGCAGGGTGCCTCAGAGGGGGACCCTGGACGGGAGGTGGCTTGCACAGTCTGCTGTTTGGTTCTGGATGCCGGATTTTCAAAGAGACACGGAGTAAACCTGAGGAGTGTGGCCAGAAAGCTGTAAGGGTCTAGAAATCATATTATCTAAAGATTATTAGAAGAAACTGGAGATTTTGAGCCTGGAAAAGAAAATTTAGGAAGATAGCTATCTTGTGAAAGGCGGAATAGATTTTTTTTTTGTATTTTAATTGTAATAAAATGTCCATAGCTTTTGCCATTTGTTCACTTTTAAGGGTACAGTTCTGTTATACTGAGTATATGCCCCTTGTGGTGCTACTGTCACCGCTATGCATTTTCAAAACCTTTTCATCATCCCAAACAGAAACTCTACAACTCTTCACACATTAAACCAATAGCTACCCCTCTCCTCTCAACCCCAAGTGGCCGCCATGCTACTTTCTGTCTCTGTGAATTTGCCTACTCTAGGTACTCCTATAAGAGGAATCATAGGGTATTTGTCCTTTTGTGCCTGGCTTTCCTTTCTTTCGCATAATGTTTTCCGTTTGTATCCATGCTGTAGCGTGTATTAGAATTTCATTCCTTTTAAACGTCAAGTAGTATTCCATCGTATGTATGTACCGTACTTTGTTTATCCATTCGTCTGTTGATGGACATTTGGGTTGCTTTTGGTAATTGTGAATAAGGCTGCTATGAATGGGTGTACAAGTACCTCTAGATATCTTCTTTGTGGTTTCAGAGAAATTGACCTTTGTTGAATGGGAAGAAGTTGCAGAGAGGCCAATTATGTCTTTAATAATCCAGCCCTCTTTGATGGTAGAAGTGGGCTCCCGATGGGTAGGGAGGAGCTCAGCCTTGGTGAGCATCACAGAGGAATCATGGGGTGGGACCCCCACGCATAGTAAAGGAAGGGCCAGAGACTCTGTGAGGGACCTTCCATCTCCAGAATTCTGTGATTCTCAGGCATATGGAGTGCACATCCTGAGGGAGCCATCTGGGAAAAAAAAAAAGTGGTATCTGACCAACTTTCCCCTGAGGAAAAAAAAGACGTGTGATGGTTGAGGGTTAGGAGTGGGAGGCAAGGTCCAGAGTTCTCAGCACAGTCCCCTCAGTCTGCCCAGAAGGGAGGGCTTTCCCTGGGAGACCCGTCGGAGCCCTATCTCCCTGTAGGCTATGTGGAGTCCAGGCCTGGGGGTGAGGGAAGGTGGAGAATGCCGGGCTGGGGAATGTTCAGGAATGAGTGTCAGCTGAGGTGGGGATGCCCTGGGATCCAACACAATTAGCTTCATTCTGTCACAGTTGGGGGTTTTCTTATCATTAGCTGGGGAGGCCTAGCCAGAGAATTCCAGTATTCCAGAGTGAGTTTAATTGTGGGTGATTTCATTCTGCCCTTTTTATGTCGAAGCCAGAGGCTTGCGTCATATAACAGTGAATTCAGGGAGATTTTTTATTTGCATGTGAATCATAGCTTTTCCAGCTGAATGTCACTTACTTGGAATTTTTGTCTGATTTTGTTTTTGTTTTTGTCTCTTGGTGTTTTTCCATCGGGCTCTTTGGCTAACCAGAAAAAAAAAAAAAACTAGAGGAAGGGCTCAATCTGACTGGAGCAGGGTTTGAGTTGGCAACTCAAAAAGAAGAGTATTATGAATGTGAAAAAAAGAAAACGGATGCTTTATTTTGCTTTGAGGGAGGGACCGAGGCCAAGTCAAATTGAGAGCTCTAATTTGGGAATGGTGTTATTACAGGTCACTGGGAGTTGGTTACGCTCTAAATTGGGAGGCCAGTCACATGAGGAGGCAGCAAAGGCGGATCACATGGGGGACAGTCAGGACTCTTTTACAATGAACTTTTATTTTATTTACTACACACTTGAAATGTACTTCTGTCATGTTGAGAAACCAAGTCACCTTACTGACTGATGAGCCCTCCCTATCCTGGCCCATCATTCGTTTTATTAGTGAGCCAGTTCTTGCCATGTGTAGGTTTGCTGGGGCTTTATTTAGGTACTGGAATCTGGAGCAAGCCATGTGCTAAAGGTTATATATCTGCTCTTCACCTTCGTCTACAGATCTTCTGAGGGGCTTGCATCCTTCTCTTCCAAAGGCCTTACCCCATTTTTAATCTCAAGGTCAAGACATTCTGATAAGTATATGTGTGTGTATGTGTGTACACACACACACACACACACACTTTTTATTGGGTTATCTTTCATGTTCTGTTACTATTAATATGAGCTTGCAAAATAAAAACAAAAAAGATGGGTACTGCCCCCCACCATGGGCAGTTAGGAACAAAGTATTCTTCCGACCCCAAATTGTGGATCCATGATGTCCTTGGCATCTCGGGGATGATCCGGAAAGGGTGTGTGTGGTAAGCTGCTCGTTTTTCGTGGAGAATCAAAGTTGGCTTTTTGAACGTAGAAAACTCTGATTAGTTGGCTGTGTTTGAAATAAAAACAAAAATGCAGCCCAATAAGAGTATCTAGAACTCAACGTCCGGTACAGACAAGTTGTGCTCATGGTCCTAAATGGGGCGCGTTACTAAGTCTGTGACACAGAGAGTCTGCTGGTGCTTCCAAAGCATGTGGACCGGCGATGCTTGTGATCAAGGTTAGGAATAGAAGGTGTGTGGAAACTTTCTATAAAAGGCAGCCGAGGCCCCTGGACTGGTGTGGATGAGTGGTCAGGAAACCCTGGCACTGTTCATGGTCATACCAGAGTGTTGCTGCATGACCTTGGATGAGCTTCTCTGTGCCTCAGTTTCCCTGAAGCACAATATTAGTTTTGGGAGGGGAGGATAAAGGATTCCAGAGATGTATGAGGTGTGAGATACGATCAGCAAATGGAGGGAGCGTGGTGCCACGTGGTGTCACAGGAGCCCGAGTCAAGGCCACCAAACACGGCTGGGCCACCAGTCTCCTCCAGCATCGTCCACTGTGGGTGATGCCTCTGACATCACAATACCCAGCTGGACACTCAATAATGATGAGCTGTGCCCAGTGGACACCAGAGGAGGGGAGAAAAGGAGGAGGACAAAGTGGAGAGGGAGGAGATGGAGCAATCCCTTATGTGATAATTCCATCAACGCACAACTTTTCACCTACCATCAGGTTCAATGTAATGTGTTCAGCTCCATATAACCTATACAGCGTCTGTGCCCTCTCCCCCAAACTCAGCAAAATCTTATGGTCCACTAATCGAGAATTTTGCTCCTGTTGCTGCATATCTCGTGGTTCATCGTTGGACCTGTGAGTTGATACTTCTTCACCTAACGGCTCTCCGGAGCAACCGTCTAGAGGTAATGCTCTGGCTGTGTGGCCCAGGCTCTTCTGGGCCAACCGCAGTTCCACCTCCACCCTTCTTAGAGCAGCGCAGAACTCAGCGCAGAACCCCGGGTTGGCAGTTGTGGGGGGGGCATTGTGGGAGGGGTTCCTGAGGGTATGGTTCTGCAGTAAAGATACTTTCAAATGGTAATTCTCACCTGTGTTTTATCCCAAGCCACCCCCAGGCCTGGTCAGACTTTGTTAATGGTTGACTGCATTCTGAAACCCAAGTGGGCTGGTTTGAGGCTTTCCTGTGGAGCCTTTGAAGGTGCTGTCACTCCTTTTTAGTAGCTAGGTTGCTATAAATAGAACACTTGAGAGATCATCCCTGTCCTAGAAATATTATGATGTTTTTCTTGCTTATTTGTTGATTACTTTCTTAAAAATCCAGCAACTTCCTCTAAAAATAGGTCCCTGCCACCCATTGAATTGATTCCCCTAAGCCCTCCTCCTGGTAGGATATTATTTTTCCTACCTGGTTTCACATCAGCCTTAACCTGCTGATGAAGTTGAAGGCCTTGATTTTTCTCTTAGTTCCTTTGACCACTGGTTCTCAAACTTCAGCCTGGATCCAAATCACCCAAAGGGGTTTGTAAGCAGAATTTCTGATTTAGTAGATCTATGATGGGGATCTAGAATTTGCATTTCTAACAGGTTCCCAGGTGTGTGGGAGAGGCTGGGCAGGCTGGGGGTGGCACTATACTCTGAGAACCTGTGTCTTAGGCCTTTTTGGCTCTCCCAGCCTCTTCACCTCTCCCTCCCCAGCCTGCAGGAGAGGATCCCATGAGCATTGTCCTGGTCTCTTCAATGATGGTGACCATTGTTAACAGTTTTATAGCATTCACTATGGGCCAGACAGATTAAATAATTCAAACATCATAACAATCTTATGAAGTATTCCATTTTCCAAGTGAGGAAACCGAAGGATGCAGAGGCGGTTAAGTGAATTTTCAAGGTCATGCCGCTAACCAAATGGATGGTTGGGACTCAAGATTCAAACCCAGACAATACAGCTAGCATCTATGCTCTCAATTGCTATGCTTTCTAATCTTTCTTTTCCTCAAGTCACCTAGAGCACCTGATGCTCCTACAGTTTTTGGTGAATACCTCAGAAAGGACACTCAAGATAACTGAGCCTATCTTCGGTACTTGTAACCTACGTCTTGGGGTCTGAGTCTCCAGACAACTCAGCTCCTACCAGTGTGTGTGTGTGTGTTTGTGTGTGTGGGTTGGTGGAAGGTGGCTCTTTGAGAACTGCCTGAACCTCAGGAGGACCTCGGGAGGAGCTAATGTGAAGACACGAGCGGCATCCAACCCTGAAGGGAGTCCAGAGCCCCCTTCTCCTGGAGCCCACTGTCCCCTCACTATTCTGCCTTAGTCCAAAGGTTTCTTCTGTTGACACGTAGCACCCTAACCAGAGACAGACAAAGCTGGGAAGGAACAGATCTGCTGTGCCATCGGCTATGATAGGAGAGCACATGTATCTTTTGTCCAGTGTGGTCCAGCAAGCCTGCGTGATCAGCAATGACCTAGACCAGCATTAGGAGACACATACATGGGAGGCACTATCCCTGCCCTCAGGGAGCCAGCGGTTTCATCAAGGACAGTGTCATACAAGTGTGTACATCGTTGAGTTGGTCTGTGTGGTAGAGAGAGGCAGTGAGGGCCAGAGCAGACCAACAGGATTCAAGGGAGGAAGCAGACTCTTAAACCACGTCATGGATGATGATGGGGAGCAGGAGGGGAAGGGTTTGGATGTATGCAGGGTGTATCTACAGCCGAAAATATTTAATGGTAAATCATGATCTCTTTTAAGATTTGAACTGCCACAAGTTGTCTCCATTGGTGTAGTGATAATCAATTAAGCCCTCCCCCCCCCCCCCCCCCCCCCATGTGTTGGATGCTGGTTGGAGGTCTGCTGGAGGTACTGGGATTATTTTAGAAAATGGATTCTATTCCTTACAGAGTTGCTGGTTGGTTCTATAAATGGAAGCCTTCCTAAAGTATTTTTTCTCCCTCTCTCGTCTGGTTCTCTCCAAATTTTTTGTATTGCGGACATTTCTGTGGGGTACAAAACTTTTCCCATGGCTAGCTCTGACCCCGCACACCCCATTAAGGAAGACAGACCCTAACACTGGGCCATCTACATTGATAGGGACTAAAGATAAAGACCCGATGGCTTAATNCACCCTCCTACACTGTTGGTGGGAATGTAAACTGGTACAGCCCCTCTGGAAAACAGTGTGGAGGTTCCTCAGGAAACTAACAATAGAACTCCCCTAGGACCCAGCAATAGCACTGCTAGGAATTTACCCAAGGGATACAGAAATGCTGAGGCATAGGAGCACGTGTACCCCAATGTTCATAGCAGCACTCTCCACAATAGCTAAAACATGGAAAGAGCCTAAGTGTCCATCAACAGATGAATGGATCAAGAAGATGTGGTTTATCTATACCATGGAATACTACATAGCAATGAGAAGCAATGAAATCTGGCCATGTGTAGCAACATGGATGGACCTTGAGGGTGTTATGCTGAGCGAAATAAGTCAGGCAGAGAAGGACAAATATCATATGTTTGCACGTATAGGAGGATTAGGAGGAACTTGATGGAGGAACAAGGGGGAGAAGAAGGGCAGAAATGGTGGGGGAAAGGGAGAGAGGCAAACCATGAGAGACTCTTGAATGCTGACAAAAACTGAGGACTGATGGATGTGGGGGGGAGGGGGGGATGGGCATGGAGGAGGACACTTGTGGGGATGAGCACTGGGTGTTATGTGGAAACTAATTTGACAATAAACTATTTTTAAAAAAATAAATAAAATGTACAAAAGTAAAAAAAAAAAAAAGGTGGTGGTGTAAAGCTAGATTAAAACAAAACTTGCCACTGCTGTCACTCCCAGCACTGGACCAGTGTTATCTAAGTCTTCTTGCTGTTTTCAGGTCTTTTTTTGGTTTAGAATTCTAGACGGTATGTTTGAGGCTCAGGAAGGATGAGCTAGAAGCCTTTGTCGATAGTCTTTAAAACTGTGGGCTGTGAGCTCTTGTCTCCTACAACTTTCCCACAAAGTCTGCTAAAGCAAAGCGTCCTCATCTGGTCAGTGCTCCTGATTCTGGTCCAGCCACTGACCTCTGGGTCTCTTTAATTTCATAGTGGGATGCCCAGAAGGAGGGAATGGCCCAGGAGGAGGGAAACAGCCTTGTCCATTCTCATTTCTGATTATAGAACTTTATCCTTTTCCATTGTCCTTTCTGCCTTTCTTCCTTCTTAATGAAGGACTTTAGAAATTAAAAAGTAGCTCCCCTTCTCAGGAAAACCTAAAAAACCTTATTCTGAGCATATCGACAGACGTACTTCCCTAAAACGAACTTGGTGCACAAAGAACAGGTGAAAAGAAACTGCCTTTTCTGCTCACCTTTGCATAAATTCCTGGAGTTGGCTAATAGCTCAAGAGAACCAGAAGGAGAGGTGTGCCTCTCACTCCCTCTACAGGGCTATACCTAATGAGGAAAAGCAAGCAGGATTAGAAATGTTTGAGGGTTGCTTACCCAACTCAATCCTTACACAGTTGAGGAGGCCCTTCTTTTCAAATACAGTAACAGTTCATTTGTGACCATGGGTTTGAATATCCTCCTTCCACAAAATTGTCCATTCTCTCTTCCCCTAGAATAACTTTACATGTATTTCAGATTTCATACCTAAGTGAGTGATACATGAATTTTACTATCAACTTTTCTGGCACGTCTATTTTGGGGATGTATATGTGTGGTTCCTCGGTGACAGTATTTACACACATCACAGGGCTCTTAACGTTCACACTTACACTTTTGATTCCCATCTCTCAGGATGGGAAATTTTGCCTATAACTTGCTGAGCAACTTCCACATTATTTTAGAAAGCGTGAGACTTAACAACCCAGACTCATTTAAAGACATAGAATGGCCCCCTGTTGTCAGGGATGAACCGGCCCTTCCCAGGCTTGGTGAGGTTTGTAAACCTATTGTGGGAAGTGGCTGTTGTTCAGTTTGGGCTGTTGGATCAAGCACGAGCTATTCCTTTGAGATCTGACCTGTTTATATTTCTCTCAGGACACTCCTTATTGACTCCATTGGGACATTGCCAAAGGTTTTGGTCTCGGAGTTCTTCATTAATAAATACGATGGCAGTTAGGCTACCTGGACAACAGTGCACTTCTTTCAAAGCTCTCATTTGTAGAGCTGCTCCTGGAATAAGGCCTGAATCTGAGTGTTCTCAGACAATGCATGTTTTCCTCCTTTGCAAGGTCAGCATAAGGATTGCTAATTCATTATTTTGAAATACTATCGGAGAGTCATTTTGTGGTGTGTGGGGTTTTGTCAGTGGTGGTCTGGGAGTGCGAGAATGGCACTGAAGATTAGTGAGCGGGAAAGCTTCCTGCTCTGGGAACATTTATAGCCTCTCCTCTGAGAGGTTTTTGGTATTAAAAAAACTAGCCAAATGTGGTTTGTAAGGATTTGTCTTGCTTTTGTCAAGAGTAAGGTAACATTTTCTTCATCTCCCATTTATATGACTCTTAGGAGACCTATTCCGGTGAGGTTTTATTAGAACATAATTACTTATGGCCCAAAATTTTGGACGTTACAATAGTTTTAACACAACCCTATTGGCATTGGTTTTCTTTCTTTCTTCAACAGATGTTTGCAAAAGAGTCATATTAAATACATCTAATTCTGCTGTCTCAGCCTAATGAATCTTTATCATGAAGATTACTTTAATTGGTGTCAGTTACAATCAAGAAAAGCACCCATTATGCTTTTGTTTTCCAGCACGTGGGGAAATTTTCCATCCTGACAATGCTGTGAGGGGAATGTAGTAAAGATTTTGAAAATTAAGTTAGTCATTTTATTTTCCTCTTTTACACGTTCCTGTCTTTATTTGACGTTAAAGCTAAAAGAAACCAGAATTCTGGAGAGTCAAACAAGAAAGAGGTGACTGAACTGTTTTGGGTGACCCTTGGTACCCACCATAGTTTGCAGGTCACCGACTCTACCAGTCCTCATTTAAATTTTTTTTTCTTTTTTTATTTCTAGGAGAGAGAGAGAGAGTGTGAGCAGGGGAGGGTCAGAGAGAGAGGGAGTCACAGACTGAAACAGGCTCCAGGCTCTGAGCTGGCAGTCAGCACAGAGCCCGATGCGGGGCTCGAACCCACGAACCGCGAGATCATGACCTAAGCGAAAGTCGGACGCTTAACTGACTAAGCCACCCAGGCGCCCCTCTACCAGTCCTCATTTAAAAGAAATTTCTAGGAAGTGCTTAAGATTTTTAAGTAAGAAATCCCAAAGTCTAATCAACCATTCTCAAACAAAATGCCTGGGAACAATTTTATGTAGTTGTTTAAAAATGCAATTAATAAAGAAATGACAGTGCATGGGAAATGGGGACAACATCACTACCCTCATGGAGCTGTTGTCTAGTGGAGAAGGACAGAAAATAGGTGTGACACACAAGAGGTCACATGATAAATGCCATGGAGAAACATAAAACGGCATGGTGGATAAGGAAGTGGAGGGTGAGGGAGTAATATGGGCAATTTAAAATATTGTGGACAGAAAAGTTCTCACTCAGAAGGCAGCATTTAAGCAAAGACAGAACTGAAAGGGGCTAGATGTGGATCTGGGTGGGAGGAAACGTATTCCAGGCAGAATGAAGCAACAAATGCAAAGGTTGGAGGGTAGCACATATCTGGCATGTTAAAGAAACAGCAAGGAATCCAGAATGGACTGAAAAGCATGAGGGACCAGTAGTGGGAGATGGGGCTGCATCATAGAGGGCCTAATAGGTTATTGTATGGCTTCTACTCAGAGATGAGAAACTGTTGGAATGTTTGATCAGAGAAGTGATATGCCCTATCTTCTATAAAAAGATGATTCTATTTGTTATGTTGTTTGTAAGGCAGGGGGTGAATGGAATGCAGAAGCATGGTGAGAGGTGGTCAGAATCTGGGTATGTTTTTTTTTTTCTGTTTTTGTTTTTTTAATATTTTTATTTATTTCTAGGAGAGAGAGAGAGACAGCGTGAGCAGGGGAGGGTCAGAGAGAGAGGGAGTCACAGACTGAAACAGGCTCCAGGCTCTGAGCTGGCAGTCAGCACAGAGCCCGACGCGGGGCTCGAACCCACGAACCGCGAGATCATGACCTAAGCGAAAGTCGGACGCTTAACCGACTAAGCCACCCAGGCGCCCCAGAATCTGGGTATGTTTTAAAGATTTAGTGCACAGAGTTGCTAACAGATTAGACATGGAATATGAGAGAGTAGTCCAGGATACTCGAAGGTTTCAACCTGAGTTGCTGGAAAGATAGAAGGGCCATTGCTGAGATAGAACAGAGGACCGAAGGAGCAGATCTAGTGACGGTGAGCAGGGAGCTCAGTTTTGGACAGAGTAACTTTGAGGTCATCCGAGTGGACATGTGGAAGATCCAATTGGATGTGTATCCCAGGTGAGACTTGGGCCGGAGATACAAACGTAGGAGTCGTCTATACAGACATGAGGTCAAAACTGAGGCAAGTGGTCAGGGGAGCTGGCCAGTTTAATGTGCCCTCTGGGAATGGGCAGCCTTAGACCTACAAAACTTAGCGATAGCCAGGAGGAGGTCAGAAACCTGAATGTGAATCCCAACCCGAACCTGAGCTCTTGACAGAGATCTCAGGACTAATTGCCTACTGGCCTGGGTTCTTCAGGAGCAAAGGAGTCCTCCTGGAGCACCAAGTCTTGCCAGTGCCCAGGAAGAAGAGTGACTAAGATAGAAAGTCCCCAGTGAAGAGATGACCAGATCACTTGGGAGTAGTAAGTGGGTATTGAAGGTATCTGTTCAGGTCATGCATATGTACCTTTGAGGGTGGTCAATGAATGACCAACAGCTAATGACCCTCATGGTCCCAGAGAAAGCTTTAATGGTTATAATGGGCTATGAAGTCTACTACATAGATCCCTTTCTTTTCTAGGGAATTCAAGGGGCAGTTGCATTTTTGAATGATTTGTCTTTTGTCTTTTTACCAAATAACGTGAAGCTGTAATTTGTTAACTGTGGCTTGTAATACGTCACCCCAAAACTTAATAACTTCACATCATCTTCCCCTCACAGTTTTCTGAAGGTCAGAAATTTGGGACAACCTCACTGAGTAGTTCTGGCTTAAGGTCTCTTGTGCGTTTGCAGTCAAGTTGGTGCTGGCTGTTAGCAGGAGGCCCTATTTCCTCCCCACACAAGCCTCCCCCAGGGCTGCCTGAGTATCTTCGTAATTGACGTGGCTACCTTCCCGCAGAGTGAGGGAGCCCAGAGAGCAGGTGAGAGTTACAATGCCTTCTATGACCTAATCTCAGAACACCTTACCACACTCTCTTGGTCACACAGACCTGTTTGGATTCAGTGTGGGAGGAGAATACCCAAGGGCGTGAATACCAAGAGGCAAGGATCCATGGGAGCCACCTGGAAAGTTGACAGTCACCCTCCTTGAAAATGGAGAAGGACTCTTCTACAGTCCTTTGTATCTGCTCAAAGCACCACTGCAGCTCTAGGGGCTCAGTAACTGCAGGCTGTCCCAGTCCCCCATAACAACGAGTCTAATCCACGTGACTTATAGGGTTCCACCAGATTAGGGGATGTTTCTCCAGTCATTTCTAGCTCAAGTAGGTACCTTGGGAGACGATAGACAAGTACAGGTGCCAGCACAAGAATCTCACCATTTGCCATGTTGGTATTTGCCATTTTCCCCCCGATTCTTTAGGTGCCCTGTCAGCTCATACTCTTACCAAATGCACAGCGTCTGTTATTACTGCTGGCCATCTGTCCCTGAGTTGTGCAGAGTTGCACTACATTTCAAAAGCTTTATTACATGATGTGTCTAGGATTGAGTTCATAATAGAAATCCTTCCAAGGAGAATTTGACCATGTAAGATCCACTAGTATTTCCGCCTTTTAGTGCATTTATTTAAATAGCACTTCTTGTATGTGTGCACTTAATTTCCAGCCATGTCTCGCATGAGCAAATTGCCTAAATACACTTGTGAGAAACCCTTTTATAGTAAATGTTATTAAACCGAAAACAAGAGTATAATAAAATAGCAATTTAAGGGTAATTTACCAGCAACTGGAGCCCTTAAACATTGACATACTATTGTGTAGTAATAACACCAGACTTGGTATTTAAACACAATCTTTGTCACTCTAAGAATCATTGGGGCAGTTTCCTAATCCTCATGGTCTTTTATTATAGCTCCTTCAGGATTTTTTTTTACCACTCCTCTGTCACTGGTTTATAAATTATAAATCATCAACTTTTACCCACATAAAACATCCAGCAAATAACATCTTTGCTCCTTATGTAGAGGAATAATAGAGAAAATATTCAGAGAAAGTAGTAGAGGTGAGTTGGCACCATTGAATCTTGCTGTACTTGGACCTCTGTGTTCCAAAGTGTCTACTAAATAGAGTGGTATTGGAGTGTATGATAGTAGAAACTGTATCACAGAAGTGATTGACTCATTGAAAGTTTCAGGATTTCTAAATCTTCCCCAGTAGGGAGAATCTGTTGACTACACATCTCAGCAAAAGCTCCTTGCTCTCTGGAAGGTGGTGTGGACACCACAAAGAAGACCAGTGGGCAGCTGGACAGGACCTAGCTTTCATGTACCAAGTCCACACATGTCCAGGCTTCTGTTTGAAGGTGGAGATGCTCACTCTCTGATCAGGGTCCTGGGGATGCTCACCCTGAGAGACAGACTCAGTACTAACTAGAAAGTAGTAGATTCTGCAATGCTGGCTTATTAACTTGCCATGGGGAGCCATCATCAGAGGGACCAGATGTATTGAGCTATACTCCATATACCGAGCACAGGAAGGCCTCCACAGGAAGCCAAATCACAACCAGAAAGCATTAAATTGACCTGAATCTTGAAAGAGACGATCCAACTCTGTATGGTCAGGTCATTCTCACCCAGGAATGAAGATACCGGGAGCTAAATCCTAGCCCAAAAGTTGTTTGGTGAGTAGATAATCAGGACGAGGGAGGCTGAGGCGAATGTTTAGTGACAATAGGTTAGCTTCATGAGTTGATCTCAGAATGGGAATGATTTTGCCTGACGGGCTGAACTGCTCAAAGCCAATGCTAATGTTTCCATTTTTCCAGAGGTTATTCCATTTTGGAAGAGGTATATTGGGGTTTTTAAAATCACATAACAGATTACCCCAAAATTAGCAGCTAAAAGAACAATAAACACATTATCACATGCAATTTCTGTGAATCAGGAATAAGAGAGGTTCTAGCTCAGGGTCTTCTAAACGTGGTCCAGAGTGCAGTCATCTGAAGGCTTAAGGGGCTGAAGGTTCTGGTTCCAAGATGCTTCCCTAACATGACTAGCAAGTTAGTGTTGGCTGTTGGCAGGAAGCCTCAGTTCCTCACTTTCAAGACCCCTCTCCCTACTGGGTTCTTTGAGTATCATCATAGTACAGTGGCTAACTTCCCCCAGAGTGAGTAACCCAAAACAAAGCAAGGTAAACGCCGCCAGTGCCTTTTATAACCTAGTCCATGAACTCACACGCTGTCAGTTCCGCTACATTCAATTTGCTAGAAGTGACTCACTAAGTTTAGCCTCCCCTGAAAGACAAATGAATTCATTAGGCTCTCTTAGGAATGTCAAAGGAGTTGTGGACATATTTTAAAACCCACATGTCTCTGTAACTCCTATTTCCCCTGCCCTTCCATAGCTTGCAAGTCGTCTGCTGATCCATGTACTCTATTAATATATTCATATTATTCTTTGTAAATATAATATACATACACACTTTATATGTAATTATATATTATATATCGTATATAATACTTAAGATGTCACATGTTGAACATATTATCTATATTATAAATACTAATGTATTGAACTTATGGCCAGACTCTTCTAGCATGCTAATCATTATGTATCTTTATGCTAATTTGTATATCCCCATTCTGCCACCTCGCTAGTCAGAGGGACCTGAGGCAAATTGCTTGGCCTCTCTGTGCCTTTGTATCCTCATATGTAAAAATTAGACTGTAATCGGACCTCCCTCATAAGTTTCTTGTAAACTTTAAGTGAGTAATGACATTCACAGAGCTTGAAAGAGTGCCTGGCACAGAGGGCGTTCAGTATCATAGCTGTCAGCGTGGTATCTGTAGTTGTTGCAGAAACAGTTTCATCTAGTGGTATACCTCAGAAGACTGCCCTCGGAAGGCTGTCTCAGGCCCATGTTCCCAGCGGTAGTGAACAAAAGTCATAGTGGTCTTCCTGGCTACACCGCAGTCCCACTCCACCTGCGCCTTGTACCAAGAAAGAGGAAAGAACCATTTCAGGCCTGGGAGGGACCAGAGCCAGAGGTCTCTTGTTTTCCTTTCCTCTTTGCTGTGCTTGTACCTCCTGTGGCTCCCAGGTTGCCCCTGGCCCAGAGTGCTTACATGGAGAGAACATGTTTAGTTTGCACTCTGAGTCCTATTTATGTTTTGGTTTCGTTCCTTTTTTTTTTTTTTTTTTTAAGGCTGACCTTTTGCAGAAGGGCAGAATATCCAAACAGGGAAGTGACCTTGCAGAAAACTAGGGAGTTCCTAGGCCTCTTGAACTTGTATTAAGGGTTGTTCCTACATTTATAAATGTACGTTTTCCAGGGTGTACACCAGCTACATCTGATCATCTGACTGATGTCAGATGGATTCATCTTCCTCTCAGGACCTTTTGCTTCTTGCCAGTGCCTCTTTAGCTCCTTGGGATTAATGAATAGATTTTATCTTTATCTGAAGCATATTTATAATTAAAAACATGCTGGGTGTTTGCTGAAAATCTATTGATGGCAAGTTAGAGCTGGTGCTTCCTCCGTCTCCTAAAGCTACTTTAAAAGGGAAGCCATACCTGATGGAATGCACCAGGGTTGCCTTTTGTCAGGTGACAGGTAGCTAAATATAGAGGCAGGGAGCGGGAGGGACCTGCTGAGGTCACTTGTGCCCTCCTGCTGTCTGCCTTCCCCATCTGACTGTCTCTAGCCGGGTCTGTAGCCTCCAGCCACACATGGCTTCTGAGCACTTCAGCTGTGGCTAATTCAAGTTGAGATGTGATGTCAGTGGCAATATACACCCTGGATTTCGAACACCTAATGCAAAGACAAGCATGTAAACTGTTTCATCAATAATCTATACTTGATTACAGTTGATACTTGAAATAATATTTTTACATATTTGATTAAACAAAAGACATCATTAAAATTAATTTCACCTCCCTCTTTTCACTTTTCTTTTAATATTAGGAAATTTTAAATACCGTATGTAGCTCACATTACATTCCTAGCTGGTAGTGCTTCCCTAGCCCCTCTATCTCTATTCTTCAGGCCCCTAGCACATATATTATAAGGCCTTCCTGGGCGACTCCTCTAGGTCTTTTGTCATTCTGGCATGTCATTTCTTCTCCACATCCAGTCTTAATCTCTGTTGCTTCGATTTGAAGACTTCTGTTTCAAATAGTTGGCTGTTCATCTTCTTATGAAATCCCCACTTGAAAAGAGTCGAGCATCTCTTCATATTATTCACCTGGAAGCCCGGTAGCCCCATTTTCTTCCAGCTTTTGACTGTCTACCTCTTCCACCTCTGATACTTTTTAATGACCTTCCCTGGGTAATCCTTAGACTCTGTATATTATTTTTAAAACTCAGGATCCAGAGCCAACCACCATGGCTCTAATGTGGGCCTGACTACTGTAGAGACAAGTAGAAGAAATTATGTCCACCATCGAGTACTTGACCGGTCTTTTTGATGCACACAGGGAGGGACAGATGCTGCTGATAACCATCTTAACTAATGAGGCAATTGAGGCTCAGGTAGAGGAGGTAACTTACCAAGGTTCCACTGCAAATGAAGCGGCAGATCTGGTATTGATGGCCAGGCTTGCCAGATTCTGGAGTCTGTATTTGTTTATTATATATCATGTCTTCCTTGCCTGATACTTTTCTTTAAATACACCCTTGATCTCAAGGGGCTTTATAGTACGTGACTGATGGATTCGTAGCTTCTGATCAACAATGACTCTTGAGCTTGTTCTGATATGTTTGTGTCTTACTGGGATTGTGAAGCCCTTCTGCTAATACCAGATACCCCCTTTTAATTCTGCAGATACTGCATGAAAGCCCCTAGAACTGCCCTGCCCTGGCCTGTTATAGGGTAATCAGTAGGTGAGAGACAATGTCTTCAGATGTCAGGAGTGACTTTTCAGGAAGGGAACTTTCTTTCTTGTGGCCTGAGGTCCTCAGGATAACCATCGGTTTCCAGAACAAGCTACTTCTCAAAGGCCAGTTAGGCAAAGTACACTGTTTATCCATGTTTACCTAAAGGCAGCAAGTGTGTGTTTTGAGTAGAAGGGGACAAGAAGGGATCCTTGAGGGTGTGTTAAAAATGGATCTTCTCATGAACGAACCTTGAAGACATGATGCCAAGTGAAATAACCAGTCACAAAATGACAAATACTGTATGATTTCACTTCCAAGAGGTAACTAGGGTAGTCAAATAGAAAATACAGCAGTGGTTGCCAGGAGCTGGGGGAGGGGAGAAATAGGGAGTGATCATTCAGTGAGTACAGAGTTCAGTTTGAAAAGATGAAAAAGATCTGGAAATGGATGGTGCTGATGGCTGCACAGCATCGTGAATGTCCTTAAAGCCACACAACTGTATGCTTTAAAATGGTGGAAATGGTAGATATGGTGTTATATATTTTTTACCATAATAAAGATAACTAAGCAGATCTTCTATACATGAAGGAAAATAGCTTGTTTATCGTGTGTGATCGGAGGAGCTGCTGGAGCTAAGTCCCATCCCTAGGTTTGCGATCACAACTGTTTTCTGAGGCAGCCTCTCAGGAGAAAGTGCCTCCTTCACCGAGATGAGGGGAGTTTTTTCTTTTCCTGACAGATTTCTCCGTCTAGGAAGTTTTACTTCACACAAATGCATTTGCCAGGGTGTCAACTACTTTTCCACAGATGTCTGGGGTAGGGAAAGCAGCCTTACATCCAAGGATCCAGTGAACCTTTGACAACACTTGCTTTCTGTGGAGATTTTCTTATTCCTTATCCCCCTATCTGAAAGTGTGGCTAGACTTTTCTAAGAAAGAATGCAGGGCTCTTAAGTTCTATTCGGTTGTACCAAAGTTGTTGTAAGCTCTTTGGAGACCTGAATGGGAATTAGATTGAGCACCCGATCCTCTAAGAACATTTGTTGTGTGTTGCATTGATGTCACTGCCCCCCGACATCCCGAAGTAGTCATCCGATCCGATGTGTGGGCCGTTTTGAGAAATGGTACATAGATCAGCCAGGGTACATAGACTGAGACTCTAAACCCGTAGGAATTCTCTTCACAGTACGGTGTTTCCTGCCATTGTGGGTGTATTTGCTTATTTGCCCCGTATATTTTCCTTTTCAGGAATCATTAACCAATGGCAACAGGAATCCAAGGATAAAGTGATTTCCCTCCTGTTAACTCACCTGCCTTTGCTGAAGCCAGGAAACCTTGATGCAAAAGTTGAGTATATGAAACTGCTGCCCCAAATCCTGGCGCACTCCATCGAACACAACCAGCACATCGAGGAGAGCAGGCAGCTGCTGTCCTATGCTTTGATACATCCGGCCACTTCGTTGGAAGACCGCAGTGCTTTAGCCATGTGGCTGAACCACTTGGAGGACCGCACGTCGACCAGCTTCGGCGGCCAGAACCGAAGCCGCTCGGACTCTGTGGATTATGGGCAGACACACTACTATCACCAAAGACAGAACTCCGATGACAAGCTCAATGGGTGGCAGAACTCTCGGGATTCTGGGATTTGCATCAACGCCTCCAACTGGCAGGACAAAAGCCTGGGGTGTGAGAACGGCCATGTGCCCCTCTACTCCTCCTCATCTGTCCCCACCACAATCAATACGATTGGAACCAGCACAAGTACAAGTAAGTTCCTAGGAAGCCCGTAGAGCAGTGTGCTTTGGTGACTTGCTGTGCGTGGCATGTCCCGCTGCGAATGTCGGCTCTGAGCACCCATAACCCTGGGAGAGAGGGGCTGATGGGAATCGGCTGTGGGAAGGGGATCTTTGCATCCCGTCTCTGTTGTTCTTTTGACTCTGGAAAGATAAAAATGCCGGGCAGGTAAAAATGAGTGATGGTCCAAATTTGGGTTCTAAACAGACTGAAAAATACTTTAGAAGAGTAAGTGGTGAAAGAAGGAAACTTCCTGTTTCCACGAGTAGAAATGCCTTTTACCCGCATGCCTTTTGCCCTGGAGTTTTTGGATTTGCCAACACACTGAGTTATGAGTGATTCTCTAAACCTGATTCTAACCCATGGTTAACCAGATGCCCTCATGGGATTTGTGCATTTTCTTTTTTTTTCTTCTTTTTTTCCCCTTTTTCTTTTTCTTTCTTTCTTTCTTTCTTTCTTTTTTTTTTTTTTTTTTCCATTTCACCCTGGAATGTTCCCTCCCTTGCACTTTCTGGTTTTTATCCCCAGTTGTTGGGGGCACTTTTCCTCCTGACCAGGGAAGCAGGTTTGCTGACTTGAGAATGCTGCTCTCTGCTGTGGCCTGGTATGAATGCTTGGGCCTTTTCTTGCTCAGGCTCACCTAGGAGAGGCGGGTCACGAACGGCTTTGCAGAAGGGGAGAGCAGAGGACAGCTTTCTGCTCTTTTGATCGCTAAAGCAAAGTACCCTGCCCGCAGCTGGGAGTAGGGCCGGGAGTCCTCTGTATGGCTCCCCGGTTAGGCTGAGCAAAGTGACAAACATGCCATTTGTGCTTCTGTAAAGTGGCAGTATGGGAGGGGGGCCTGTCATTAAACAGAAATCCTTGATGCTAGTTGCGTGTGTTCATGAATACAGTGTCCGTACTGAGACAACTCTCTCAGTGGAAAAGCTTTTGTAGTTAGACGTTACCTGCCTGTCAACATGCAGGAACCCTCAATTAAAAGATCTGAGAGTATTAAGAATTAGCGGTGACAGCTTCTTGGCCTCTACCTCCACTTGGATCTTTCTGCTAATGGGCGCTTTTAAATGGCTTTCTCAAATACATAGGAGTGCCGAATTATACTACGTTAATTGAAACAGTACCTTAGTGGAATAACCGAGAAAATACTTAAGATACTGCATTCGTAATGCCACAAAACGAGATTTTTAATTCCTTTGTTTCTATTTGTACATTGGGATATTGATAACTGGTACATTTGGGGAATTAAGTGATTATTGCATCATTAATTTATTATGTAAGAGGTTCTGGAGACAGTCTGTTTCACAGACTAGTCACCCAGGGAACAGTTTCACTAGCTTGTGTGCGACAGAGTGATGGCCGGGACTATTAAAGCAGACACATGCAGGCTGGATGACAGAGCTTTTTGGCCCAAGTTTCCTGGGTCAGGGACAGAATCTAGTAATTGTTACAAAACTCTGATAGCCGGGAGAGATGCGAGCTCTCCAAGCTACCTGTCCTCTCAGAATTTGGTCTTTTATATTTTCAGGGGTTGAATTTAGTGTCATTTATCTTCTAATCATTCTTGGGTCATCATCTTTCTGTCTCTACTGATTTGCACATTCAGGGCTGTGTCTTGACAAGATTTGTCCATTCATGATGGTTTTCGGATTGTAGTCAGCGGGCACTTTCCTTTTTTACTGTGGCCCTCCAGCCTACAGAGGGCAGGTGATACAGCCATGACTGTCATGGCCTCCCAGATCTCTGAGTCCCTGTGTAGCCCTTGAGCAGAAAAAGACTTGAAGGTTTAACAAGATAACGAGATTACATATGTCAGGAAGAAGAAAGGGGTGGGAGCTCCATTTCAGAGCACTGGCAAAGAAATCTTAGATCAGACTTCCAGAAAGTTTCATGCAAACAGTTAGGCCATGTCAACATTGATATTTCAATATCTCTTTAACAAAACCTGAATGTCCTCTGCATTGTCGATGGTGGTGAAATTCTGTTTGTTGAAACTGCACACTTTTGGGTCATTCCTTCACTCATGCCTCTATTAAATATCTCCTGAGCACCTGGGAGGCAGTTTGACAAAATGGAGAGGACAGGACCTTGGTGTCAATGCCCTGCTAAGTCCAAATCTCAGATCTATGATTTGCAAACTACAACTTGGCCTCTCTGAGCAAGGTCCTCACTTGTAAAATGAACATTCATGATACCCAGCTTTGAAGGGTTGTGGGTGAAGGTATATTAGATTATATACGTAGATGCCCAGCACTGGCCAGAGCTGGTAACATGGTCTGCTCAGTGAATCAGTGAGAATGGGAAGGACAGTGAGGAGCAAAGTGCTAACACTGACCCCCAGAGTCTGTGCCCGCATTTGCACCTTCTGGTTGTCTGATGAAGCACCTTCCCTGAGCCCATGGCCATGCGGAGTAGACTAGGGGTCCTTGGCCATGCTGTGACTTTTGGCCATTTCACCACGACAGAAAATGGTTTGGACTGAAGGCTTCAGGACCTCTTCTACTGCACTGAAGAGCTTCTGTCTTTCAAAATGGAAAAAATATCTACACAAAACAACGTGATTATAAACCATAGTAAGAGAACTGAGATCATTTAGTGCCTTGCATTTTCAAATTATCAACCACATTAATGACAGTTCATGAAAAGAAACTAGAAGATAACTTCCTTTCACAGTTTTTGGGTTAAAAATTTTTTATTATTTATTTTTGAGAGAGAGAGAGAGAGAAACAATGCAATCAGGGGAGGAGCAGAGAGAGGGGGAAACCCAGAATCCAAAGCAGGCTCCAGGCTCCTAGCTGTCAGCACAGAGCCCAATGCGGAGCTCAAGCCCATGAACCATGAGATCATGACCTGGTTGAAGTCAGATGCCCAACCACCTGAGTCACCTAGGCACCCTAGTTTGGGGGTTTTAATCTTGGTTTATTCCTCTAACGTTTTGTCCCCTTGGTCATTACACTTCAGCAAAGTGCCTTAGCCTTCATGGGTTCCTATGTGGATTTTGTGTCATTCAACTGCACTGAAAACACTATCCACCTCCTGGGTGCCTAGTACTGTGTTTGAGTCCATGGAAAATATAAAGAAGCTTAAGGAAAGTGATTCATTTTCAGGGAACCTATAATATAACTAGAGAGAGAAGATATATCAATCAGCTTCACAATTAAAAAAGAAATATTTTCCTTTAGCCAGACTAATCTGCAAAATTTTTACATAAAAACCCATGCATTACATAAAAGCGCAGTTAAAAACAAATAACTCTAACAGCTGCCATAGGGCAATATAGGATTGTGTCAACTGAATGGGGAGTCTGTACTGTAAGCACTGTGAGTGTGTGAAGTGGAAAGATCCTTGTGAACTGCAGGGTCAAGAAAGCTTTTGCAGGGAATGGGGCAAGTAAGCTATGATGGAGGTGGCAGGGGTGGGGGTGAGGGGCCAAGGGTGGGGACATTCATTGCGAGCGAAAGGGTGGAAGTTACAGTGTGCACACAGGGTTGGAAGACAGTGAAGAAGGAAAGGTTCATCAATGCTAAGGCACTTTGCTGAAGTGTAATGACCAAGGGGACAAAACGTTCATGGAATAAACCAAGATTAAAACCCTATGAAGGAAAAAGAGCTCATGAAAGAAAGCAATAAAAGTAGACTGAGGGAGGGGATCTGAGAGCTCTAAAGAGTCCAAGCTTAACACCATGGGCATGACAGTGATGTGAGCAATGCTGAAAGGGGGCCTGGTCTGTTCTGTGCACACCAGATGAATGACAAGGGATGGGTACAGTGTCAGTGAGTTTCAAAATCTCAGTTGTGAGATAGTAAAGGTATCATGGGGATAGGAACAGGCATGGAGCAGAAGAACGGACACTAGAAACGTTCCTAGGTGTAATTATTAGAATTTGGATTCAGTATTGATTTGGATGTACATTATAGATTCATTTATTTGTTCGTTCATTCACTTAGGAAGTGTTTATTGAACGCCTACTACATGCTTAATGTACTCAGGGCTCTCGGTACATCAGCAGACAAGACAAAGATGCTGTCCCTTGTGGAGTTCCATCTATACTATTATAGTATATGAGGAAATTATAAATTTGATAAGTGGCATAGAAATAACAAAAGAGTAAGGTCAGTAGGGTCAGGCCTAGATAGTGAGGAAGCTATAGTAATAAATAGGGTGCATAGGGTGCTCAGGGTAGACCTCATTGAGAAGGTGATATGTGAACAAAGACTTGAAGGAGGTAAGGGCGTTAGCCAAGTGGGAGTCTGGGGGAAGAATAGTTCAGCCAGAGAAAAAGCTTAAGCAAAGATCCCAAGATCTTTTCCCAGCTTGCTGGGAAAAAGCAAGATGACCAGTGGCTGAAAGGGAAGGAGTGAAGTAGACAGTGGTGGAGGTTGCATAGGTAACAGGGAAAGAGAGATCCTACAGGGCACTGCCGGACATTGCAAGGACTTTGACTTCTGCTCTCAGTAAGCCAGGAAGCCATTGGAGGGTTTTTGGCAGACAAGGTGGGCAAGACCTGACTTACATTTTAAAGGGATCTCTTTGGCTTCTATATTAAGAATCCACCATATAAGGGCAAGGACAGAAATGCAAAGACCAGTTAAGAAGCTATTGCAGTAATCCAGGCAGGAGGGTGCTGACTCTGTCTGGGGTGGCTGGAGAGGAAGGGGGGAAAGTGATCAGAATCTAGATGTGTTTTGGAAGTATAGCCAGTGGTATTTCCTGACAAAATAAATAAAGAGTGTGAGGGAAAGAACTCAAGAATGACTCCAGAGCTTTTGCGTCTGCAACTGGAAGGATGGAGAACGTTTCTATTTATTAGGTTTGAAGGTAAGATTGGGAGTTGTGTCATCTGTGATGAATCTGTGTGTCCCTTAGACAATTGGAGGTGTCTAGTAGGCTTTTGGATGCATGAGTATGTAGTTTGGGAGTGAGGACAGATCTGAGATAGACTTTTGAGAGTTATCAGCACATGAGTAGCATTTAGAGCTACGAAACTGAATGAGATTACCAAAGCAAAGATGTCAGTAGGGAAGAGGACCAACGACTGAGCCTGGGCACTTCAACATGAAGGCTGGGGAAGACGAGGACAAAGCAGAAGAAACGCAGGAGAAACCACCGAAGTAAGGAAAAACTCAGGGCTGTGTATATCTTACGAGGCGAAGGAAGAATATGTTTCCAGGGGCAAAAGTGATTGAGTGAGTAAAATCCTACTGACCTGTCCACTAAGATGAGGACCTAGATGTAACCACTGGATTTATCAAGATATATTAGAGGTAAATTGGGAGTACTTCCCAGATGGTAGGCATTTCAGGGATGGAGAAAGTTATGTTAGTGATTCCAAAGAGATACAAGGCAAGATGGGGGGGGGGGGCGGGGGGACTAGCTACAAGCTCAATCTTGGATGTGTGTTGACTTTGAGGAGGTGCTAGAACATTGAGATGGAGAAAAATGATGTTTAGAGGGCATTAAAAACAGATGATGGTGCCATGCAGAGTTTTAGAAGGAAGGGATTAAGATAATGCTAAGAGTAGGGGGCAAAAACTACACTCTAATATAACAACAATCAACCAGTTTTCAGCCATTTAAGCAGAGGCAGGAGTACCTTTTTTAAAAAATTTTTAATGTTTTATTTATTTCTGAGAGAGAGAGAGAGAGAGACAGCATGAGCAGGGGAGGGTCAGAGAGAGAGGGAGACACAGAATTGGAAACAGGCTCCAGGCTCTGAGCTGTCAGCATAGAGCCCAACGTGGGGCTCAAACCCACGAACCATGAGATCATGACCTGAGCTGAAGTCGGATGCTGAACCGACTAAGCCACCCAGGCACCCCAAGAGTACCTTTTTATTAGTTGTAGACATTAAATCATGTGAGATCACACAGGGCTTCTGAGCTGGACCTTCTTTTCCATAAGAAAGAGACAAATGGGTTGGGACAGCAAAGAAGTTGGTTAAGCATTTAGGATAGCATCAAGGTGTTTCAGAAGAGAGGTAAGAATGTATTTTTCAGTATCTCACTCTCCCCGTAAGGCGACTCAGGGATCTGGTTACTGAAAGCAAGAATGTACATGGGATCAGAAAGGACCAAGCTATTGGCCGTCACAGACTGTGCACATATCTTAGTCAACTTTGTTTTGGCCATAATAAGCAATTCCAAGGGTAAGGTGCATAGAACCTGGCTTAGCATCTCTACATTTGCTTCCTGTCTGAAGTCTGCAATAGAAAAAGCAAACCATTAGGAAAAGAACATTCAGGAAAGATATCACCTGGTTTTCTTAAGAGCCCACAAAATTCCCTTGTGTGGAGGTCAGTGCCACCTCCATTACTCCAGACTGCCTTTCTAACCATTTTCTACTCTTTGCTGATGGAGTTAGACCTGGAAGGAAACTATGTGCTATAGTTACAAATGAAAGGAACTTGTTTCTGTTCAGATTGTTGTGATACTTGATTTTTCTTCGCATTCTTTACATTTGGATTTGAAAACATGCTGACCATTGCTAGCCAGCCCTGGTGTGAGGCAAGAACTCCAAAACATTGGGTAACAAAAATTATTCCAGAATATTCCACTTAAACTGCCTGATTCTACAGTCTCATGGTACAGCTTGGAACCTTAGTATTTCTTTTATTAGTCCCGACTGATTTTTCTGATAATGAAAACCATACATTAAAAAAATTTGGTACTATAGGTCATCAAAAGTAAATTAACAGTGGGGTGCCTGGTGGCTCAGTCAGTTACACATCTGACTTCGGCTCAGGTCATGACCTCACAGTTTGTGGGTTCGAGTCCCGCATCCAGCTCTGTACTGACAGCTGAAAGCCTGGAGCCTGCTTTGAATTCTGTGTCTCCCTCTCTTTCCGATACTCCTCTGCTTGCTCTCTCTCAAAAATGAATAAATGTTAAAAAATGTTTTTTAAATCACTTTTCAAAAAGTAAATTAACAGTGATAGCACACAACTGCATATTGTTTACTGCATGTTGGGTACTATTCAAAACGTTCTACATAAATATTAACTTATTTAATCCTCATACCTCTGTGATGTGGGTATTATTGTTATCACCATCTGACAGATGAGGAAAACTGAGGCACAGAGAGGCTAAGTAACTTGCCCAGTGTCACAGATCAACTAAGTAGATGATTTGGAGTTTGAACCCAGGCAATCCGGCTATGGAGTCTGGCTCTGAGCTTGAGGAGACATTGCTGTCCCTCTTAATCCTATCTTCAGGGACTGACTCAGTTACTAGCTTTGTTTGACCCTGAAATTGTCCCCACGTGGGCCCACCTCCCTAGCACCAAGGTTTCCCACAGCACACAGATCTAAGATTCTGCCCAAATTGCGCCCCAAGTGCACTCTCTTTGCACTGACCCATATACTTCAGGATCAGCCCTTAGTGTTCTGTGTCACTATTCTTGGTTGACAAGTTTGCCTTCTCTTCCCAATCACAAATTCCTCGAGGACAAGGGTTGTCTTCTTTATCCCTCTTTGCAGGCACCTAGAACGCTGTGTGGATCAAAAAGTCACAGAAACGTGGGAGATGGCAATTCCCTGGCATCCGTTCAGCTGCCATTCTCCCGTGGCAGAGTGTCTCTGTTAGATAATGGCTGTCTCTTGCTAAGGCCAGATGTGGCCTCCACAGCCTCCTCAATATGCCCCTCAAGGCAGCCACTATAATTCAATAAGAGATGGCATGTGACCTGAAGCCTGTCAGCCTGCCTTGCCATAAATGTTTGCTCAACACTAGGAACTTAATAAATTCCTGGGCTCACAAGGCAGATGTTCACGAAGTTAATGAATTTCCAAGATAAACGAGAAGACGTCCTTGGGAATTCACTAAGTATTTGGTGAGAATATTGGTCATTTAGCCTTCTGTCATAATCCTCAGAGTGACATTTGTTGTTACTCTTGCTTTTTCTGTGTGACTTATTTTACCAACTAGGTCTCAATACTCACAGACTTTTAATAACCTACTGTGATCTTGATTGTGGGCGGTACTTATATGAATTTATTCATGTGAACAGTGCCATAGGGTTGTACACAAATTCAGATGCCATCCCCCTGCCCCCCGAAAAATCAGAGCTGTTGAGATCTGAGTAAGGTCTACCATAGGCCTCATTAACTGTGTTATGTTAATGTTGAGTTTCTGGTTTTGATATTGCCCTGTAGTTAGATAAAATGTCACCTTTGGGGGGAGCTGGGAGATTGGATACATGAGGCCTTCTAGTATTTTCACTGTTTCTTGTAAATCTATAGTTATTTGAACATTGAAAGTTAGAAAACAAAAACCAGTGAGGCATCCAATGCCTGGATATTTCTCGGGCTTTGGTCCTTGTTACTTGGCCTTCTGGGAGTGTGGAGGATCCGTCCGTTTATGGGAAGGATGGTTACTGGAACACCTGGAACAAAAGGACTCCAGCAGGAAAGGTGAGGAGCAAATGTTGTGGGTCTCAGGGAAAGCGGCCCCTTTGGAGACCCCTGACCCACCAGTGGGAAAAACCCCTCCAGATCCATCAACTGACCCCTTCAGCCGGGGCCATCTCCTTCAGAGATATCTATTTGGTTCAAGAAGTCCTTTGCCCTCTGCCCTTTATGTTTTCTTTCTTTCTTTTTTTTTTAATTTGTAATATTTATTTACTTCTGAGAGAGAGAGAGATAGAGCATAAGCAGGGGAGGGGCAGAGAGAGAGAGACACACACAGAATCTGAAGCAGGCTCCAGGTTCCGATCTGTCAGCACAGAGCCGGACGTAGGGCTTGAAGTCACAAACCGTGAGATCATGACCTGAGCCGAAGTCGGATGTCTAACTAATGGAGCCACCCGGGCACTCCAGCCCTTCGCATTTTCTTAACAACACCAGCAGCCATTTCAAACTCATTCCAGTCAGTCTACAAAAAACTACCAGAACCCAGATATTCAAGGGAAGAAGAGACACCATACAGCTTCAGGTAGGCCCGACAAGAAGAGAGGTCTTGTGAGTGGCCTCTTGGAAACTGAAGAGGAAGGGCAAGGCCTGCAGACCCTGATTCTTTTTTGCAGGCAGCGGGTCTCCCCCATCCTAAGCCTCTGGTGTCATTGGGAGTTCCTTTTAAATCTTCATGGAATTATTTTGCCGTGTAGCAACAGACTTTCTGGGTGGAAAATTTCTTCCTCCCCAACATCTAGCCAACCTGGCATGTAACTGAAAAATTCCATTATTTCCTTAACCCCTCATTTGCTCTTCAAAGAGGTAACTCTAGTTGCTTTGCTTCCTTTGAGAAGCATTTATAACAGCTGGCATGATATATTTTTAGCTGCAGCTTCCTTCCCCTTCAGGGGAAACTTTTTTAGGCATGGCCCTGGCCTTCCTGATACTACAGTATGACGATGGCTTAGTGAGATTTCATAGGACCTGACATGGCCACCACCTAATCCTCCTTTTCCAAGAGTCTGAGGTTTTACAGGACCGTCCTCTTCTTCACCACGCTTCATGTTTATTTTGGGGGTGTGGGGAAGAACAATCGAAAAAACACTATAGTAAGCAAGAAGTCTGCTCATTTATTGCGAGTCAGCAGAGATCGGACTGCTTGGGAAAAGTCGAAGACCTCAGGAGCCGTGCGCCTTGGGTCATGAGGCTGTGCCACCAGTCCCCTCTCCAGGAGGATTTTTTTAGACCCTAATGACAGTGAGCGTTGTTAAACACTAGATGAGCGCCAGAGGAAGACAGTTGTCTTCTAATGCTCTATTGTAATTGAAAAATAGGATGGATTCTGGCTGGCATAAAGGGCTTAGATTGGACTAGCCCAGAAGAAGGAAGGAAGGAGGAAGAAATAAATAACATGGCTTCTTTAAGACTTTTTGAGCTCTGTAGTCTTATGATTTCTATTATTTCACAAGATTTAAAGTCATAGTCTAATAGTGGCTACTACACACACACACACACACACACACACACAATTGGACAAGAAAAGTTTTAATCTTGCACTTACTTATTTTTTCCTTTTCTCACTTTTAAGATTTCCAAGGACAAACTTCGGTTACTTTAAAGGTGTATCATGATGTAGCATATATATATATCTACATATACATCTATACCTATATATATCTGTGTGTGTATATGTATGTATGTATATACTTTGACATGTTTAATATCAAGCAAATTAAACTTGAATTTCATGGTTTCAACTGAGGGCAAATCTCAGTGGCAGTAATTACTGTCAATTTGGGGTATATTTTCTAACTCTTAAATACTGTACATAGCATTCCTGCCACCCCCATTCTGAGCATTCTATCAGATACAGTATGGTATCTGAGTATAGGAAATCTCAGAAAGTCCATTAAGAGAAGGATATGGAGACGGAGAAGCAAGGAAGATAGGGGGTTCCAAAATCTGGAAAATGCTATATAGGATTTTGTGGATTGGAGAGAGGCTGAAACTCCTAACATACCCTGGAGTAATCATTCTTTGCCAAAAGTCTGGACCATTTCCATAAACGAATTCCATGGCTAGAATTAGAGAAACCAGTGGGAGCACAGGGTTTGCTTTAGAGATTTGTTTCACAGCCAACCCTGCTGAGATGCATCCTTTCAGAAAAGCCCAGCAAATCCATATGGAGCTAAAAGATTCATAACAGATTATTTTATACTTCAGTCTTCTGCCTCACACAGGAAATGATAAGGCTAAGGGCATGTTAGATATTCAATTTTGGGGTATAAATGATGAGGCAGTTTCCATCCAGATCAAGAACAGATACTTTGGTTTTCAATTGCAGCTCACCAATCATTAGCTGCATGGTGAAGGACAAGCTACTTGACCTCTAAAGCTCCTTTCTTCATCTATGAAATGGGAATAAATTTCAATGGGGGACCTTTTAACTGACTTGATCAGGATGTGTTGATTGTAATGGCTGTTTAAAGCAGGGAATCATAAAAAAAGTGTAAGACCATGAGATCATGACCTGAGTCAAAATCAAGAGACAGATGCTTACTCGACTGAGTCACCCAGGTGTCCCTCAACATTAGATTTTTAAGCAAAACAATGACTATTTCTAAAGCATGTAACAAAGTTTTTGTGCAATTAACTTTTTTAAAATTCATGTCATTTATTTTGTTTTTTTTAAATTCTTTTTTTAAAGATTTTTTAAAGTTTATTTATTTTGAGAGAGAGAGAGAGAACAAGTGGAGGAGGGGCAGAGAGAGAGGGGGCAGAAGACCCAAAGTAGGCTCCATGCTGACAGCAGAGAGCCAGATACAGGGCTCAAACTCATAAGCCGTGAGATGACGACCTGAGTGAGATCAGACTCTTGGCTGACTGAGCCACCCAGGAGCCCCTGTCATCATTTGTTATACTTTTTCAAATGATATATTTACAGTAAGGACAACTGGCATAAACAGGTCTGGGAACAAGTTCGATGGGCTCTGGGTACACCTGCAAGTCCACTGGTGGGCGTAGAAATGCACGATCAAATTACAGTCCTTGAGGAGCTGGTGCATCGTGGGCATCAGGAAGTAGTCTAAAGGGAAAAGAGAGTACTGGTTGGTCCAGCAAGTTAGTTAAAGTGAAGATGAGTTGAGAGCTTCTTAGAGTTGTTGTGAGGATTTAGTGAGAAGTGTGTGTAAAGCAATCGCCAGCAGGGGATGCTCAACAAATAACAGCCCTCATTATTATTATTTCCACCCTGGTTGTTAATGCCAATATAGTAAGGGTGGCTTCTTTCACCAGCCCAGGCTCTGCAGTAAGTGCGGGTGAAATAGGCTTCCTGGGGGCAGCCCTATGACAACTGATTCCTATGCGCTAAATTGAAATCAAGATACTTTAACTCAGCTCCATAAAGAGCCAGCCTTCCACAAGTCTCAGTATTCTCATAAGGGTTGCTCCAAATGATATATCTTATCAAATGCCTTAAAATGGGTCAGAACAAAAAGCAGAGTTAAGAGGTAAAAATTTGTCATTGCTTCTTTGGGATTTATTGCTAACAAGAATGATTTTTTTTAAATTAGTGATAAGTGTAAGGATAATATTCAAATTTATAAAAATGAGCCTTAAGTAACAGAATTGGATTTCATTGAGATCTAATGAGGCTGCGCACGTAGACACAGGCCAGGGGAGTGTGGCCAGTGCCCGGAGTTCAAACGTTTGGAAGGAAAAGAATGTGCCATGGTGAAAAGAGCAGTGGATTAGGAAAGTCACTCCACTGCTAACTCGGTGTGTGATCCTGCACTCGTGGGGACTCCCACTTCTTTATGAAGGGCATGTGGTGGGATGACCCCTCAGGACCCTTCTTAGTGCTCTCAGCCTGTGCTTCCAAGGTAGAAGCTGATGACTATGCAGTGCTGCTACCTGGCCAGGGAGCGGGGGAAGGAGGGTGCAGTGCCAGCGGATGTGTTGGGCTAATGTTGGAGAAGCAGCACCTGCCAAAGTCAGGGCGAGGGTCCCCTGATATGCTCAACATGAACTACACGCTCCCTGAGAATCTGATATGATTTTGGTCCCCATCATTGTTAAAAGACTGTGAACGCCCACAGTCACTGCTACCTGGAATGTGGAACTGGAAGGTCTGGCAGACCAGGCTTGCAGTGGAACCACATTTCACGCTACCTTTGCGAGTGAGTCCATGTTAGTGCCATGTATCGCCTATTAAAAATAAAAAAATATATATATATAATGAAAACGATATGAAGATGTTAGTGAAGAAAGAGAGAGAAGAAAGATCTCCTAAAAGAAAAGAGAGGGTGAGTTAGCCTGGAGTAGTAGTAATGCTAAATAAGGAGTGATCTGATTGTTTAGAAGGATATCAAAGTATATTAATGGGAAGGGCACTATCCTGAGTTTCCTTGGCCTTTGCCATATAGAAAGAAAAGAAAATTGGCAGTAGTTCCAGGTTAAGATCTTGGTGATGATGAAACACTCCTGAGCATGTCATGGTTACAAATGTGGATTTGCTCTTTTCTGAGTTAAAGAAAATACATCAAAGGATTAGCAGGTTCAGTTGCCCGGCATCTGCATCCCAGGCCACCTGAGAGCCGCTCCTGCTCTGTGCTTGTGGCATCATCTTGGTGAGATTCTTTTGGAAGAAAAGCGGACTGGTCTTATTCATAATTGTACCATTAAATCAAACAGAGGGAGCGGGGACATGAAGCTTGGGGCTCTGTGTCAAAAGCTACTACCCATTTTGGATTAAAACATACACACACAACAACAGCAGCAACAACTTTGGCTATACCCAAGTCAATATATAAACATGTACCCCTCAGTGTTAATTTCCTGAGGAGCGGTCTCTGAGACGTGTCTGTGGGTGGTGATAACACCCAGCATGACCTTACAGAGCCTAGAAGGTCAGCTTCTCAGCAGAAGAGGGGTGGTAGTGACAAGGACTAAGACTCTGAGCATACTCAGGGCGCCTGGGTGGCTCAGTCAGTTGAGCATCCAACTCTTGGTTTCAGCTCAGGTTATGATCCCAGGGGTCATGGGATCAAGCCTCGTGTTGGGCTACCCACTAAGCATGGAGCCTGCTTAAGATTCTCTCTCTCCCTCTGCTGCTCTCCCTGCTCACACTCTCTCTAAAATAATTTTTTTAATTTTAAAAAAAGACACTGAGCACACACTCCTAATCTAGCTAGTATCAAGTTGAAGCATAAGGGAGAGCGCATATAGTATAGACTAGTTTCATTTGCATGGTGGCTATATTCTTTCAAAGTTGCTTGAAATGGCCTTTATTTGAATCAAATCATTTTTCCATTGACTAGAACTATGATTTGGGGCATACATTATCTTGGTTTCTAATTAATCTTCATTGACAAGAGCTCTTAAAATCAGGCTAGAGTCCTCAGTTCCTGAGAGAGTCTATCAAAGTCAATAATCTATAAAGCATTTTAAGATAACAAATATTTGAAAGGATTTCATCGGGTGATTTGTTTTTGTTTTTTTTTTTGCAATGTGTCTAATAGTCCTCTTCTCCGATTAGTAAATTAGAATTCTTTAGATGGCCTTACCAAGTCCCACCTAGGTGGCATTGGATGGGCAGGGCAGGTGGTGCCCTAAATCCCACCTCAGGCTGCATTTCTATATGTGCAGAGTGCAGTCTTCCTGAATACTTTCAGGAACGGGAGAGAGAGAGCTTGCTGAGGAGAGATGCTGATGTGAGGGCTTGGCTAGGGTAACGCCTGGGTCTGTATCCACTGGGTGCAAAGGGAGAATATTCAAGACTGCAGCATTCTTGGGAAGTTGGAAGAGTTTGGGGGTAGTCATTAGGCCTCAGGGAGCTAGGCTGTGAGAAAGGAAATTATTCACATATGTTCATCATTATCCAAGAAATCATTCTGTGCCTCTGATATTGTTATTAACTCGGCTGGGTTTAGCAGGATAATTTAAATATCCCAACTGAATGTTCTACATAAGTATTGCTCGAAAAGGCAGAGCTCGCTACAAGTACAATCATGGCGACTTTGGGTAACTATGACCACATGTGGACATTTCTTTACTTTTGGCAACTAGCTGCAAATTCACCTGGAATCTCAAAACACTGTGTGCTCAACTTCAGAGTCAGAGTTTTTGATTCCCCAGAGCGCCTCTACTTTTGGGTATGAGGCTGACAACGTGATTGAGGTCAGCCAGTCCCTAAGTCTGGATCTGAGCTGCAGACCCTAAATTCAAGGTAAGTCTTGGTGCATAGCTCACGGTCACTGAGGAATAAGTATTGTCAATAATCAGGGTGGGTGTGTGGCTTGAAGGCTTTCTTTTCAACCTATGAGATTTGTGAAAAAGAGTTGAAAGTTTTGTATGGTCACAGTTCTCTCCCTAATTTTCTGTTGGTGATCTCTTTCTCTCTAGTTAGAGACAGCTGCATCATTTTTATTTGCTTCTAGAGTTATTCTCTTGCTCCTCTTCCCCAGCCACTCAATCTGTATGCAGTTCCAAGAGCGGCTAATTATGGGGTACTGGAGAAGCAGTTGCTCAGAGAAAAGCTCTTCAAGCATTTGACCAGGACGGCTTGATGCCGAGGTCACGCTCATGACTCTCTCCTCATTCACGTCCACACGTCTGCATGGGAGCCGCCTTCCATCCTTGTGCGGTTGCAAGAACAAACTTTTCAGAAAGGTCAACACAAGAAATAAGTGTTTTTTCCAAAAGGACAGAGCAAGTAGAGGATTTCACGTTTACTTCTTGGGTCTTCACTCTGGAAAAAGAGCCACAAAGTGGCCAAGAGAAAAGATATGTTCCTTTCCTTAACCAAAGCGTGGTATTTTTGGCTTCCCCTGCAATGGCTTAGGAGCAAGATGCTTTGCTTTATACATTCAGGGGTCGAACCCCCAAACTGGTGTGACTCCAAGCAAAAAGGCTGCTAAGATTCCTTGCCCCAGGTGATTGCTTTTGCTTGCAGGTCATTGTTTTCAACTCCATTTCATCATAGTGAATAAACGGTTTACTTCCAGAGACACTAACCCTGGAGACGCTCTGCCACCCTAAATGGTAGGGACTGAGAGAAGCACAGCACTTACAAGGATAGTTCACTAAGAATCCTGAATTGGTGGGGGTAAAAAAAGAATCCTGACTTGGTGGGGGTAAAAAAAGAATCCTGACTCTGGAGAAGAGGGGTACAGAGGAGCACTTTCCCCTCTACCTCTCCCTCTTTTAGATCAGCTTAGACTCAGCCTCCTTGGAATCATCCAGATTGGCAGAGATTTGAATGGGCCCTTGGCTGAGCTGATGTAACTCTAGGAAAAACCTGCTTGATACCCAGATTTCTCTTCAACCTAATGAATCTATAGAATCCCAATGCCAAGACTACCCAATTGGAACTTTAGTGGAATTTCTACCTCAAACCAGTTTATGATAATCGTGAGGAATCCCACTGGGAATCCTATCTCTGGACCCATCACAGACTGGCACTGGGGGTGGGGGGGTCTTCCTTCGGTGCTGGAGAAGTCTGATTCTAGGACTGCAGGGAGAGTTAGGGCAGATGACCCCACACTTCTCAACATTCCTTCCTTGGTTATACTCTCGGTAACTCAAGAACATGTGCTGGGGGCACAGATCTGGCAAGGTCACTAATATACTAGGTTGCAGAATCAGAGTCCAGAAAGATCTCAGGCAATATCAAGTTGTGGTTCAGAGCACATGCTTTGTTTGGAGTCCGACGAACCTGGGTTTCAATCCCATTGCCACTGATTACTAGCTGTGTGACCTTGGAGAAATGCCTTAACATCTCTTGGCCTTGATTTCCTTATATTAAAAAGAGGGGAATAATCACCACCCCATGAGTGATAAAGTTCTCTTGGTGTTTTGTCTTAAAGATACCCTTACTGGAGCCTTCTATCCTATTTCATTCCTACTCTAAAAACATGTTCTCTTTCAGTTCTAGGTAATTTTCTCAGATTTTAAAAATATTTTCTTCTCACTCATTTCCTATCTTTTCTTTTTTAAGAACTCCTTTCAATCACATACTAGCTCTTCTCTAGTGATCTCATAATTTCCTTAACTTTTCCACTCCTATTTCCAATCTTTTTGTTCTACTTTCTGGGTGATTTCTGCAACTTTATGTTTCAAACTTATAATATCATTATTCATCTCTCTCACATTTGCAAACTGCAAGCGATCTTTCTTGCAATTTTTTGAATGTTCCTTTTTCTGTTGCATTCTGTTCTTATTTCGTGGATGCAAAATCTTTGCTAATAGCTCTGAAGACATTACAGTTGAGATTTGGGTTTTTTTTTTTTTTTTTTTCCAACATTGGGTTTTTGTTTTTCACTGCATTCCGTTTGTTTTGAAATTTGTTTTATTTCTCCTGCTTGGGATCACTTTATGCCGTTTCATTCTAAAGAAGGTGTACGTTTTTTTCCCACAGAGAGATCAGGTAGGGATGTGGCCCGGCTGCTTTTGTTGAGGGCTTACGCAGTATACCAGCTGTACTTCTTTTCTCATGGGTCGGNTTGCAATTTTTTGAATGTTCCTTTTTCTGTTGCATTCTGTTCTTATTTCGTGGATGCAAAATCTTTGCTAATAGCTCTGAAGACATTACAGTTGAGTTTTGGGTTTTTTTTTTTTTTTTTGCTCCCAACATTGTGCTTCCTTAGAGTTACTTTTTCCGTTTGTTTTGAACCCTGTCTCTCAAAGCAAGAGTCCTTTCACTTAATGGCAAGGCACTAGAACTTTATATGTGTGACTTTTCCCACAGAGAGATCAGGTAGGGATGTGGCCCGGCTGCTTTTGTTGAGGGCTTACGCAGTATACCAGCTGTACTTCTTTTCTCATGGGTCGGTCCATTTCCCCTAGAAGAATCCTTGTGTCTTCCTAGAAGATTCAGGACAGACTGCCAGGGTTCTGGGGGCTGTTAGGAGAATGGTGCTAAGATGCTTGGTTTTATGGGGTTGGGAAGAGAATTTAAGGGCCTCCTTGTGCCTTAGAGGTAGTTCCTACCAAACCTCCTATTTCGGCCCCCTTCCTGCACCTCTGCCTTCAGAAGTACCTGGTCTCTGAATCCTCAACTTCTTGGGACACCTGCAACATGAATGGTCATACCTCCCCCTCCTATGGACATACCCGTCATCTTTGTCTGGTCTGCTGAGTCAGTTATCCCATGCCCTTCTGTTTCCAGCTTCCAAAATGACTTCAGTGGTCTGGTGATACCCACCGTCTTTTGCTATCCTCTCTCCTGAATTCTTTTCCTTATGGTTTATGCATTTGCTGTCATTTTAGTCGGTTTCCAGAAGGAACAGAAGAACATCTGCATAAACTGGAAGTCTATTTTAATTTGCATACTTGTTTATGATCTTTCTCCTCCACTTGAATATAAATCCCAAGACGTCAGGATCTTGTTCATTGCAGTATTCCTGTTGTCCAAAACACTGCCTGGCACTGCATAGATGTTGAATAAATACTTAGTGAATGAATGTTTGTATGAATGAATGAATGACATGTAATGTAGATCTCTTTGTACAATGCCTACATCCCAGTAAAAAATAACTATCTTACCCATACCATTTCCATCTCTGAGGATTAGGCAGTGAAGTAAAACTTTATGCTACTCATACCCATTGATTTCAAATGAGGATACATCTGCTCCTTTTAAATTAAAATCTTTAATGGGGGGATGTCTAAAATATCTTTACCTCCCCTAAAACTTCCTCTTCAACCTTGAACTTTTTTCCTAATAGTGATCTTCCCACCCATAACTCTGGATAACTAATAGGATGTTGCCTGCTTCTGTTAAAGTGAGGGCTGCATTTGGATACTCAGAGACTCTCAGAAGACCTCATGGCCAGGTAGAAGGATTCTTGGAACTTGAGATCACTGCCTCTCATTCACTGTGTGACCTTCAGCCTGTCAATCATTTTCCCTCAGTTTTCATTGTCTTACCTGGGAACAAGGCAGCAGAGAACAGAAATATTGATTAAATGATTCCCCCAAGGTATTTTTTTCAGGCTCTAAAATGACAGATTCTGCAGTTCTGCTAATTATGAAGCATCAGTAAATAATAAATAACCATCTCCAAGACCCAGGTTAGACAATAGGGACATCCCAGCGAAAATGCCCCGTCTTTTCAAATGACAAATCGGTTGATTCATTAGATGATTAGGTATATAAATGATGGCTTCTAGGTCTACATATAGATATCCCAGCTGCACACCTCTCTGTAATGTATTGTCGTAATTAAAACCACAGAATTAAATAAGCACAATCCAAACTGATGAACAAGATTAATTATAATAGGGACAGAAGTCTTCCACAGGTGAAGACTTTGACTATAGAAAGTGTTGCTTTTACCAATCCACAAACAACACTTGATTTCACATCAGTGGTGGCAATCTCGCTAACCAGTTAGGAAAAATGAGAGGGTCCTGTGGCAGATCTAGAGTGGTGGATGGCTAAACAGTGTGGCCAGCTAATATGAGAAGGACAGTTGCACAGAGCACCCAGATCTGGAAAATGTCAACCCAGCATGAAGATGCAACAGCTCTGGCTCTGGAAAAACCCTGATGGCGTATGATCATTTTGGGGATGTCCTAGTCCCTGCTGAGTTTGGGTTACACTGTTTATGTGGTTGTACAAATCTACAGTTGTCAATAGTTGGGTTCTGCAGTGTATTACTCTGGTGTTAAATGGGGGATCATCTGTTTTAGATCACAGATTTATTATTCTATTCCTCTTTATCAATGACATTGACATGAAGACTAATAACCATTGATGTAATATGAATGACAAAGACCAAAAACATCGAGGCTCTAGTCTTAGCTTCAATATCAACTTAGTTGAGTGGCCTTAGGCAGTTGCTATATTTCTCTAAGCCTCTGATTCTTTAACTCCTAAAATGATGAGGGGAGGGGAGGGTGGATTAGATGATTCCTAAATCATGTGTTTAAATTCCTTTCCTGCTTTAAAGTTCTGGAATTCTGAGATAATTAGGAAGTAAATAAATGAGAGAAATAAATTGCAATATTATACCTTCCAGTCTTCTGAAAATAATATTTTTGGAGGAAGGCCCCAAGAAATGTAGCACCATCATTAAAATTCCATCAGGACCAACTCCACTGGGCACCTAAACAACAGCAACATCTACTTTTCCATAAAACATTGGCATTTCTCTCTACCAGTTCTCCTGAGGTCTTGCCTCAGGAATGAAAAGCTCTGTATCCATCCCTTCAAGCACCTGATGAGTCAGTGTTCATTTCAGGGAGAATCATTTTTGAAGCATAGCTTTTTGTTTAGGGAAACATTGTGGTTATCTTATATCCTTGAAGGGAAAAAAAGCTAGGTTGTTTCTCTTAAGTCTGCTGCTCCTACAGCATTTAATTTAAAATGAAAAGATCCTGGTTTGGCTCTTTTATGCAGATGATTGCCTGACTCTGCCCTCAGACCACCCACATAGGACCAAAACCATAAGCTTTATGAGTCATTTGGGGAAAGCCCAAATGGAAAAGAAATGCTTTCCATGTGGTTGAGCAGGTGATTTCTAATTCAGTTATAGGGAATCTTCATGCATCTCAGAGCCATGGATTCTAAATGATTGTATGGAATAGCCAACTTACAGCCAAGGAAGCAACATGCACATTTACCGTGGAAGCAAGAGAAGAGCTTTTTTGACTTTGATATATTTCCCGCTACTGTCAGTCTAAATTGAAGGGTCAGGATTCAGAGAGGCAGCTTGGTCATGGTATATTGCCACCTCCTGAAAAAGTCTGTTTAGTCCTTGAGATTCAGTGGTGAATTAATTGAAACTGAAATCACCCAAAATGTTTACTTCCTTCAGCATTTCTTCACCTTAATGCAAGGTGTTACTTAGAATATCAGCACTGCCTTCCAGTTCCCAGCTGCTGTGTGCTTCTAACCATAGCAGGTGGCAGCTTAATACACAGACGATGCTGACTGATCTGTGCAGCCCTGTCTCCTATTATACTTCCCGTGGCATCTGTAGCCCCAGTGACTAGTCCAGTGCCCAATGCATAGAGATACTTAGTTTGTTGAATGAGGAGGTTACCTTAAACTCTTTTCCCAGGAAGGTAACAACTCACATTTCATCATTTCAAAAGCAATTTTCCACACATCATCTTAGTGGGTCTTGATCATCCATCCTAGTGCCCAGCATATACTCAGCACAGGGCAGAGGCTCAACAAATTGGATAGATGGATGGATGGATGGATGGATGGATGGATGGATGAATGGATGATGGATGCATGGATGTATAGATAGACGGATAGGTAGATAGACATGTGGATGGGTTGGGATGAGGCAGGCAGCATGTGATTCCACAGCAACCCTGGGAATTGGGTAGAAGAGGTATTACTATTGCTGTAACTATTTTCCAGACGAGATCCTAAGACACTGAGGAGCCAATGGATTTGCTCAGGGTTTTGGATATTGAGTGTTCAGTGTCGGGGCTAAGAGTCTAAGCCCAGGAGTTCTTTCTGTCACAAGAATCAGTGTAGTGTTGATCTTAAGAAGGTAGGTTTGCAAGTCAGAGAAACTTGGTTTTGAACGCTGTCTCTTGCCCCTTCCTGTCTCATCTTTGACAAGTCCCTTATGCTCCACACCTCAGCTTCCTAGCTGTGGAATTTGTGTTGGGGAGGAATGGAAGGAGGAGTAATGATAGAACCTACCTCCAAAGGCATTAAATGAGGATTAAATGGAACAGTGTGTATCTGTGCATGACACTTAGTTGGCATTGGCAAATGGTAGCTGGTGCTGCTGCTGTGCTCACGGCCCTATGACCTCTTCTTCAGAGAATGAAGGACCAGAAAAGGTGGATCTTAAGGATAGGTCTTTTGGGTTGCATTTGGGGAAATGACAGTACAGTATCCCCAGCCTGGGGGCAGGTAAGAAAGAAGTAAAGTAAGGAGACAGGGCATTCATTCATCCAGTCACCCTTTCATGAGAGCCTGAAATGTGTGGGAGCAATGAGAGCATTGGGAAGAGCCAGGAAGTGGGGGGAGGATGATACAATTTAGTGCCTTCCCTTCTCCAGAGCCTCGCCTGTGGTGAGCAGCTGGCAGAGCCTTTGCCCTGACACCCTTGGCTGGCTCTTCTCTTGGTATTACAAGGCAGACTTTTAAAAAAATATGCAGAAATAAATAATGTGGAAATACCTTGTTCAAATGAAAATGGCACTCCATAAATATGCTAATAGCATTATGGAAGATTGGCTCAGGGAGGGGCTGAAAGATCATCCACTAGGCTATATTGGGTTTTTCAATGTTGTACCCTCAGCTTATAGAGTATGGAACATGGCAGGCACTCAACACGTATCAGATCCATTCCCCTTGTTTTGTACCTGCAGAATCCAGTGTTACCCAGCCACATAATAGGTTCTTAGCTTGAATTTCTAAATATAATGGAAGTACTTAGAATTTTCTATTTTGGGGGTAGTTTTTTATTTATTTATTATTATTATTATTTGTTTGGTTTTGGTTTTGGTTTTCTGGAGATACTTAGAATTTTCAAGAAGGACTTAAAGCAATCAGTATTGCTTACCAATGTCAGGACTGAAAAAGAGGTCTCATGAGGAGTTCTGGATACTGAAATCTAATGGTAAAGAAGGTAATTCATATGCCCTGACCCTCCAGAAAATAAAAATGAAATGTGTGAGAGGACAGGAAAGGCCAAGTTGAGTCTCAATCAAAGGAAGAGGTCTCTGATTAGGGCAGAGAAAAGTTTGTCCATGTAAGGATTCTGAAAGAGCAAGGAAGGTACTCTTTTTGGTACAACAGACTATGGGGGAAATTTCTCTCTTATAAATCTGTGAAACACAGATTATCAATTAATCAGAGATATTTTTCACACCAGACATAATATACTGAAAAGGATCCAAGAATGTCATTAGATTGGCTAGTACTTTGAGTTGATTTTTCCACTAGCAGTGTGGATTTACACTGAAGTATTCTTATTCTGACTACTAATAGCGAATAGTTTTGTAGCACTTCACACTTTGCAAAACCCTTTTATGTGTATTAGATGATTTGACTTTTTCCAGAAATTCCAAGATGTAGCCTTTGATAGCTACCATTGGGAGAAACCAAGGCACAGAAAGGTCATATGACTTACTACCCACATCCCAAATTCTTGTCACTTTAGGAGGCTGTTTTTTGTATGATTGACACCTACCTCAACGTCAAGAGAACAGTTGTCAGGCCAGCAGTTCAGAGCTGGGTAGAAGGCAGTGTGTCTTAGCCTTGAATATGCACACAAATCTAGCATCTTCTAATACAGATCCTGCTTCTCTAGATCTGTGGTAAGGCCGAAGAGTTCAACCTTTCTGACAAACTCCCAGGTGATTCCAGTGCCGCTGGTCCATGGAGCTAGAGCACAGTTTTTGTAGTTTGTGAATCAGTTATGCTCTCACCAGTGGAATGTCCAGACTAAGAGAAAATAAGCTCAGAGCTTCCTGCAGCTGATTCACATTCAGAAAGGACCTCCAGCTGGCCCCTGACCCTCTCTTCCTACTCAGCAAGAGTGGAATGGCTACAGCAAGAAGCAGGTTCTATTGTTCAGGAGTAAAAACATGTGTCTCTGGAATCTTTGGATATTTGTGCTCACATATCATTAAGGTTGGAATTCTAGAAGCAAAATATCATTTATTTTACTTGGAAGACAGGGCAAGAGTGATAAAATCCTGAGCGGAAGAGCCTGCACCGAGGTCTACATGTGAATCCAAAGCAAACAAGACTGGTTTGGTAGGAGAAGCGGTGATTTGTATGTTGTCTTTTCAAAGCCACTTGAAAAGTAAACAAGATGCCCATTCCTTGTGGGCATCTTATGAAGACCAGGCAGAAATGACATCCAACCCTGGGGAAGTTTGCAATGTCCAGGATGTGGGACAGAGTTTGGTGTGAACACTCAGGCAGCAAGATAGCCCAAGACGGTAGTTTTCAGCCTGGCTAGCCATTAAAAGTACTCAGGTGCATTAAAAAAGTATCAATTGTCCAACCCCACTACAGGGAACTTTCTATTAGTTTGCTCTGGAATGGGGCCTGGGCATCAGGAGTTTTTTAAAGGCTCCAACAGGGTTGACTGTGCAGCCAAGGTTAAGTACCACTAGCGTAAGGCAAAAATGTGGCAAATGTGACAAAAAATGTCCCAGGATGGGAGGTGGAATAAAGAGTATGTATCAATATATAACATGGTGTGTTATTATTTGCAATAGTTATGTTCTATAAAGTCACTGTGAACACTGATTAGCAAATCCTGAACCATGGCTCCTGGGGGAGATACAGGGTTATGATCCTGGAAGCCTCAGAACATTTTCATCAACCAGTCAATGCGTAACTTTGTTTCATGTGTGTTTAAAGACATCTTATGTATGTCTTTATACATCCATATATATGTATACATGTATACATATTGTATAAATATATTTTTATAATATATATTATATAAATATCTATAAATATTATATATTTAAAGACATCTTATATATTGTTGATGCCTTAACCTGGAACTCAAGGCCAACAGCACTATCACTCATACCTGAATGAAGCTTATCTACTCCATCTCTTCTCTCTCTAGGGCACATCACAGCCTTCTTGCACTTAGGAATCAAACAGCCCCTCAGCACTACTACACTCAGAGGCCATGTTAGTTATTTGTTTTTAAATGTTTATTTTTGAGACAGACAGCGACAGAGGGTGAGGGAGCGTGAGCAGGGGAGGGGCAGAGAGCCAGGGGAGCACAGAGGATCTGAAGCACGCCCTGCGCTGACAGCAGAGAACCCGACACGGGGCTCAAACTCATGAACCATGAGATCATGACCTGACCTGTAGTTGGACCCTTAACCTACTGACCACACAGGTGCCCCAGGGGTGGGAGGAGGCGTTTTACATACCAAAATCACCAAAGAAAAACATCAAAGTGAGAAAAACATGGCACTAAACAGACCTCGAAAAGGACACCCATTTATAGGATGAGAGAAGACACAGGAAGGCAGAGAGCAGTGCCTGTTCAACTTCAGTTGGGAATATGTGCCCCAGAGACTCCTGTTTTGCCACTCTGAGCATGTCCATGAATGATCATGACAATACTGTGAGTATTGATTTGGGGCTTACAAATAAAGT
Organism: Hyaena hyaena; assembly: GCF_003009895.1. Taxonomy (NCBI): domain Eukaryota; kingdom Metazoa; phylum Chordata; class Mammalia; order Carnivora; family Hyaenidae; genus Hyaena; species Hyaena hyaena. Next base: position 978,771 of record NW_024080808.1, on the reverse strand, counting down.
TTAGCAAATAGGTGAATGCACAAATATGGAATCAGTGAATGCAGAGAGCCACCAGTATATGACGTATAAGAGCAGAATACACACACACTATTCAGTTTGTGTGATAGTGAGCTGGCCATGTGGGTTCGACCCAGCCCTCCCAGTCACTCCCCGGCCCCTTTCTCTCTGACTTCGGATCCAAAGTCTCCAGACAGCCCTTCCCATCTCATCTCCTATAAGAAATGAATGCTGTTCGATTCCTGTCCTTAAACTAGAACAGTCCTGGGGCCTGAGTTATGCCAGGAACCTCATGCCTGCAGTGTCTCTGGAAGTCTTTTATTGCAGGACTGATTTATAATACCCAAGTAGATGAGTTGAGAGCAATTACGTAAATGCCGTTTCTCTGGGGTAGAGAAGAACAGTACGGTTTAAGTGAAAAATGCAGTGCCGAGTCAAAAATCCAAATCGTGATGTGTAATTACAGACTGCAGTAAATCAGTTTTACAAACACAGTACCAATATCACCATGTTCCGACACCCACGGGGGCTGGTTGTGACAGTGTGGAACCCAAGAAGATATCGAAGGTGAACTAAGACGGGAATTGGGATGTGTGAAGCCTCAATAGCTTGTCTTGAATCACATGGTGATTCAATCAAATATAATTAAGAAGCCAGGAGAGCCTACACCATCCAATTTCTCTTAATTAACAAAAAAAAAATCATCTAATTAGCAATGTAAGCTCAAATTGTGGGTTTTTTGAATGGTTATTTATGTGTATTATTACATTTGACATTTAGATTGAATGCTTTAATGAAAACAAGAACCAATTCCCTAATCAGTAAATTGTCCTGTGAGCAGCAGCGCTGAGAAACTCGGCTTCTCATTCTTCTGTCAAGTAACTAAGTTAAGCATTAGTCAGGACCACATAATACATCTCTAATTATTTATCACCCTTCTCCTCACACTACAAAGAAAAGGGAAAAAAGAAAGATTTTGCTCAATCAAGGCAAAGTTCAGAGTTTCGCGCTCAGAGAGATCTTGGCACCAGTCATGCATTTGGCTGGCACTGAGTGGAGGCCCCGATGGCAGGATTTATGCATCTAACTTGCCTAATGAGTGCTGTGGCATTTAAGAGCCTACCTTGCCCTCTTATCTGGGAGCCTTTAAGTTCCAGCGGCAGACTTTGCCTGTGGTTCAGCTCAAGGCAGTTCAGAGACAAGGTTTGAAAATATCCTTTGTGAGTCCCTTTCAAGGGGTTGACCTGCCTCTTCTCTGGACCGGTGTCACTAGCAGTGTCAGGATGTAAAAGGATACCCTGACGATTTGTTCAGTGACTCTGCCGTGGCTTTGGTACTGGTGCTCTGAGGGGGGCTAATGGTTATTCAATCAGGAAACCTTGGCTATTTGCATTTCCATATGAGGACTGCTTTTCCGGTACCCATGCTCAATTAGCAGCCCTGAAGTTCTTAAACACAGGATGGACGTCACATTTTGTAAACCTAAGAAGCACTTCCTAGATAGGCATGAGCTGAGGTGAGCACATCAGCGGTGGCAATTTGACAGTTATCTTTTAAGAAAGGGGTAGGAGGGAAGTTTTGGCATCAGCCTCTATCTCTCTGAGTTTCTCTACATTCTTCCTTCAACACAATGACTGGGGCACTTTTAGGGATACATTGGAAAATGAGGAAGGAGATGCCCTTGCAAATCCACTCCTGGCCACTTGCTTGACTTAATTATTTACTCTGCTTGGTGTCATAAACAAAATGATTCAAGTTCTGCATCTCTGTCTAAATTCATTTCTGGGTTTCATCTCTTCACTCTCTGTGTGGGTAGAAATTCCATGGACAAGCCTCAGAGTTGAGTGCATATAGGTATAAATATAGATAGGAAAAGAAACATAATGCAGGAAAGTAGAAGTTACCCCAGTATTCAGGAACTTTAGAAGTGGCTGGCTTGATCCCACAGTCTGTGGAATGGGTTTAAGCATCTGCTTTCAGTGGTGTCGAATTACTTCCATAGTTGATGTCATTGGTTTTGATAGAATGGAATCAGGATCTGGGCAGTTTCCTTTTAGGACTGCTTGACTTGAAGTTAAACCTGTGGGTAAGATTCAACCAATTTCTATAAAATGTATATATTGGCTTCTTGTCTAACTTATTTCATAAATAATGACAATATAAAGTCAAATAGCAGTTATCTAAAATAGATTTTCTACTGGATGACACCCAGTTTTGCCATTATAGAAACCGACAAAAGAGAACAAATGAAATGTACCAAAGATTAATGCAGCAATAAAAGTGTGCCAGAAACATCCTAATTTACTTCTTAAAAGCCCAAATGTTTAAGTGATAATGTGAAGGCAGAAACATACATCTTTGCTCTGCCCAAAGGCTGAGCCGTCTGTAGAGTAATAAGAGCTGACATTAATGACAAGGACTCACATTATTGAAGAAACCTCTCCAGGTGCTTTTCCCTGCATCAGAATGCTTTCATTTCAATATTGTATGGAAATGAAACTTAATAGGGAAAAGGAGATTTAGCAGGGTGTATTTGTCAACCTTGCTGTGATGTTCTTTGCGGCTTCATCTCCTGCCAGAGTCTCCCTTTGTTTTGTTTTGTTGCTTAGGCAAGTGTACATTTTCTCTTCCCAGAGAGTGTGTGGCTTCCTCTCTGGGCTTGTCGGGAACACCCCATCCACGAACCACATTTTCGCTTTGCCATGTTCTCTCTTCTTCCACCAGAATGAGGTGGAGTCTGAAGCTGTTTGGGGGAAATCATCTTCTGGTGTCCAGATGTTGTGAGCACTGCTTTTCCAAACCTTTGAACAAGAAGCAGAGAGCAAGCATGCAGAGTTGAGGCATATAACCTTCTAGATTTGCTTTTAATCTATTCTCTGAAGCAATGATGGCAGAGCATGTTCATTTTAACCTTAGTCATTAATCCCCCCTTGCCCCCCCTTTTACACAAATCCATACTTGGCCATAAACATGACTTGTTTTTTTTTTTTTTTTTTTTTTTTTTTTTTTTTTTTTTTTATTTATTTATTACCTTGGTTTTGTTTTGTTTTTCAATGTATTCTTGCAGTACTATTAATCTTTTCTTCCCCAAAGATTCCCACTACAGGGCCTCAGGTTACTGGTTGTGGCACCACAAAACCAGCTAAAGAAGAGGAATTCATTTCAGGGTCTAATATCGTTTCACCACTGAGTCTCTAAAATGCTGGCCTTTTTTTTTTTTCTTAAGCAAAGCCTGGAATCATTCGTACAAGTGGAGTTAACAGAACTCCAGTCTTTGAAAATGGAAAGCCTTTTTTTGTAGCAGTTCCTTAGATGCTCTGAAAGTACTCTCAGAAGAAATTCGTGGATGACACCTGAACGATGCCTGATAAGCAGGCCTTAAATAACTAAAAGGATGAACAGAAACACTCCCCCAGTAACTTGGAGATGATTTGATTTTGTAGTTGGCAGTGCGTGGTGCTCTTTCTCCTTTAAACATGACAAGTATCGAACCATCTCCTACAGTACAATTTAAGAACTATATGATGCGAGCCCTCAAGTTGGTGTATTCAGCAAAGGTTCTACTGATACTCTGAATTTCTTGTGGATGTACGTCTAGAAGATACGGTGAAAGTACACCATTAGCAACTTATAAGTAACATATTCCCTCAGCTTTATAGTAGTATATTGATACAAACAGCATGTACCTCCAGAGTAGGGAATTGCTACGACCTTTTAATATTGGAAAGAAATTTGAAGTTCATGTTTTAAAATAATACACAAATGCTTAGTTTCCTCGTTCTCACTTTTGAAAATCCCTAAATTAGAATGAGTTATGTTTGCAAAGTTTAGTCACGCTTGCAGTTGGACTGAGTTTTATCACATGAGCGGCTAGAATTTGAAAATTTTAATGAAGCACAAGTGGCTCTGTGAGAAAGGGCAGCTTGTTGGATTAGAAACGGAGAGACTGGCTTAGGAGGAAAAGAGATTAAAATTTCAAATCCCGTCTATGTGGCTGTACTTATAAGGAAATGATGAGAATGAGGAACTCAAGACAAACTATTTGATTTGATGAAAGAGTGACACAGTAGGAAAATGGGAGTATTTCCTACTCTTATTCAAAAAGAAGACACCAGTCTGCGTTGGTGGTATAGTGGTGAGCATAGCTGCCTTCCAAAAAGAAGTCACCTTCAATTTTCTAAATTCTAAACTCTAGGACAAAATGTTAAGCCTGTAAATAGGTGGAAATACAGGGGTAGTGATGCAGAGTGATGGTTGGCAGAATTTGAGGAAAGGGTATAAGTATGAAAGGTGTGCAGGGCATGAATTTGAGCATGGGGTTCCTGAGGCTACCTCTATTGCCCATGAAGACCTCACTCAACAAAGCAGAGGACAATAATCATCTCTATCATTTATTGAGTTTTGTCCTCAGTCAGTAACATTAAAAAAACGGGGTCCCCATAAAACAAGATTTGCACTTTGAATCTGTTCAAAGGGAAAAAAATGGCCAAAAGAGCTATGAATTTAGCAACATGTAAATTAATTTATATTGTATTAACTTTAATACTCTGCATATATATAAAAATTATTTGCAACACAGTATTTCATCTATTAACAAAGTGTGATGCATATAGGGAATTCAAAGTATTTCCACTACCCAGGGGTCCACAGCTCATAATTTAGGGATTATTGAATTACCTTCCAGGGGGCTTCCAGCTTTGAAATGCTATGAATCTATGTTCATAACAATAATTTAAAACAATTTTTTTCTAAGTTTTATTTCTTTATTTTGAGAGAGAGTGAGCATGAGCTGGGGAGGAACAAAAAGAAAGGGAGGGAGAGAATCCAAAGCAGGCTCTTCGCACCTGATGTCAGTGTGGAGCCTGGTGTGGGGCTCGATCTCACAAACTGCAAGATCTTGACCCAAGCTGAAATCAAGAGGCTGCCGCTTAACTGACTGAGCTGCTCAGGTGCCCCATAACAGTAATTTTTAAAGCATAAATTGCATTTGGTGTGTAAGTTTGGGGAGAACAGGAAAGTATGCAAGCATCTTTGAAAGTCTCCATTAAAATTTGTCAGGATAAAGTTTCAGTGTAACAGTGGAGCTTCCGTTATCTGGACAGCTCGCTTATGGGGATCACATCTTCTCAGCTGTGAGGTATAATGCTTAACCTGACAGTGAACCAAAGAGAGAGAGTTGGGCCAGTATCCCCAAACTTCCTCTTTCTACAAACTCTATCACATTAGAAAGCAGAAAAAATAGTTATACCTAATTTTCTTAAAAGAGTCTATCCCAAAAGTCTTTTACTGAATTTTATTTCAGTAACTAAAATTGAGATGAAGTCAAGGTTGGTCAAAGTAAAGGGGTAAGAAATCTGATTTCCAAGCTTTCAAGAAAATACTTCAAAGAACAGAACCCAGAGCCAGGTATTGTATTTTCCTCTAGAAAGACATTGAAAGCAGTCTCATTAAAGATAGTTTCGAGATGAAAAAGAAATCATGAGGTTACATGAGGTCAGAGAAGTTGGCTAGCCAAGAATGGTAAGACAGAGTTTAGTGCCAGATTGGAAGACCCTCTGTACTCACAACACACAGCTCTACTGCTGTAGCAAGATTAGTTTTAGATGCTTTTTCCATATTTCAACTAGACCTATTCAATAGATATTAATTTTTGGTTCACTTGAACTCACAAATGACTCCATAGATTACAGTATTCTATTGACATACATACACATACACACATATATATGTGTACATCCCGGACATTTCCTGTAATAAAATGTAAGCCATATTGAATCTATATTTCCTTCAATAAGCAATATTGAATCTATACTGTACACAGTATTAGTTTTAGCTTCAGTTTTTCAAGAGCAAAAAGAGGCACAGCTTTGTTCCCCTGGGTAATTTTTAGTAGCATTTTCAATATAATGAGTCTACCCTGAAACATGCTGCCCCCTCCTCCCTCACTACGATGAAGTCACAAATACAATATAAATTTAGGACTTCAATTCTGCTGGAAACTGCCAATTTCTAATCTATATTGAGATTGTTTTCTTTCAAGGTGTACTTCTGCCACATTCGAATATACCTGGGGGCACCTTAAGTCTGAATGGAGCATTGGCCATTGTCTGGTGCATAGCAGCCCACAAGCGAGAACATTCGAAAGGTCTGCCTCTAGCTAGAGTCTTTCTGGGACAGCTAACACAGAAGACTGTTTTCACTGCTCTCCCTCCCTACTCACAGGAAAAAGAATTTTATTTATGTGTTTATTTCAACATCCATTTTCCCTCTTTTTATCACCACTTCAGATGAGTTCTTTTGGTTAAAAAAAATGGATTGATGGGACAGTCATCGATACTCTCTCTGCCAGTGGCCACCTCATTAATTCCACAGCAGTGCTGCCTGTCTTCTTGCACTCTGCCCATGGCATTTATTATTTCCTCTGCTACTCCGTGCCGAACAAAGTGCTCTAGCACATGGAATAACACAAAAATTGGCTTTGTGGTCAAGGCTTCCACCTCTACCTGAAGATTTGTCTTCACCCCAATATGGTGCTGTTGGCAGGTCACCCATCACCCGCTTCTGTCTCCTTCCCAGAGGAAGCCAACCCTGTATTGCCTGGGGCCTTGGTTCTCTTTGCAGAAATGAGGCATTTGCCCAACATGACTTCACTCTTATTTCAGTGTGGCATCCAGCCTGGGTCTACACGCATGGCCCTCTCTGCAAATCAGAAGCTTAGTGTGAGGCATTTTGCTTGGTTGCAACAGTAGGTTGGCTCCTAAGGAGATCTTTCTGTTTTGGTGCCCAGCTGTAGGCGTCTCTATGATACAGACAGGGTGGGGCCTTCAGCAGAAAGTTACTGCGAAAAGGCTCTGGCACCTCAGGTATAATTGATTTTTTATGAGAGGTAGAGGCCGAGTTCATACCACATCCCCTGTGATGTCAGTCAAGCTCAGGAATATATGAAGACATGGGTGGAGGTTTCTGTGAATAAATCCCTTTAAGTCCCATTAAGTTAGGTACCTACTTTGTTCCGTTCTCAATAACCAGGGGATTCCTTGGATATTGACAGCCTTTCCAAGAATGCCCATCAATGGGGAGGTAACTTGGCTTTTAAGAAAAGTTGAGATGGAAAGAAGCAAATTGGCTCCATCCAACAATGGACTTCAACTGCTTATTCAATACGTGGGGTATTGTTCTCAGCATCCCAAGATGGGGACTCCCTTAGCAGGGTTACTACCCATGATTATAGATTTACGTGTCACCTCAAACCAGGCTAGGTGCTAAGGGTTCTGCCACTTCAAAGCTGTGTGTCTCCCTTTGGCAAGGCCTGTTTTTATGGTTTCTGGCTTACTCCAATCCAGGCTATGAAGAGGAGCCCCCAGTTCCACTCAAGGCCCACTTGGCTGGCACCATTGGGAGCATCCACCAGATACTCTGAAATGGTTGCCAAGGTAGCAGGGAGCAAAGATGTCTACGCTGGACCATCCCAGCACTTGGTGCAGGCTGAAACAAGTCTGCCCCATTTTATATAAATACTTAGACAGGCATGAAATGGATTTTCTGGATGTCTGGCTTTTCTTTCTATTGGCTTCTGTCTTCATTTTTGCTGCTGCTTCCTTTTTATTTATTTTTTTCTTTCTGCTTTTTTTTTTTTTCTTTTACTCTTGCTACTTCTGATCCAACCAGGTAGCAATGCATTTTCCAGGGTGCCTTTTAAAATAGTTTCTTCCCTAGTCTATTTAGAAGAAAGGAAAGCTATTTCAGCCTGTTAGGGTAAAAAAAAATTTTTTTTTTAAACAACGTTCCCTTCGCATTTTTTAAAGTTCGATGATGATTCCTTGCCTTTGATAGAATTTACCTAATGTAGAAACTTACTGGGTTACAAATGGTAAACTGGGCAGCTCCCTCTTTCCCTCCCTATTTGGTTAATAAAGAAGTTTCTAGCCCTTCTGATTGCTCCCCTTTCACACACTGCCCTTCTGGCCATCTGAAACCACATAGAAACACTGACAAGAGAGATGTGAGCCTCACTGCTCTCAGGGCCTGGTTGATGCCAGCTGACCATAAGCTACTTTCCCACCCCACCACTGCCCAAACACACTTTTTGGGAACACCCAGCCTTTTGGTGCTGGTCTTTATCTTTCAAATGGGGGCAAGGTAATCTGCTCAGGTCTTTGTGTGGTGGGTGCTCCCGCACCAGAAATGCAGTTTAACGAAGAACAGAACTTCTGACGTTGGGATGTCAGGTCTGCGGACTGCAAAACACAGAGATTAACACCAGCAAAGAAGCGCTTGTCTGGACTTGGGAGAGCAAGTACCTCACTGTAGGGGATACGGCCTGAGATGGAACTTAATGGCTTCCCTGAAAAATGTTTAAAAATGCATGTGGCTCGATTCCATGTTAGCACTGCGGCAGTCAAAATAAACTGGACCTGTCAGGGACCAGTGCTTGGAGAGAGTGTTATGAATAGACTTATTTTGTGAAGTTGTCACTTGACACGCCCAGAAAAACCAACCAAGGGTACCGTCGGCTCCCTCGGCGTTGATTTTGGTTAAATCCCTCCCTCGAATGACCTCCATTCAATTTGGCTAGTTATGTGAGTTTTGTTGCTTTTTCCTAGTTTTCTGGAAAAGAAATTTAAGACGGGGGCTACGTAGATGTTGCCCACCGTGCGGAAGAGTTAAACATGCTGGTAAAAACCACCCCTGGCTTACTGAGCGCACCCCGCTGGCTTCTGAATGAAAGCCTTGTTACCTGGAAGTGTTTTCAAGATGAAGTTTGGCATTAACCTGTGAAGCCAAGGGAAAGAATCGGCCCTTTCACACACAGCGGCCAGTGTCCCACATGTACCCTGAGGTCTGGTTTAGTACAGCAGCCCTCGCTGAGGCTGCGCCCTTTCAGAGGCGATAGTTACCCCTGATTCCATGGACGGAAGGACTAGCCTGCCTTCTAGCTCAGCTCAGCCCAGCAAAGATCCCAAATGGTGAGCAGCCGCCTGCCTGCCCTCCGAGAGTCTACCCTAATGACATGGGTAATGCTGGGTTTTGTGTGTTTAAAAAAAAAAAGAAAAAAGATGTGCAGCACATGTTCTTTTCCCCCTTGGCAAATAGCCACTTTGCCAGGCCGCCAAGCCTCACCTGATTTATAGGCCTACTGCCACAAATCCTGATTTCTAGAGTTAGAATGAGAACCAGATCCTGACCCACAAAGCCAAGGCCAGATGCTTGGCACTGTAGGCATAGCCTCCCTGGGGAAACCCAACCCACCACGCGGTCCAGACAGCCAGGCCTGTATTCAGCCTGCGGTGGCCACCGATAGAGTCGTCAGACAGGTTAGCATCATCTCTCAGGGTTAAAAGGTATTGGGGGTTCTCTGTGGCCCAGGCTAAAGGGGGGGGAATAACCTATTTCATTTTATTTTTTTTTTCCAGTTCTCTCAGGCCAGGCACACCACAGCCCTTTGAAACGATCTGTGTCCCTTACCCCACCCATGAATGTGCCAAACCAGCCTCTAGGACATGGATGGATGTCTCATGAGGACTTACGAGCTAGAGGACCCCAGTGCCTCCCATCCGATCATGCCCCCCTGTCTCCACAAAGCAGTGTAGCCTCTTCAGGAAGTGGTGGGAGTGAACACTTAGAAGATCAGAACACTGCTCGTAACACATTCCAAGAAGAAGGTAGTGGTATGAAAGGTGAGTGACTGAACGAGAAACCACTGGGAACGGAGTCCGTCCCTTTGTTTGGAGTTAGAAGGGTGAAAAGAGAGGTAGGTAGTGAGCAAGAGAACAGCCCCGCCCCCTCTCCAGGCTTCTGCATTGGACCCATCCCTTGCAGAGCCTCAGGGTTGACCATTCCTGGGATTCCCCTTCCTGGGAAGCCTGGGAAGCAGGAGCCAAAGCAAGAGAGGTCAACACTTTTTTTTTTTTTTTTTTTTAATGCAGGGACTTGTAGGCAATTAAATGAGTCACAGCTAACGGTGACAGGTCTACTGTTTGCACGTACATTCCTCAGCCTGCCCTGTTTGTAAAGGCGCTCAGCTATTCCAACCTTTTACCTCCTTGCGTGGCCAGGGAACCGTCAATAATTTAGCAAAACAAACCACAGTACCTTTTTTTTATTTTTTTTTAGTCTCTCTTAATGCAGAATCGTAGTAGTGTTTCCTTTCTCTCTCCCTTTTCCTTTGATATCCAAAGAAACTTTTAAACCCTTTTCTCTGCATCTGTTTAAGGGACATGAAAAAAATACCACTGAGAATCTCTGACAGTGTTTTAAGCCTGATAACAGATTTGCATACAGGTGATAAAGGCCTTTTTGTGCAGCATAAATAAATGTTTGTACATTGCCCTGTAAATCTGTCCTCTTGTTAGATACTCATCAGGAGATAGAGAATTTCCAAATTACCTGTGATAGGCTCAAAGAGGATACGTGCATTTTGTATTTTTAGATGCTAAGTTGTTCAAGGTCTGGGAAGTCCTTAGGGAAGGATGCTCATCAGGGACGCTAATAACAATTTTCGATGGAGGAACAATAACCAGCCATTCTTCTGGAAATATAGTGCTGGGGCGGGGGGTGGCTCTTGGAGCGCCCTCTTTGCTGGCATCCATGGTGCTAAGGTTTGTGTCTCTGACCTTCCCCCCAAGAAGGGGGGACAGTGTTAACACAGAAGGCTGTCTACCAGAGTCCCCTCGCCGCCATGACAGTATGGCACAGAAAGATGCCCACGACCACCCAGGGGCGGGCTGTGAGAGAGCACCAGGCTGAAACATGGAGCCTGTCCACTAGGGGAATGAAGTGCATTCCTTGAACATTCCTCTCCCTCAGCCGCAGGCCTGTGGGCTCCCCAAGCCACCCCCACCCCGTGATGAGTGCCCAGAGTGAGTGGGATGTGTCTTGATGCTTTCTTCTGCAGATACAAGTGGGTCTTTAAAGGTGTTTAACAGGCAGCACAAACAATGGCTCATTTTGGCATGGAGGGGATGCGTGTCCTCTTTCTCTTTCACAGTTTTCAAGGGAACGTGTCATAATTTTGGAGATGTAGCAAAACTCACTTCTGAGTCCACGCTACGTGGTTATGGGCTCAAGCGGCTGAGCCCCAGGTGACGGGTGGCAGGTGAGGCTCAGCCAGGCTTTAGGTAAGCCTGAAGGACATCTGTCACTGGGGCACCCGAGCACCTGAGGGACCAAGGGAGGCAGGTCAGCCACTGTTCTGGACTAGCTTCTTCCCAGGCGAAGTGGAGTGTCTGGGCGGCATTTTTCTGAGAAAGCAGATGTGCTATTCTAATTGGTAACTGTGGGAAGGAGGCCTTGGCCTTTGTGCTCAAGGGCGAGGAGGGTCCTGTGGGAAAGCTCTTCTCAGGATACAGACCTCTCCCAGAGAGGAATGCTGGTCCTGTCTGGTTATAAGAGGTTTGCTTTCTTTTCTTTTTCTTTCTTCCTTTTACTTACTTTCCTTCCTTCCTTCCTCCCTTTCTTTCCACCTTCAACATTCTCCCAAAGTAGGTAAAGGTATGCTGTGTGCTGTCATGTTGAGGTGAGAAAAGAATGATGAGAGCATTCTTTTAATGTTTTTATTTATTTTTGAGAGAGAGAGAGTACGCGAGTAGGTGAGGGGCAAAGAGAGAGGGAGACACAGAATCTGAAGCAGGCTCCAGGCTCTGAGCTATCCTGATGCAGGGCTTGAACTCACGAACCATGAGATCATGACCTGAGCTGAGGTCGGATGCTTAACTGACTGAGCCACCCAGGTGCCCTGCAAGCATGCTTTTAAAGAGAAATGAATGAGAGAAAAACCTGAATACATTTCTTTTCTTTTCTTTTCTTTTTTAGGAGTAGAAATTTAATTTAATTTATTTTTTTACAAATAGTTTATTGTCAAATTAGTTTCCACATAACACTCAGTGCTCATCCCCACAAGTGCCCTCCTAGAAAAACCTGAATACATTTCTTACAGCTGCATTAGAATAAAAGCCAAAATCAAAGTTCAAGGAATATCCCATATATAAGTTTCTTCTATTCTTTTCTTCAGAATTGATAAGAATTGTCTCCTCAGAGATTCTTCAGTCAGAAAGCGAACCAGATAAGCTCTTCTATCCAAGAGTTTCTTTATAGGCCTAAGGGATATGGCCAGAAAACAAGCTATTTGATGACCAGACAAACCAGTGAACTCTTTACTATGTATATCCACCTTCTGCTGACCTATTGAACTGCTTGCTCCCAACGAATTGATTTGGGATTCAAAATATAAAGTTCATAGCAAAGCAAAGTGCAAAATATATTTGAAAGAAGACATGAGAAACATTGAAGGATTCTGTTTGTGGGATAAGTATATTGGCAGTTCAGCTGATAGGTCAAGCAGTAGACATGTCCATACCCCAAAACAGTTAAGCATCCAGAGTTGGGGGCCAAAAGCCACCTCCTGGCAATGCCTGGAGAGGTCTTCTCAAGAAGGCCACTGCTCAACTCTGTCAGCAGAGACTATGCAGGATGGCCTCCCAGGATGCACCCAGGAAGCAGCCCTCACCACACCCAGCCAAAGAGGTTGTCCCTGGATTCCCACCTCCAAGAGCGGGCACCCGTTTTAAGTTCCAAATTAATTCATGCTTTCTGGGAAATGAAATATGAATTCTAAGGAAGTGCTTCTAAAAAGAGCCAGCTCTTCCTCTTGAATCCACATCTCTTTCTTGGGACCAGGCCCTCTGGCAGAATTATTGGCCCTTGGGGGCTTCTTTCCGGTCCACCTCGGGATGCCATCACTGAATTGCTCTTTTCCTACATTTTTTTAAGAAAACCTAGTTTACAAAAACAACAAGGTATCTGTAGTCGAATTTGGAGGCGTTCCAAATCTCCAGAAGATGCATGTCAGCCCTCCCCTACACCTTGGGAAAAGAATAAAAAGTCACCATAATTGAGCTGGATTTAGTATGAATTCATCTTTCTTGCCAACAGCTCTGCATACCTTGCTGAAACACTGTTCATCTCTTCCTTCCTTCTCATCTGGACAACCTGCCAGGTTCGGCTACAAACTGTCCCTTAGGAATGTGCCTCTTGGGTCAAAAGTGTGAAATAAAGCTCACGGCCCAGCATTCTTCTTTTTAAGATTTTCACAGACATTGATCTCTCCCTCTTTTGTCTTGGTGTCAGCACGCCCTGTCAGGGATCGTCACTAAGTTCTCTCCCAAGTAGACCAACTTGTGCTCTCAGAGGATTAACATCATCTGCCTGCTTTGCTTTGTTTTTCCTTTTATAGTAAATACCCATCCTGAAGATGTAAGTCAGCTCCAAAGCACAGATTGGATGTCCCTCAGGGTAGGGATCTCAGACTAATCTCAGGCTAAACCAAGAGTGGGATTAGCTACTCCAGGAGCAATTAATGAACAGAAGTGGGAAACAACAGGAATATGAGAGTTTCCCCTCTTCACATGCCCCGTGGAGGCTACTGGTTTTACATGTTTGGATCAGATATCCTGATTGTGGTTTCTAAATTCAGTTGTCCTTGTTTGCAAAAACGTCACTGTAACGTTTCCCAGGGGAAGAATCCCAGATTCATGATTCCCGAGTCGATACTCAATTATAATATCCTCCTTCCCCTCGGCATCAACATGAGTGGAATGTGCTCTCTTACCTTTTCTCTCACGCAAAGCCTTCAGGTGAGAGGAAAAAAAGACTTTCCCACAATTTCCTGAAAGGAGGAGAGAATATAGAAGAGCAGAAGTCCATTGATGGAGGAAGCACATCTGCCCCTCATATTAGCATCATGTCATCAGAAATGATGCATAGACACAACACCCAAAGACTTCGCAAAAGGCCAGCACTGCTGATGAGTGATGTGGCTGTGTGCTATGGGAGCAGAAAGGAAGGAAGACTTAATAAATAGGTTTTACTTTAGTCCTCATCAAGTCAGTTGACTTTTAAGCACCTGCTGAGAGAGGCTTGGGGCTAGTTACTGGGGAGACAGAGAAAAAAAGAGGCTGTACCTGCCTCAGGGGGGTCCCTGTCACAGGAACAATAAACAGGTACCTGATGCAGGTGTACGGCTATGAAAATCTCTTATCTTCAGAGACTTGAGCTGGGTCAGGACAGGCACCAAGGAGGAACCTAATACAAAGTGGAGAGAAGTCAAGGAAAGTTCCTGAGGAGGGCAGGCCTGGAGCTGAGTCTTGAAGCGTGATTAACGTTAGCCAAATCTATAAGGTGAGGGAAGGGTGTTCTGCGCAGAGGGGAAAGAATGCATGAAAGCATGGTGATGGGACAGATTGACTGAACGCCCCTATGGCTCGAGTGTCAAAGGCACATGGGAAAGAAGTCTGGAGAGGGGAAAAGCAGATGCTAGGCTTTGTGAAAGATTTGACGTTTATAGAAGCTGTTGAAGGCATTTAGTAGCAGAGCGACCTGCTTACATTTGCTTATTAGAAATCAGACCCTAGCAGAAGTGTCAGGGTGACATGGAGAAGGGGACAAGAGGCAGGGGATATTTTAGTGACTGAGGAGGAAAATGAGGTGGGTCCAAGGCAGGCAGCAGCGAGAGGATTCAAAGGAGTATGTCTGCGTGGTCTCCATGAGGTAGAGTTGAGAGAGCATGGAACTGAATGTGCACTACTTAAATGTCGATGGTGCAGGAACAGGAGGTATTTAGGACAATGTCCAGGTTTCTGCCTGGGACAGCTGGGTAGCCCATGGTGTCATCCAAAGCAAAGAGCATATAGAAGAAACAGATTGAGGGTCATTGTGAAGAGTATGGGAACCTATAGAACTTTCCAGTGGAGGTGTGCCAACACCACAGTGCACCATCTTCTTCCCTGGCCCAGCCTCCCTAAGCCCTGCCTCCCCTCCTCACATGCACAGGTTAAGCATTCCGCCTACCTGTAGGGAAGCTCACATGGAGAACTCCAGTCCAGATTTCTGGCTAGCAAGGCTCATAGCTTTGGGCTTCTAAGAGTGAGAGGCTCTATGACTTTCTCATTGCAACTGTCAGTGTGAGAGGGGTAGAGGTTGGGGTGTTTCTCTTGATAGGAGCTCCAGCCTTGCCATAATGGGTAACATTGACTGGGTTGACTTATGATGTGTGGCTGTTATATTAGTACAAAACATGGAGGTAATTGAAACTGTTACATTGTTTGTATACAATCCTGTGGCTTCAGGAACCATGATAGAAACACAGCAGTTAAGAGTGGACGGGACTGGGGACTGTGAAAATAGGCTTGGTTGCCTTTTCTAGAGAGTCTTTCTTAGATGAAACTTAAGTAAACTTTTTTTCTCTGCAGCAAAGGAAATATATTGCCTATTCTGAAGGACCCAGTTGTGGGGTTTTGAGTTATTTTTGAAATGTAAATCTCTGAACTTCTGCCGGTCTTAGAATGAGATTAGAAAAATTATTGAGAAGTATGATCCTCTTTAAGACAAAGAAACCCTGACAGCAACCTCTGTGAGCAAGGTTGTGAATACAGCATTTCTGAGGGTCATAAAGTTGTGACAGAGTGGGAGGTGGTTGGGACGCTTTTCAACATGGCTGCCAGGGGAACAAGCCACTATTTTCTGAATGTTGACTTTCTAGATGCTGTCTTGAATTCGTCTACCTTCAAGGCCAGGAGTTAGTAAATTTACTTCACTTTCTTTATTCCCAAATGCCAGCATATAGCCTGCATGGATGGACAGGTCCTAATGGGCTCAGATCACGTCCCCTCTTCTAAGGCAGACCGAAGCCTCCTTGTCCTTGAAGAGCAAATTTCCAGGATTCCCCCAACTTCTAAGGGTCATGAGTCTTTTAACCGCCATTCTTGGCCAAGCACGTGTCTTCTGCTGCAGTGCTTTCAGAACTGTGCGGGCATGCAGAGGGCAACTTTCCACGTGGAACCCAGCCGCTGTTTAACGATGCAATGCGAGCTGCCTGTGGAACACCACTTATGAATGTCATCGCTAATGGAAACTTTGAGAAATTGAGTCCCTGTATTTGTATCCAAACCATCTAAGTGGGTATTTCACTCAACCTGTTTCTTCACAGAGCCACACGTACCCTCCATCTGCCTGGAACCCCTCCCGGAGGGGACACCATGCACACTTCCCAGGATCAAGGAGCAGCGTGCTCACAGTTCACAAGAACCATAGACCAAGGCGCCTTTGCTCAGAGGCTGGAACAGCACTGGGCTGCTCATTCTGCTCTGGCCAGAAAGAGACAGGCTTCAGTAATATCAATGCTGTTCCTAGGCTTCTGCTTTGGATTTGAAAGGGATCTTTCCCCCTCTCACTTGAGCACGGAAGAGTTAGTCTCTTCTTACCCACCTCAGTTGGCTTTCTTCTCTCCCTCAAAGACCAAGGATGCAGTTTTGTCCTGGGAAGAGAGAGAGTTGTTTGGGATTAGCCTGGCTCTCTGTGGCAAGTGGGAGTTTCTCTTCTGTCTGCAGGTGCCAGGACCTCCACAGGTGAGGTTCCTTGTGGAAACCAAGGCTGTTCATGTTTCTCTCTTCCAGGGACGTTTTACTCCCTGCCCTTTATGATGCTTCCCATATCGGGCCCTTCTGCAGTACTGGTTCCATCTTTCAATCTTGTGGAGCCTCTGTGTTTGTGAGGCAGGTTCTGCATGGCCTGTTGAGTGGTATTTGCAGCCATCCCAGCAGCAAATATTTGAAAAAAGCAGCTCAAGTTCTACTTGGAGCCCAGCTTCTGTGTGAGCTATTGTGTGCACCACAACACTTCTTTGTGGCTGGTTTGTCCAAACTCTAAAATCAGCATAATTGGAAATTGATCCCATTGGTAAAGACTGTCAGGTAAACACAGAGCATGGAAAAGATGAGTGCAGCGCTATTCTCAAAAATGGCCTTGTGAAGATAAACCACTATGGATTGCAGCAAGATCTAGAAGGAGGTTTATGAAGGATGGACATTGTGCATGGGAGCCACAATCTGCACATGGTACTTTCTCCTAGAAACCTCCTACCCCTCGGCTTTCTCTTCCCAATTTTCTTCATGGGCTTCTCCTCTCACACCTTCTGCTAAAAGCCTCATGATCTCAGGGCTCCATCTTCCTGTTCTCATTCCATGCTCTTTCCCTAAGTGACCTCACCCACTTCCATGGCTTCAAACCACCACCATGTGCTGCTGACAAATTCTCCGGCTCAGACCTCACTTCAGAGATCTTTCCAGTTGACTTCTCCACCTGGAGAGAGTGGAGGCAGTAACACTCAGCTGACATGAAGTGGAGCTCACCATCTCTCCCCTGTCACCCCAAACCTGCTGCTCCCCTATACTTTGTCTTCCCAAGCTTGAATCAGAATAACCACCAGTCTCCCTCATATTCCCAATTCCCAGATCATCAAGCTTTCCTTCTCCTCACCACTGCCCTTCTAAGCCATCTCCAAGGGCTTCGGCTCATCTCCCAGCCTCCACTCCCACATCCCCCAGTCCAGGCTTTACACTGACAGCCATCATCTTTCGAACATACTCATCCAATTGTGCCTATGCTGCTCACATTTCAGCAGTTCCTCATCACCCAAAGATGAGGTCTACTCTCCTTGTTTTCAGCATTATAGATCTCAATCATTGGACCCCTGCCTATTTGTCCCACCTTGTTATATACTAGCCATTCTCTATCATTCACCCAAGTGCTTGCTCAGCCCCAAAGGTTCTCCTGGCTTGGTGCTTTGCTAATATGCTGTTCCTGCTTCCTGAGATGGCTTCCTCAGTAGGTCTGCCCGGTGATTCCAGGACTTCCAGAAGCTACCCCTTACTCCCCAGGGCAAACCAGAATGCACATTGTTCTGTGCCTGCCTAGAACCCTGAGTTGATTTAGCACTTGTCCTGAAACTATTATAAATGTTTTGTGTGAGTCAGCTATTTTCTTTGGATTAAAAGTTCCTTGGTGGCAGGGACATGCATGGCCCCCACAGCAAACATTCAAAATGTTGAGCAAATATCAGGATGCCCACACTTGCCAAGGAAGTCAAGCCAGCATACAGCAAAAGCATCTTAATCTTTCCCACACTGCCTAAGAGAGTGACTTTCTAGTCTGGGATCTCCATTGGCACGTCGATCAGAAGCAGCCCAGATGAAGCTAAATGGCTGTGTGCCAGCCAGAGGTGGGAACCCAGGAGGCATGCATGCCATCAATCATGTACCAGCTCCCACAGAAAACACCCCTGCTTGTCTTTGTCTCTCAACCATAGCCACAGCTTCGCAGAATGAAAAAAAAAAATATCTGAGGTTATGTGAGGTGGTTCTTAGCTTTGCATCCAACCCTGTGGCACCTGGACCACAAGAAAGGACCTGAACTTTTAGTTCGACTCTGCCTCTGGGTAACATCTTCACAGAATCTAGCATCCAAGTCATTGGAATTCCTGGCTTGGGAGGCGTGAAATGGTCCAGGTGCTCTCACTTTACTGGTTTATTTCCCTCCTCGTGGAGTTTTTTGTTTTAATTCCTGGCAAAGGAAGGTACCTTTTCTCCAACCAGAGGATGAAAGATTAGTAGGCTATGTTCTTAAGAACTGGGATTTCTTCTTCTTTGGTCATCAGTTCATGTTTCAAGAAGGAGAGCTCTTCAAGCACACAACACTGAGCTAGGCACTGACACCCACTTGCTATACAAGCAGAGTCAACATGTGCCTGCCTCAAGGAACATATGGCCAATCGGAGCTTACATTTCCCAGGAACATTATCTAGAGGTAACTTCTCAGGAAGGCCTGACTCACCATGTTATGTAGGAACCTTTTGTAGGAAGACAATTCCCAATGACCTGCGTTTTAACTATACAGGTGAGAGGGTCTTCCAGCCCTCAAATAGAAATTCTAGTTGTCAGATCTTTTGTGGAAAGGAATCTAGTATTGATTAGAGTATTCGTCTTGCAAAGCCCAGACTTTCACCTCTTTCTCCCCCAACTCTTAAAACCCTATATTGTCCTTTTGGCTTATAAATGACCCAGTTTACAACAATTTAGTAGCTGAGAACTCTGTTTTATCTTTGGTGGATTTTGCATGACTAAACTGTAGGGCACCCAGTGAAAATCTGGCCCATGAGATGCTCCATAATCTCTGGGACAGATTTTGCCCAAGTGTGCCTTGGGGTTACTCAGACTTCTCTGAATCATGATCATTGAGTTTTCTGGGCAGCAGCTTGGGCCTTTTCAAAGTAGCAAACATGAATCCTGGTGCCAAAGTTGTTAACAAGTCATTGGCCCAAAAGCCGGAGCTGTAGTTATTTGCTGCTCGCTCTGCAGAAGTATTAGCATTGTTTCAGCAACAACAAGACATGGTGGAGAACAAAGTCTGGTAAAATAGGTCCAGGATGTCACAGAAGGGACAGCACCAGAGCTGGCAGGGTCTGGACTCTGCCGAACCAGTTTGGGTCGAGGAGAATATAAGGGGTTGGTACTGTGTGCCTGAGGAAGCCTTGTCTCTCTGTGGTTACTGATGATCCCAGAGGGACCCTCCGCTTGTCACAATAGAATGAAGGGCCTCCAAGCACAAAATCAAGTGATTTCTTGCCTGAGATGACAGAGTTTGTTCTTAACATGGCGTGGGATATCCAATTCTGTTTCCCTAGAAGTTCCCCTTCTTTGGCCTTCATGTTACTGCACATCAAGAAGTGACCTCCCCAGGGCTACCCTCCCCTTGTATCTTTGAGTTTCAGGAACATCCCATACCCCCTTTCCGTAAGCCTATGTTTGGTTCCCCCGGGGCGGGGGTGGGGCAGGGCCTGATTTCAGCATAGGCCAGGTTTCTTTAATCAATCCCAGTTAACTACTTTAAAAATTTTTAATTGGAAGGTTCCCACTGACTCTGGAGTATTTGTCAGTGCCTCAGAATAAAGCAGTTGGCAATAGACAGTGTCTTGTAATCAACATGGTTAGTAATGGATAATACTTTATAGGAAACATGAATAATATTTACCCAGTACGTCAACATTTCTAAGTACTTTGCCGTCATTGTTTACCCAGCCCTAGCACTGACGGGCTATTTGGCCCTCATCTCGCGAGAAGTCGATACGATGTAGGTAAAAGCTAGGAATCGGGAGGTCTGGTTCTAGTTCCCAGTTCACCACATACTTGCTCCGTAACCTAGACTTAATGACTTAATTTTGCCATCTGTAAAATGAGCAAGGAGTGGATTCTAGAATCTACTAGCTGATTCTAGAGATGTCTCAAAGATCTTATCAGCTCAAAAACTCTAAGAGAGCATGGGCAAGTGCTTTGTTCTGGTTGTACTTAGCAAGGTGATAATTCTCATGAATTCTGATACAGTTTCTATTTAATTTTCCCAACTCTAGAGTCCCAGATTTGGGCTTATTTCAGATATGCTTTGGAATTTCTATTGTCCTATTGTCTAGCCAGTCTCTGGGCCCTTCCAGTCCTGGTACCTTTGTCGTCAATATTCAAGAAAAAGGTTAGGAACACATCCAGATACATTCCATAACTTGGAGAAGAGGTCAGCAGTCGCGCTCGCGCACCTCCCCCCCCCCCCCCCACACACACACAAGTGATAGTTTGGAGTCTGATGCCCTAATTCGCACTGGAGCAGGAAGGCAGAAGAAAGATTAGGCTAAGAATGACAACAGCCCCACCCATGGAGCCCTGCAGTTGCCTGGTTGACCTATCGCTGTGGAAAGCAGAGGAAACAGCATGTGAAGAGCTACACTGAACCTAGAAAGACGTTTTCTTTGAGATGAAGACTCATCATATGTAGTTTTAGCATTCTAAGTCAGTAATGAAGTAGTCTGACCAAAGCAGTGGTTCCTTGGCATGTTTTTGGTCATGAACCCCTCTGAGAATCTTATGGAAACTATGGATGCCTTCTGCCCAGAAAAATAAACATATTTACAAATTGGGATATAATTTTAAGGAATTTCCTATATGCCCTGAAGCCCACAGACCCCAGTTAACAACCCCTAGTCTAAAGTAGATTAAGGGAACCCAACAGCAAGAATATCAGGGCAAGACCAAGATTTTGAAGTCCAGAATTTGCTGCCAAAATTGAATTGAACGAATAGTAACATACAGGGTTTTTTTTTTTTCTTTTTTTTTCTTCCCCTCTGGCCATCACTTTCCTTTCCTTTCTCTACTCCCATATCTTTCGTCATCTCTTCTCGTTCCCTTTCAATTTCTCTCCCCATCTCTTGCGCATCTTGCACCACAGATGTTCCAGCCTGGTTAAAAAGCCTCCGCCTGCACAAATATGCCGCGCTTTTCTCCCAGATGACCTATGAGGAAATGATGGCCCTCACTGAGTGCCAGCTGGAGGCTCAGGTAAGTGCTTCAGGCGACCGTCCCCTGAGAAGCTGCCCCAGGTGGAACCTGAAGCTGAAGCCCAAGACAGACCTTGTTTGGACCCATACCTATACCCACCCAGTAGCTTGCCTTATTCTAGGAACTGTCAGGTGCTGGCCAGCATTGCATGGTGAGTAAGGCTGGGTTCTTGCCTTCAGGGTCCTGTAGGAGATGGGGACCAGCAGGTAACTAAATGAGACTCAGTGAGAAAGAGTATTATGAAAAAGGTATGACCTAGGTGCACGCTCTACGTTCAAGGTGCCAGGGAGGAATCAGTGGAGTGGCCTAGAAGTAATATTTGACCAAGGCCTCAAAGAGTCTGTGTCCCTGCTTTTGCTTTCCTTGCCCTGTCCCTCCATCTGTCCAGCTAGGGTTTGTTTGGACAATGACAAATTGGCTGTCGGTTGTCCAGTCTCGTTTTCAAATCAGCTAAATTTTAGTAGTTAATGAGTCAAAGCACCAAGTCATGCCTCAGACATTCCCCAACACAAAGCATTTTCAGACTGGACTCAGCTGAGATTGGAGTAAGTTGTACAAAATCCTTTCTCTTTCTTCTAACTACCTTGAATAATGTGGGATAGTCGTAGAGAATGAAATTACTCCAAGGCTCAGATTTCATTTCTCTATGTTTGCCCATAAAAGAACAAAGTTCTCCCTTCCTTCTAAGGCATCTTTCCCCAAGTGTGGATACCAAAGGCTAGGCCGTCAATAGACACTCCCCCCCAAAACTAAGCATGCTTCGTACCATGCTGTGCTCGAGTAAATAAATCTGACCAATGTCTTTGTTTCCCTTGCTTAAAATGCCATTTGCATGTTTCTAATTGACCTCAGTTTTCCTTTGAGCAATGATTTAAAAGAATTAATGGTCTGAACAAGCTAACAGTATTTCCCTTGCAGGAAGAGGAGATTGTACCATTTGGGGCAGGACTGCTCTGGACACATACCTCCCAGCTCATGCTGGTTTCCCATTGCATATTCAGTACCCTCAGTTAACCTCTGCAGGCCTGGCTGAATACCAGTATTGAGAAACAAGACAAAGCCCAAAGGCACTGCACATTCTCAGAGGATGAAAGGCACTAATTTCAACTTCCTAACACTTCTCCTGCTGCTTTTTAGATCTTGATTGCTCCTTGAGATCCCAGGGGTTGATGAAAGCTACTTCTAAGAGCATTTTTTATGTTTGGGGTCAGAGTTGAGGGGAAAAAAACTAAGTCCTCAGTTACTGACTGGAGAAAACAAAAACAAAAACCAAAAAACAAACAAGAAATAATTGACAGAGAGGGCTAAGCCAGAGGCCAGCACAAACTTTTCAGAGTAATTTAATTCACTTGAACCCAAAGTCAAGGTAAACAGAAATCTGCCCCCTAGCACTTCATCTTAGAGAGTGAGTTCAGTTGTCATTTGAATGTTAATATCTCTGAAGGAGAGGTCTCTGGTGTGCCCCCTCTTTTCCTTCTTTAAGAGGAATCCTATGACTAGTTGCAGGAAGTCACCAGAAGTTTGTATTAGAGACCTGACTTAAGAAAGGATCTTCTGCTCAGAAATATGCAGTATGTGTCGTCAACAAGTGTTTAAATACATCTGTAGGCTCTGCATTGCACACAGTTAAGACAAAATCCACAGCCCTAACTGTGAATCCTAATCATTTAGCTGAAGTGATGACTAAACTATAGTTTTACGTTCTGTCCTACTCTGGTTTTCCTTATGGAGACCAAAGATGACCTGCAAACTGCCAAAAATTGCCCTGTGTTATAGGACACACAGTGAGAATTGTACCAGCCGTCCCATGTTCTTGAGTTGGGAAAACCTAGGAAAGGTTTGAGAAAACAGTGAAGATCTGGATGGGATTCGAACCTTCAGGCAAACTGAGGGGCTGAAATGATAAAATACGGAGAAGAGGGTGTATGACTTTAAAATGATCCTTTGCAACTGTGAAGACATTTCATGCTGGGTGGGTAATTGCCTATTCTAGCCCCCTCTCTCCTCTCCTAAAGGTCGCCACCAAAGGACACAGGCAAATGGGTAGACAGATGTAGTGAAAACATTTAGTAAGGAGAGGTTTTATGACAATGAGTACTGAAGAGAGAGACAAATGGATACTTACTAGTCTGCAAATGTAGGAACCAAGATGACAGTAAATAGCCTCCAAGAGTCTCTAAACTGGTTCTTAAAAATATATCTTTAAATGCAACTTTTGTTTAATTACAGAATGTTACCAAAGGTGCAAGACACAAAATTGTCATCAGTATTCAGAAACTAAAAGAAAGACAAAACCTCCTGAAGTCTTTGGAAAGGGTAAGTTATCCCCAGGTGAAGGCACATCTCCACCTTCATCACAGGGAAATTCTCAGTTGAAGGTGTCCCCAGCAGACCTTACAGAGTGTATCCCTTGTTTCCCTACCAGAGGCAGAAAAACATGAAAGGATTTTCAGGTGAACTGTCCTGGTCCCCCATGCTTCTGGGTAACCTGACTGCTGAAATGTACTTATTCCCTGGGTTGAGGCAGCCTGTGACTGGCCATCCCGGAAACTCCCGGTTCAGTAGAGAGAATGAAAATCATTTCGCTGATAAGCACCTATCAGCTGCTACTGTCCCTTTTTGTTTGTTGCTTAAACAAGTTCTCTTCCTGTCTTTGTATCCGGACATCACCCTGGTAATGATATTTTTAGGACGTGGTGGCTTTATGATTTCATCTGAGGTGTAGAGGAGAGCAGGCCTGTTCCTGGGCTGCCCTCTGCCCCAAGTGGGGATTCTTGTGCATTGCTGATGGGAGGGGGTCGGGACTGGTGGGTGGAAAGTTCTGTAGGGATGTGCCACCTGCAGCGCCTGAGTGGTGAGGTCTCTAGAGTGTCCAGGCTGCCTTTGGAAGGAAACAAAGTATTGAGAGAGGAAGGGCTAATGCAGGTTTTGAGAACATAAACATTTGAATGCAGTGAGAGGGGTTTTTTTAATATATAAAACTGGGGGGCACCCGGGTGTCTCAGTTGGTTAAGCATCCGGCTTCAGCTCAGGTCATGATCTCACGGTTCGTGGGTTCAAGCCCCACGTCGGGCTCTGTGCTGACAACTCAGAGCCTGGAGCCTGTTTCAGATTCTGTGTCTCCCTCTCTCTCTGACCCTAACCTGCTCGCTCGCTCTCTCTCTCTCTCTCTCTTTCAGAAATAAATAAAACAATTTAAAAAAATTTTTTAAATGGGTGTATATAGGGACACCTGGCTGGCTCAGTCAGAAGAGCATATGAGTCTTGATCTCGGGGTCATAAGTTGGGTGTAGAGGTTACTCAAACAAATAAAACTTTAACAACTGTTTTAAAAGATGTGTGTATATAATTTTGCATACAAAACATAAAGTTATATTTAATGCATATCACATAAAATATAAAATATAGGTGTAGAATATGCATACATAACTTTATAAGGAAAGTGGGTTTTAAAACCATGGAACAGAGAGAGGCTACTCACATGCCCATCGTGCTGAAAGGTCTGCCCTTAATTAAAGTGAGTCACAAATGACAAGTGACCTATCCAAATGAACCCGAGGTTATTGTTCTTAATTTTATGATAACTCCTTCACCAAGCAGTTTGTCTAACAGAGTGATGATTATCATCTTTATTATAAGAAACCATTCTCTTTTGGGGACGATTCAAAAGGCCGGTTTCCTCCTCCTCTGTTAGATCGCACAGAAAGCTTTCTGCATAAGGACTAGCTTGCTAAGTATTACGGTGAATGGGTGACTGTCTTCTCTCCCCACCCCCCTTACCTCCGGAGCATCCTTCGGGAACTCACAGGAACTCTGGCATTGAGGAAATGCACCGACCCGAAAGACAGAGATGGAACTGCTGTTTGCTCTAGTCCCTGTGGCCTTGGGCCATATCACAGGGTAACAAGGGCACAGGGTGGCAACAGGTGGCCTTGATATGCCACAGACTTTCTATCTGGCTTTTGATAAGTCCGTGTCATTCCACACCTACGATGATATTGATTCCACAAAAATACTTTCTGCCTGGTTCACTGGAATGGGAACTTTTTTAAGTTTATTTTTATTTATTTTTGAGAGAGAGAGAACAAGCAGGGAAGGGGCAGAGAGAGGGAGAGAGAGAATCCCAAGCAGGCTCTGCACTCATGAACTCGTGAAGTGTGAGGTCATGACTCGAGCCGAAATCAAGAGGCTGATGCTCAACTGACTGAGCCACTCAGGTGCTGGAACAGGAATTGATAAAATGATGACAAATGTAATACAAACTCTGAGAGCAGCAAATGGTCAAGAGCAGAGCAGTACTGAGTTTACTTTGACATCCTTGAGGAGGGAAGCTTATGTGTCTATGAGACCAGTGCGTTAAGCTTGCTTCGGAACACTTGCGTTGGGACACCTGAACTTATCCCTTATCCCTTTGGGAGCTGATGACCTGGGGTTGGGGGTCCTCAGCAGCCCCTTGGCTGTGTTCTCTCTCCTCTGGGACCAAGGCTCTCCTACACTTTGAGGGAGGGAGTTTACCACTTGGGCCACCAGTGGCAGACTTGGTCAGTCCTGTCTCTGGTGATCCCAGATGTCCTGAGCGGATTATGCTGTTGGAAATGCTGTCATCAGGCCCCTGCTTGCGTACAGCATTCTTACCTCACACAGAACCTGGGGCCCCGCCCATGGCTAGTTCATAATCAGAAGTTGCTGCAGATAAGCTCCATGTCCAGATCTCTTCCACTCAGCCTGAACACTTACTAAGCAGCTGCCTTGGACTAGATTTACCCCATCCACTGGAGGCTAACCGTGAGCAACACAGTAATATGTGGCTCCTGCCTTGGGGAGCTTGAGATGCACACTGCGACGCATACGTGTGGCAGAGACACAGCCGGTGCTCTCAAATCCCCTGTGATCAGTGCCATCACCAAGGCAGGTAGGAGAATCCTCCTGGGATGAAACACAGCACTCTGCAGTGGTGACAAAGAGGGAAACCTTAGAGGGCCCGGTACTGGGTGGAAGACTCGTCAGGAGCCTACGGCCAGACTTGGTGTACCCTTGAGCTAAGGCAGGGGCTGCGGGGGTGGAAAGGGATAAGAGAGGTCATTTAGCAGAAGTCCATGCATTGGCCTCGGCGCCATGCCATTTGGAAACAGCAAATATAGGAGTGGCCAGGTTTGGAGAAGTAGAGGTCAGTTGGACCAATCGAGTCTAAGGTGCCTATGGGACACTCAGGCAGAAAAGGCAAATTAGTGGCCGGAAGAACAAGGTGAGAGTCCACAAGGGCTTGGAAGACGCGTCCTTGGGTCATCTGTACATAAATGGCAGTTGGCTCCCCGAGAAGTGTATGCTAAGTGGTTAGAGCTGAGGCCACGCCCTGAGAAGCACCATCCGGAAGATATGGAAGGGTTGAACAGTGACAGGCTGAGCCCACCCAGGGGGTGGGAGAAGCGTTTGAAGGAGCGAACCCCATCAGGTGCTGTGGATGTGTCCCCTACAGTGAGGACTGAACAGCGCCCCCCGGAACTGGCTGCCAGCGGGTCACTGGTGGCCATAATGAGAGGGGATACAAGGAGAAGGGAGGGATAGAAGCAGAAACCCACGAAGCCAGGAGTGTGAATGGGTGATGAGGCCATGGGGTAAGGAAGTACAGACTTCTCAAGATGTTTGGTGGAAAAGAAAAAGTTAAGATTAGAATGGTAGCTGGGGCAGACTTTTCACCATTGATCTTTAATAACAGAGTGTTTCCACGTGCTTTTTATTCACTGTCCTTTTTCAACTAACTCCCGAACTGTGAAGCTAAACTATTCCCTGGGAACCGGGCACAAAGAAAGGACACACACACACAGTGTCCCCACAGTACCCTGTCCTGACTGCACGCGCTCACTGTATGGGCCCCAGGAGCTGTAAGCATCTCAGGACAAGGATTCTGTTGCATTTGTTTCTAGGTCCCTGATGCCTCGCAGTGCCTGGCTCCCAGTAGGGCTCAGCTGGAGTGTGGTGAAGGAAAGGTGGCAGGGGAGTAGGTTCAGTAAGTGCACGAGTGCTGTCTACCATGTGAGAGGTCCTGTCCTTCCCACCCGGGGGCCACGGTCAGCACGTAAGTGCTGAGACCCTGGCTTCCCCAGCTCTGTCTTCCAGATGATTTGCCCCTTGCGGCCATCATGTGCCCTGAGAAAGGTTCCAAACCAGTCTTACTCTAAGACCTAAGAAAGCCAGGTAGGGGTTGGCAAGTAGCTGCCTATCCTGCGCGTGGGCCCTGAGCTGTGCCACCAAGCTGATTCCTGGCCCTGGGGAGCCGGCCTCCGTGGAGCCCCTCTGTCGTGAGCTCCTCAGCGAGGTGCATTAGTGAACGGACAGCTTCGTTTTGCCTCTTTGTGTTTATAATGTAGGGGAGTGTATTTATGGTCTGAAAGATCAAGAGACTTGGGTTGGTTCCCTATTTTTGTCAACATGGAGAATTAATTCCCACAGCTAGTTGAGACACTGGATTAAGTCCCACTTGGGCCATTTTCTAACTTCCTTCTCAACTTGGGCACTCAGTGTTGAGTTCTAGAATTGATTTTTGAAGAGTCAGATAGGTAACCCCATGGAGGCTGGCAAAAGGGGCATGGTTAACCTGTTGTTAGCCAAGTGTTTTCTTTGAGGCAGTGGCTTCAAGTCAATGGTGGGGGGGGGGGGGGAGCCAAACAAAGCTCTGCATGATTCCTGATAAGTTATGTTTGACAGAAAATGTCCATCATTATTCGTTAGGTTTATGGTTTCCTTTTTGGTATGGTTGTCTCCAGTGGAGTAAGTTAAGATTTGAACTTGGGACAAGTGTATGTTTCCTGTTTCAAAGAGTTCAGCTCTTAGCATAATCAAAATCTCCTTCCTCCATCACTGAGTAACTACGGAAGCCTTTTCGCATGTGACAGGAGCAGGCAAGGGTTGTTTGGTGGCAGTGGACACAATGTCACAAGGGTACATTTCTCACCTCAGTGGTAGCTGTCACATGGGATGGCATGGCAGGGTGCATGTGATCTCCCAAATAGGCCGGCCAGCTCTGCCGCCTCAGCTCCCACTCAGTGAGGAAGCTTCATCCCTTCTCTCTCCTTTCCCTTTCCCCCCTGCCCCCAGTCAGGGGCTGGAGAAGATCAGAAGGCCCCACGTCCCAGGTGCCTGTTGGCGGTGGGCAGGAAGTGGAGGACCTCGAGACGGGAATCCCTGTCACCCCAGTCGGCACATAGTTGGGTCAGGAAAGGCAATAGGTGCTCTCCTGGCTTAGGTCAGCTAGCTTGCTTCCATGTGCCCTGCCCTGATAGATCAGCAGGTCCAAAACAAGGGACCAGTCATGTGACTCCATGACTCATGCATCACGTTTGCTGGCACAGGCAGCAAGCTAAGTCTTTCCTCCACCATATCCACCAGGTTTAGAAGGAAGGCGGTAGACTCTTCAGCCCTCCTCTTTGAAAGAAAAATGGACTCTCTCCTCTACAATGGGCTGGACGTTCTCCTCTAAACCCATCTCTGGCCAGGACTGAAACAATTCTGATGGCTACTTAGCATTTCACTTTTCCTCAAAAGCCCTGGGTGCCAACTAGGCTAAGTTTCTGCTTCCAACCTCCTGAGCAAAGCAGGTTCCTGCCAGTGGTGGGGCTGGGCTATTGGTGTTTTGCTGCTCCGGAATGAAATGTGCCTGTCCAAGGCTGCCATCCTCCAGTTTCCGTTTTCTAATCGATTGGTAGGAAGTCCAATGTGCTATCCATTGCACTACAGACCCTCTAATCGACTGATCAGAAAGTCAGGGTATAGACGTGATTGTGTTCCTTGACACCACCAAGCAATTTTTCTTAGAGGATCCCAGGAATGGACTGGTACTCATGCTTCAGGCTTTTGAAATTATGTCCTTGCTATTCTGGGCTCTCGGGAGATTAAATACTTCATTAGTAATCAGGGCCTTGATTGTCAGTGTCCTTCCCAGGTCCCACGAAGAGGTCTGTTGCAAAAGCACTGGGGCAGCACTGGGGCAGAGGGCTGGACCACTCTCCATGCTAAAAAACATTCCCAGGCCCTGACCCCCAGCCACAAGCATCAGAGTCTGTTCTGTACCTCTGTGAGGATCTGGCACATAGATAAATGTCAATCAGAATCAGCATTCACTCCTTTTCCTAATAAATAACGGCCTGTATGTCAAACTGTATGTGCAGAAGGGCCCAATTTTATTATACAACATATAAAGCCATTTATATTATATATAATTTTAGTTGATCTTTGAACAGTAGGGGGCACTGACTCCTCCCCTGTGCAGCTGAAAATCCATGTGTAACTTCTGACTCCCCAAAAACTAAATACTAATAGCCTACTGTTGACTGGAAGCCTTACTGAACATACACTGTATGCTATATGTGTTATGTTCTGTATTCTTATAATAAAGTAAGCTACAGAGTAGAAAATGCTAAGAAAATCATCAATAAATTCATAACACTGTACTGTATCAAAAAAATCCACATGTAAGTGGATACGCACAGTTCAAACGCATGTTGTTCAGGAGTCAACTGTATAGTATACATATATTATCCATCTTTCTCTCCAGAATGATTCTTTGACAACATGTCGCTCCCTTGCTTAAAACTTCCCCTGAATGTCCCTTCTCATTTAGAAAAATTCCCTGCGTCCTTGCCTCCATGCTCAGGCCCTGGTAGAAACCTCATTTCCCACCTTCTCCTCTCACCATCCGGTTCCACCTCCTTGCTATTTCTCATACACCCTGGGCATGCCCCCCACTCATGCATCTGCCCTCACCGCGTCCTCTGTAGGGAGCACGCTTTCCCAGGACCCTCGTGCTCACAGTCATTTGGGTTCCCAGTCCAACGTCAGCCCCCAAGAGCCTCCCCTCACAGCCGCCCTAGCCTGCACCCTCGCACAATATTTTCATCTCAGGCTGCGGTGTAGACTCCCCAAGGGAACCAGAAAGGCTCTTCCCACCATGTCGTCTTGCCTAGCACAGTGCTCAGTTCATCAGTGTATCAGAGCGCTTGACACATACCCATTAACTTAACAAAGAAGCACATGACACAGTGATCTGACCCTGACCTGCAGCTTTACAAATATTAACATCCTCAAAACTACCCAGTGAGGCAGATCATGTTATCTTTATGTTATACATGGAGAAACTGAGGCACAAAGAGGTTATTTACCCAAGGCCATACAGTAGTGTCAGAATTTGAACCCCAGCACCTGTCCTAGAGTCAGTATTCTTTAAAGTTTTATTTGTTTTGAGAGAGATGGAGAGAGCCAGCAAGGGATGGGGAGGGAGCGGGGGGGTGGGGGGTGGGGAGAGAGAGAGAGAGAGAGAGAATCCCTAGCAGTCTCTTCACTGTTAGGGCAGAGCCCAAGGTGGGGCTTGATGCCACATACTGTGAGATCATGATCTGAGTAAGATCAAGAGTCAGACACTTCACTGACTGAGCCACCCAGGTGCACGCCCCCCTCCCCTGCCCAGTGTCTATATTCTTAACCACTACGCTGTGATGCTGGTGTTGTGGGCTGAGTGAGGGTGTGAACGAGCAGGTCCCTTCATCCTACACCTGTGTAGGTGACAGGAAATTACCACAAGACCCCAGCTTTATTATATAGCTTCTAAAGTGTGTGCATGTAAAATATATAAATGCTTTTTATAGAAATTCAGTGAGGAAGCCAGGGAAGGAAATGTACAAAACCGTTTTAGTGATCACCTCTAGCTGGTGGGATTTTCAGGTGATATATATTTTCCTCACTATGCATATCTGTATTTTGCCAAGTTTTCTACCAGGGCTAATAATAGAATGATAAAATTAAAATGGCTGCATTTCCAAAGACTGCTGGGATAAAGGGGCAGCAGCTGTGAGTCCCGTCTGGGAGCAGCTCCGGGCACGGGTGGGAGGGAGACGTCGAGGTGGGCCACCCCCGGTGCTGACCCTAACAGAAGTCTTCTCCCTTTGGCCATCCAGGACATCATCGAGGGGGGCAACCTGCGCATCCCGCTCCAGGAACTGCACCAGATGATCCTGACTCCCATCAAGGCCTACAGCTCCCCCAGCACCACCCCTGAGGCTCGCCTCCGGGAGTCCCAGGCCCCCCACCCGCCCTCACTGATGGGCCCGGAGGCCCAGAGCCCTGACTGCAAAGACAGTGCCACGGCCACCGGTGCCACAGCCACCGCCTCCGCTGGGGCCAGCGGTGGGCTCCAGCCACACCAGCTGAGTAGCTGTGATGGGGAGCTGGCCGTCGCCCCCCTGCCGGAGGGGGATCTCCCCGGGCAGTTCACACGTGTCATGGGGAAAGGTAGAACCTGATTCTCTCACCTCCCCCACTGTTCTCACAACACCACTGATCAGAGCTCCTGGTTCCTGAGGGGCTTGCCCAGGGTGCTGGATAAACCTGTCAAGGTAGATGCCCATTAGCCCATTTGCAGATGAGGAGAGTGAGGCTCAAAGGTTGTCATTTGGAACTGAACTCCAATCTCTCTGACCCCCAAAGGCCTTTTCCTTAACCCTGTCTCCTTTCTCTTCCACTCCCTCAATGCTGGGCCCTCCTAGCAGAGTGAGTACTCCTTGGGCCTCTGGGCCCATGGGCGGAAGGAAGTCAGCCCTTCCTTAATACAGACTGCTCCTTGAAGGCACCGTGGCCATGCTGTGTGCCTGTCTGGAGGGCAGACAGAATTCTCATGTGGTCCTTTGGGTATGAGCACTCTTTCTACCTCCCCTGTGCTGGCACGGTGACTACGTGATTATCTTTGCAAAGTCCAGTGTTAGAGTAATTTGTGCTCACGTGGGGTGTTTCACAAAGTATGATTATTTTAAGAACGCAGTGAATGCCAGTACTTTCCTTTGGGAAGGAGAAACAATTTTTTCTTCTTTATTTTCCAATATTTCAGATCATTTTAAAGAACCCAAGTTTTTACCAAAAGAAATGGACACCTGAGTCTTAGAGGTGCAGTGAGAAACTCCCCCGTGTGTCCATGTCCTAAAAAGAAGGACTTAGATCCACAGGTATCTGGTTCAGAGGAGACGATCTGTATCATCCCTTTGAGCTGAGATGGCCAGGGTGGGTCCCTGGTCTCCTCCCACTCACCTCCTAGCTCTCTCTACTTCCCAGCCTCCCACCCTCTAGGGGGGCTCTTCACAGTGTGGGATTAGAACAGATGACCCCATGGGTAAAGATACCCATGGGGGTGGACACCTGAGTATAACCCATGGTGGGCTCAGAGACCCGAACTCCTCAGGCATGGCTTCTTTTTACAGTTTCGCTACTTTCAAATAAATTATAAATGCATGCTCAACATAAAAAATCAAAACTAAGCAAAACGATGGAAAGTAAAAAATAACCTGCCCCCAAGCCCGCCTATCTACCTTTGCAGAGGTGACTGCTATAAACAGGTTTAGAATATCCCCTCAGGAACTTTGTAATAATCCCATACAAGCAACATGAGAACCTGTTTTACACACAAACAGGTGTTGTTTACACATTTTTCTGCAGCTTGTCTTTCGTACATTATATACTTTTAACATTTCTATCGATACAATATCACCACCCTGTTCTTTTTTAAACAGTTGCATGCTGTTCCACTATATGCATAAAGCGTAATTTAACAGGACCCCAATTAAAGGACACTGAGGTGGTTTTCAAGTTTTTGTTACTACAAACAATGCTATACTGAAAATCTATGTGCAAAGACATAATCTAAGTGGGATTCTGTGACATACTGGCTGTTCAGGATTAGGAAGAGAAAGGAGTCATGATGCCCAGGTTTGAAGCTTGGTCTACTTGAGTACAAGGCATTTTCACTTCTAATTGACATTTTTTGTCCAACCATCTCCGTCACAGCCTTCTATACACCCCCATCAAAACCAGAGCATCAGAGCCTCTAGGATGAGATGCGGATGCTGGCGGGGCCATGAGAACCCCAGTGGGTGTGTGCATTCTACTTGCAGACCGACTCTGCTCGGTCTTTACTGCTTCAGTTACTTGAGTGTGTAGGTGAACGTGTGTGTGTGTGTGTGTGTGTGTGTGTGTAGAAAGGTGTGTTATCACTTTGAGAAAATAACCCTCCACTGATGGAGTAGCAGGCTTCCTGCCCGTCCGTGTGCCCACACACCTCATGTCCTAAAAGATGTGCCAGCCTCATTCCTCCAAATGAGGTACACAGTTCATTCATCAAATTATGGAGACTGCTCTCTGAGAACGTTGATGGTCTTTGATGCCTTTGAACTCTCTTCTCAAAAGGAGCCTCTTTCAAAGATAGAGCTCAGGACACGACTGCATTCTTCTCCCAGAGTGTCTCAGGCAGGATTGCAGAAGGCTTAATATAGAATGGTATGCCTGGAATTAAGCAAAGGGGCTTCTCAAGGCGAGGGCTCCTGTGGTGACCAAGCCTTTGACTTCAGTGGAATGAGGAGCCTCCTGGCCTTTTTTGTGAACCTTACGTAAAGCCTCTCAAAATACTGGTCTGAAAGGAAATCAGAGACAGATCTCAGAGGTTAGAGTGGGTGTGCATGTTTCTAATTCATCTTTTTTTTTTTTTAATTCACAGTGTGCACACAGCTCTTGGTCTCCAGACCTGATGAGGAAAATATAAGTTCCTATTTACAGCTCATAGACAAGTGTCTAATTCATGAGGTGAGTAGGAATGGCTTTCACAAAACTGTTTTTCTCCTTGCTTAGAAATGGTTCTGAGAGTTTCTGGGATGTGATCACTTGGGTCTCCCGACAACTTGTTTTCGAAGGGTAGACGGGCATTAATAATAGCCTGGGCAGAACCAGTTTGAAGCTATGGCTTCACACCTAAGCATGGCGTGTATATGACTTTGGTGTCGAGATTAGACTGAGCTCTGAAGTGAGGGCGAATGCCCGAGATACTCCTGACTCTGGAACAATCCCTGAGTGACCGAGCCTGAGGTGGTTAACACGCACCCCTGCCACCTAGCTTTGGTGTCTTCAAGTCCTTTTAAAATTTTGTGTTGAAACGTTTTGTCTTTTGGCTCAGGGAAAGTTGAGGCAACGTGGAAAGTGTGC
The DNA here is from genome assembly GCF_003009895.1 of Hyaena hyaena. Lineage (NCBI taxonomy): Eukaryota > Metazoa > Chordata > Mammalia > Carnivora > Hyaenidae > Hyaena > Hyaena hyaena. The sequence goes on along the minus strand of NW_024080808.1, from coordinate 944,551 downwards.
AAAAAAAAAAAAAAATCATGGGCTTGTGGGTCTGTTGTGTGTGGTCTGATTTGTGATTTTTATAGGAATTGTGTTGAGCCACATGCCCTTTTGAAGGAGAACTGAGACCACGGTGCTGGAGGCGTTCCCATTAGACTCAGTGCGAGTGCAGTCTTCCTGATGGGGAGACCAGGTGCAGGTGCCCTGAGACACATGTGGGGACAGGGGATTGTGTCTCAGACCCAAGACCGCGGTGGCTTCTGGGGAGCACCCCCTCTGAAGAGTCATAGAGACAAGAGTCACAGTGTGGACTTTGGATAAACTTAACAGCACTGAGGTCTTTCTGTGGGATTTTAATGTTAGAGTAAGATGGCAAAGGCCCCCAGGTCTCCTCACCTTTGCCAGGTTAGCAGCCTGAGCCCCAGAAGTGCAGTGGGGCCCCAGTGAAGGGAAACACCTGGCACAGAGGTCTGTCCCCACCCTTATCCACCACCCTGCTCACACTGCCCCCATCCCGCCAGCTGCCACACAGGCCCATCTGTCAAAGGCGAGTTCCTGGGACCCTACTCTTCTGCAGTCTGACGTCCCACCCCTCATGTGCAGGTTTTGGTCTCCTTCTGGGCTTCCTTCCCATCCACTGACCCACAGTCCCCTAAACTCTCCTTTTTGCCGTTTCCTCTCTCCGCAGTGCAAATTCTCACGTCCCTCTCCCCAGCCCCCAACTCACTCCTTGCTGTTTTCCATCCTGACACCCTACTTGTTTTGGCCAGCAAAAAGCAACAGGGAGAAGAGAAGGCAAGAACATGTTGAAGAATTTTAGAACTCATTCATTCCACAGATCTTTATTAAGTGCCTAGACCCCGTCCCTGACTATGTAGCGTATGGTGTGCGGGTAGCAGGGGAGACAAAAGGAAACCAGCTCATCACATACATGAGGATAAGGCTGTCCTGGCATCCCACGGGGCCCAGATGAGGAGCGAGGCCCCCAAATCCAGAACCGGAAATGGCTTTTCCCCAGAGGAACTGTCTCCAAGCTAGATCTGAAAGTCTTAGGGGTAAGGACTCCATACCGAAGGAGGTGGGAGTACTCCAGGCAGAAAGAAAAGCATTTGAAGAGCTCTGTGTCTTACTGGGGAGGAGTAGGTTTGGAGTGGGTGGGTTTGGAGGGGGAACTGATCAGGGGAGGATTTAAGCTTTTCTGTAAAGCAGCTAGAACCTTGCATCCTCTCCCTTGCCCACACTCACACCAAACCTTCAAGCTACGGGACGACAAGTTACAAGTTACTTTCCACCTTGCCTCAAGTCTGCTGAGCCCACAAGACAAAATAATGAGCCCTCCAGCTGCCTCTGTTGGACAGTGCACAAGCTTCCTAATTGGCCTCCGCCAGCCCCAAAGCTGTGGCCTGACGCTTCTCACTTTCCTGCCACTGTGCATGGCCTCCTTGGGCAGCCTGGCTCTCTCTTCCACTTCCTTAGAATATTTAGAAAATGCCTAGGTTTTTTTTCTCCCTATCTGCCCAAGTGATTAAATGCAGACATGGCACCGTGGGGACTCATCTGCTGCCTCGATTATAGTAGAGGGACCTGTGGCTGCTGGGAGTCCTGGGCTGGAAGGAGCTTATGCTATGTCTCTTTGCCTGAATTCATGTCGGGGTGGAGGGGACAGCACTCTGCTTTGGAAGGGAAAATGCTGGGCAAGACCTTTTATTATTATTTTAGTTCAAGAAAGAGGAAATGTGTCTGAATAATTTTCCACAGGCTTGGGTTATTCTGCTGGGCAGAACACACCCTCCCTGTGAGGCCCTGTCGAGCCACGCGGTCTCCATCCTGGCTGAAGTTTCACCTGGGCTCCGTGAAACAGGACTCCCTTTCACAGCCCGAATGCGCCATTCCTTACCTGACCGGATGGGAGAGTGCTGACCAAACCTAGACACCTTCCTTCCTCCCCAGGGACAGAGGGACCAACTCCCTACAGTAACAGAAGGGAGGACAGGAAAGCTCTGAATTTCATTTCTGATACCAGTCACTTTGTCTCCTGCATTATAAACCCTGGCTTCTTGCCTCCTCATTGTCTCCAGGAGGTTCTGCAGAGATGAGTTCTTGCCTCTTTTCTGAGACTTTAAATCTAGCCACAAAAGCTATGGGGCACACCCTCGCCATCTTCTTCCAGACAGACTCAATGGTTTGACCCTGATAGTGACACAGGACTCGGAAGTGACTGACTGGCTATGTCAGTCTGTATACTATGGAGGCTTCCTTCCCCTCCAGTCCCTGAGGAAGCTGCTACCAGCCCAACCCAGAGCTGCCAGTGGAATGGCTGAGGTCAGGTGTCAGCCATCCCAGGGGATAGAGCTCCCACAATGGAGGGCTACTTTGTAGACACATACACAGAGACCAGCTTTGGGAAATCACTCATTGCCACCCATGACCTAGCTCCCCTCCATGCCTCCCAGCTGCAGCCTCTAGGACTGAGAAGAAGTGGCCACCACACTCACTCAGCGTGGCTAAGGGGCTTGATTCTATCTGCGACCCAGAACTAAATGATGGCCAGTGTTGAGTGAATAGCTGACCTCTCTGGGTTGTGGGCGGTTATAAATATTTCCATCTTCTTGGATGTTGTCTGCTACCATGGGAGATGTCATCTACGTACCAGTGTCCTTGGAAGCACTTTGGATGTGCGTCTATACAGTAACCCATTTCCTCCTTTGTCACTTGGAAACTCAGGCCAGCTGTCCTTCAGGCTGGCCCTAGACCAGCTCACTATTATAGTTTTGAGAACTTGAAGTCATTCAAGTTGGGGCTAAAGGTGACTGTTGAATACAATATGTGACAAACATTCGTATACCACCACCAAAGGACTGGTCTGCACAACCGAAAAAACCCTGGTTAGAGTATCTATGAGCAGCAGTTATTGAACCATTACTAAGAGCCTGGCATGTTCTAAGTATTCTAATTGCATTTTGTGTATTGCCCCATTTAATCCTTACATCTTTTTAGGGAGATATTATTATCCTGGGTTTTTAGAAGAAACCGAGTCTCAGGTGAAAGGAGCTTGTATAAGGGTCTTCAGGGATTCAAACCCTACCCATAGCCATGCAGAGCCTTCTCCAACCAACTGGGCTAGCCTCTCCTCGCCAAGTCATCTTGATCAGTGCACCTGCATCCTGTGTCCTCAAACTTTAGCAGAATAAGCCAGTCAAAAGCAGAATCTATCCATCCCTTTCTTTATCTGTCCCGCAGCGATACTTACCTTTCAAGTTTTCAGAGACATTCATGTATAGTTGGACACTCACCAAGCATTGCCAGCAGATGAGAAGGGACCACAGAGTAGAACCATGTCCTTACCTTGTAACCATGAGACCATCCTACCATGTACCTTAAGCAGTGTCTGCACCCCTTCAATGAAGCATGGACTCATTGGGTTGGGTAGCCCTCCTTGGTGAATATCCTTATATGTGTCTGGCTAAGGTCATCCAGGAGAAAAGGGTTTGCAAGTCAATAATTTTTTCACAATATAACTAATATCTTTTTGCTTTTTTGTTCACATAGCTCTCCTGTGTTTAGGTCCTTAAAGATTAAATGTCATCTGGAGAAAATTAAGCTGTCATTTTTTTCTGTTTAAGGAATCTGTTTCCTTTATGGGAAGTAGTCATATAGTCTGCTACTCTAAGTAATAGCTTATTGCTACTTAAAGGATTTTCTGTCTTATTAACAAAACTACATGGGTATGTTATCTCCATCATTGTTACTGCTAATCAGTCAAAGCTGATGGGTCTCCCACAGAGTGTGGCCTACAGTTCTAGGCTCCTGACAGGGGATTACTATATTGCACATGGAGTCCTCAAACCGTCTAGAATGCCAAATATCCATGTTCTATCTGCAGCAGAATTACCAGGGCACTTGTTGCAAACATCGCCTAACCTCCTCTCCAGACCTCTCAAAACAGGCCCTAGGTATGTGGGAAGGGGTCTTGGTCTTCTTGAGGGATTCTAATATAACACAGATTTGAGTGTCTCTGCCTTGGGGACTCATAACCTCTATAAAGTCTTCCCCTGGGCTTCAGCATACACAAAAGAATGCATAATACAGAAGACAGTGTGTTATGAAGCGGGCAAAACGCCCCCTCAATGCCAATTTTACTAAAAAGGATTTGAGAAAGCATCAGATCTACTGGTTTTCCTAAACTTTAAGCAAAATTTAGGTCAAGATTGGTGTACTGGGGTTTTTTCCTTAGGGGACAGGACCCCTTAACTGGGGATTTCTCAGCAAAGCCCTATGCCCTACAAAAACCCCAGTGCACCACTCCTGATGTATATAGCACAGCACAGCACAGCATAGCATAGCAGAGACTATACTCCATTTTCTGAAACCCTGCAGGCCACTCCAGGGTGACCACACACCATCAAGCAGATTGATTATTTTTGGAGTGGTTTAGCATTTCCATTGATTATGAAAACGTAGGGAGCCTGCAAAAGCCAGAGTATTTAACAATCCATTTAGCAGTTCATTCCTGGTGAATCTGTAGAGTCCAGAGTGGAGTCCGGAGGAAGGGGAAGGTGAGTGTGGACCTGTCAGAAATGCAGCCAAAAGCCAGGGTTGCCAAAAGCTTAATGCATGCACCTTACCAGGCACCTCCACTGTCAAATAACTTTAATTGTCGGTACAGGTGGCTCCCAAGTGAAACTGACTGCCATCAGGATCAGGTAGGGAGCAGGTGAGGAAAAAGCGACTGCAGAGACTCCGATGTTCCCCCTATTAATCGCATGTTTCTCCCTCTAATGCCAGGCTGCGCCACCCATTAAAAAGTCCTGTTTGTTTTTGCAGGCATTTACAGAGACTCAGAAAAAAAGATTGTTGTCATGGAAACAGCAGGTGCAGAAGCTCTTTCGGTCTTTCCCTCGGAAAACCCTCCTAGACATATCAGGATATCGACAGCAAAGAAAGTATGTTGTGATTTCATTCTTCTTAACGCACGGTGGGTGCCTGTGCATCACTGCCTGCCTGGGCTCCTGGGCAGGACTATGGCACCCTGGTCCACAAGGGTGCCCTGTGGGGAGCTGGAGATGCCACTCCTTAAACAGGTGGGGTTGGGGAAAGCCTATGGAGAGAAAGCATCCCCAGAAAAAGAACTGAACATGATCTTTTGTAACTCAATTTACCTGATCAGAATGATGGTATTAGTCCAGATGGGCAACGAGGGGAGATGGGTAGGATTTAATAAATGCTTGCAAAACACGTGGTGGTTTAGCCACAACAGGGGGCCCTGAAAGGACAGAAATGGGTTGTTCTATCAGCACCTTACAAGGTAGTGTCATTTTTTTCTCCCTTCTAGCTGCAGACTAGCTAATTATAGTTGGTGGCGGGGTGAAGAGCCCAGTGCTGGTCTATTTTGGTCTGAGCTGCAATCTAAGAGTGGAGCAGTACCATTCTTGATTTTTCATAGTACTTCAGCTTCTTGGATGCAGTTAAAAATAAGCCTCGTTGTACTTTAGAACCCATTACCTTAATCTGGTTTTAAATTGAAGAATCCAATTGCATATTAAAGGCGAATTACAGTGACAATTCAGGGGGAGAATCGGGGGGGTTGGGGGTAAAGCCTTCTACAGTGACAGGGAGTTGGGGGGAGACAAAAGACTGATGGTACAAACATCCTGAAAAATCAACTTTCTATTTTACATTTTTAAACATGAGCAGATAGTTTTTTCACTTGCACCTAAAAAGTTCTGAATTCATTTCTTCGTGTATATATAGAGAAGCTCTGTGTTGTTAAAAATTTTGGCATTTATTTGCATAAGTGTGCCTTAAAACATCACTGTTTTACATTATTTAAGGGAGATAAGGATAGTTGGGGTTTACGAAGTTTTCATTAAGCATTAATGTAAAAATTGAAGTGTCATCACATTCTAGCATATATAACACCGTTATTTATTAAACAAACATTTAGTACTATGTGCCAAGTGGTATCCAAGCATTTTAGGAGTATTAATACGTTTAATCCTTGCAACAACCATATGAGGTAGAGTTGCTATTATTAAATTGAATTTACAGAGGAGTCTGTAGGCAGTGGTGTCCAGAACTTGGACCAGGCAAGCCAGCACTAGCTGCAGAGTCAGTGCTCTTAACCACTTTTCATGCCAGGCAGCTCTCACAGTCTCCAGCTGATGTGCAGAAAAAACAATCAGGAAGAGCAGCCCTCTTTACGGCAGCTCCCTGTCTCCAAGCTCTCTGGGGCTGCCCTTCCTGGCAGGATGGACTGGACCAGCTGTGCACCCTGAGGATTCCCAGGGACCCAGGTGAAAGGCAAGGCCTGCTCATAGGCCTCTCAACCCCGGGGACTGCCCCCTTCCCAGGCTCGCGCTCTCTCCTTGTAAGGGCAACCGTGCCTCTCAATCGAGAGGATGAGGTTCCAGACCCCTCTTGCAACACCAGGCCCTTAGGAAACAAGTTCCAAGGGGAAGAAGGACTTCAGAGGATAAAGATAAAGATAGAGCTTTTAAGCTGCTTGGCTCTCTCAAGACTGTCATCCCCTGCCTCTGTTCGGCTTTGTCCTTGGTCCATATGAGAGTTCCCAGTAACCCTGGCCTCTCTAGGGTGTTATTAACTAACGTTTGTCTTGGCCTATCCAAGGTTTGCTGTATTGGAATCTTGATGGACCTGTTTGTATTGATTAGATAAGAATAAGTTAAGTCAATTGTGGACATTCAATTGGAAGTTGCCAAGGCTCTAGAAAATAATTTGTTCTCATATTTATTACGTCTGGGATCTTTTTATGCTATTTATTTGCTTTGAAGACCTGTTCCTCCCATAGTACAAAGGTAACTGCAGCCCAGCCCCTGCTTGAATTATCACAAATCCCAAATTAATTTGTTCTTATTAATGTTATTTTCTCAGCCTTTTCACGCATTTCAAGGTAATGAAATCAGCTGGTTAGATTTAGGAAAGCAGAGATGGGCAGAGCAAAAGAATGAGGAATGAATACTTACTTGTGTCACTTTGTTCTCTCCCCAGAGAGGATGATTATGTCATTAAGCCTAGTGGTCTTAAGTAACCTAAGTATTTACTCTGGTTGCCAGAAGTGGCAGCCCTCAACAACTCTGGCTTTGAAATAACCAACTAAGGATGTCACAGTAGGGCCCCCCAGACATTAGAACGATAGCCTGGCCAAATTCTGCCCCCTCACCTGTCCTGACCCCAAAATGTTCTGGGCTCTACCTGCTGCATACAGCCCAACTCCTGCATCCTAACTTAAGGAGTCCCTTAGAGCCCTCCTTTCTTCAGTGACTGAGTGTCCCATAGCAGAAGCCTCTGCCCACATTGCGCAAGAACATAGTCTTGCCTTCCTGGAAGCACAAATCATTTTAGCATCACTCATTGACTACTGTACTTTGCATATGAAATAACTTTTTAAAAATCCAACCCAAAAGGAAAATGAGCAAAAAAGCTATCTGTACTAAATCAGGAAAAGTGTTAGAACACTGAATCATCCAGCAGGTGGCCAATATTCCAACCCTAAAAACCAAAGGACTAGTTTTCATAGTTTAAAACAAAAACAACCACTTGCTCCTCGTTTCCACCTGTCATGGATCTCAGACTGTCCTTCTCAAAGGAGGTCTCCTAGATCGTGTGAAATTACTTGTATCCCCACAAGGCCCAAATTTCTTCTTTCAAACCAAAAAATGTTAATGCTAGTAAAAAAGAAAGAGGTGGGAAAGGATGAGCTAGATACCTAGAACCCATGAGTGTCCTTCTTACCACATATAGATGAGCCCCTAACAGAAATCAGGAACCTTTTCCTTGGCCACAAAAACCTGGAAGTGGAAAGACTCAAGGCCAGAGATCAGTTGTGGCCAGCTCACCCGTGGAATTCTCTTCCCCACCCCCTTTCCCCCTAGGAAATTTAGGCATTCTGGGGAGAAAGAGAAAGCATTTTCTGAGACCTACTGTGCTGATGGCTTAGATGCCCCTCTCCACCCCCTCCCCACAACCCTCTTTCTCAGGAAATGACTGTTTTGCAGCACCCCTGCCCCCAATCATCTTCAGCCGGTTAAACTACGTCAGCCCTGTCTCCCGGAGTCTCCTCACAGGTTTGGTACAGACCTCCCCTGTCTGGCTGGGAAAGCAAGTCTGTTCCATCTTGTGGCCGTTGGAGGTAAAGCACTGTGAGTTAAACACCAGTGAATGACTAAAGCTGACTCCTCTTGGAAGGAATGTGCTGTTTCTGAAACCCTACTGGCTGCTGTGTACCCTCCCAGAACCTGAGGCATGTTGGAGACGATGAGTTCTTGGGCGCTGAGGTCACTGGAGCAACGGCAGCACAGTGTCCAAGTGCAATGCCACGGGTCCCTGGCGGCCTACCTAGGTCCATGTGGGAAAGCACGCAACCTCCCGGTCTTCCTGCAGGAAGGGTCTGTGGAGCGGGGAGCTGTCAGCATCCTAGGTCCGGAGCGCTTCCAAACATCATCATCGCTGTTCTTCTTCCCTCTCTCAACCTGGGAGGCAAGCCCCAGACGTGGGATCAGCTTTTCCACAGGGAGAAGCATCGTGAGGACAGAGATTCATTTATTCATTCAACCTGCCTTTGCTGTGCCGGGAGGTGACTCAGGCATGGGACGTGCAGGACTGATGAGGACAGACGCCACGTTTTCTCTCTTGGAGCCTATGTCCTAGTGAGGCTCACAGGCTCCTGTCTCTACGTGTGCCATACAGACAGACATCAGAGAGACTTGGGAGGGTGATGGAAGGAGCACTGATCCTGGCTCGGCGGCTTCTGTGCCGGGTGGCTTCTCGATGGGCCCGGGAGTCCAGCATGGAGGAAAGCTGGAGAGCACGTTGGTTAACCTTAGACTCCTAGTGCAGCCCTGTCGCCTGCTGCTTGTGTGACCTTTGCAAAAGTGTTAAGCTCCCTGTTTTATTTCTCCAGCTGTGAAAGAGGATGGAGCACCCACTTCATAGGCTTGTCGTGAGAACTGAAGAATTAACGTGGTAGTCCCAGGACAGTGCACATGATAGTCACTCTCAGATGTCTCTTAGCTGTCACTTTAATCATAGCCCTTTCCTGGCACAGAACCACCCCCTGCCCCCTAGATAGACTTCATAACTGTCAAAATGTAAGCAGGTTCCAAGGAGGCATCCCACTGGCAACCTGGGCTTTGGGAAGGGCTAAAGGGCGACTGACAGTCTCTCCATTCTTCTCTGTTCCCTGTCACAGTCGCGGCTTTGGGCAGTCCAACTCCCTCCCGACAGCCGGCTCTGTGGGCAGTGGTATGGGCAGACGGAACCCACGCCAGTACCAGATCCCCTCCCGGAACGTCCCTTCCGCCCGCCTTGGCCTCTTGGGTACCAGTGGATTTGTCAGCTCCACCCAGCGCAACACCACAGCCAACCCCACCATCATGAAACAGGGGAGACAGGTTTGTTCTGCCCCAGGAAGAGGGTGGGCGGCCAAACACAGGCCCTGAGGCTTCAGGACCTACCCCCACATGACCCCAAGGTGAGCGGAGAGGCCAAGGGAGGCCACAGTAAGATACAGGTGTCCCTGTGCTCAGAGGGAACCAGCTGTTTGCACTGTTTCCCTGGGAGACACAGCAATTACATGGCTGCACCTGCTTCGTGTTGACTTAACTTAGGATACCCTATAACCACGTTAACCTTTAACTGTGTGGGCCCTGCACATGGGGCCTTTAGGAAGCAATGCAAGACCTATCCTTTATTTGCCTGGCTCCTTTTCCTGCCCCAGCAGACCTCAACACCTCCCAGATCTGGGTTCCAGAGGAGCTGGAGCATCTAAGGAGCTCCTCAGCCTTTTTACTCGACGGATAGCTCCTCTGTCACGGTCCCAGCTGTGGTGGAGAATCCAAAGAGGAGCCTGAGAGAGGCTACCAGAGGGAGAACTGGAACATTCTCTGCCTGTTCAAGGCCAGGCTGCCCAGAGGTCTTTAAAATGGGATATAGAGCTGACTTCTGTCCCAAGGCTCCTCGCCCCCCAGTCCTGCTTCCCTACCCTGCCCAATGCATTCCACCCGGGTGCCCAGCTCTGTGGGGCTCTGCAGGTTGGGGCTGGGACTGGAGGGACACACTTGGGCCTGGGTTGTCATGAGAAACTTAGGGATGATAGATCGGTTTAAAAACAGGAAAACAGCTCCAGGCAAGATGGGCAACATTTACTCCCTAGACGACAGGACAAGGTATGAGAAAGCCCCACTATCTGACTGTTGTGGGAAGCCCCAAATCAGTTCAAGAGGAAGTCACCACTAGGACACCCGCATAATAATAAACGCAAGCTCAGTGTGCCAGCTCGTTGCCAGCTGAAAGATTCTTTTTTCTCCCCCTCGCTTTGTAGTAAGTTGTAAGAATCTCAAAAGGAAAATCAAATGAGAGCCTTGAAATAGTTTGTGCTCTTCGTTGCAAACATTTATAGAACTCTTCCGATCCCTGAAAAAAGTGATAGGAAAAGCAGAGGCAACAAAAGGAATAAAAAGAGTTTTGGAGATAGGGAGAGAGCAGTCCAGATTAAGCTGGGGCTTAGAGAGGCCTGGGGCTTGGAGAGGGGGATAAAATGAATGGAATCTAAACCCCCTCTCTATAAATATGCAGAAGGGTAGCACTGGCCTGCAAGCCCTTTTCCAGAAGTTAGCAAAGAGTTTTCCAGGGGTATTTGCCTCTTGAATTCTGGCCGGTGGCCCTGCTCCGCACCCCCTCCCCTGTCTGGACTAATGGTTCCCCCTTCGTGTTTCTCATTAGAACCTCTGGTTTGCCAATCCTGGGGGCAGCAACAGCATGCCAAGCCGCACCCACAGCTCAGTCCAAAGGACCCGCTCGTTGCCTGTGCACACTTCTCCACAGAATATGCTGATGTTCCAGCAGCCAGGTAGGGTCCTGCACTTGATCTCTCCCTCTCACCTCCCCCTGACACAGGGGAGGCCAGGACGCCAAAATAGATGGCCCTGTGAACCCAGCCGGAAAGTGCTTAGCCTCGACTGTCACCACGCATTCTTTTGAGCTTATAGAAGCCTTTCCTTTTTTAAACTGTGCCTTGCCAGCATGAATAGCGGCTGGTTGGCTGGGAGCCAGCACATGGAGCCCCAGAGTCAGTTGCAATCTGACGGGGATATTTTTGATACTAGTCATATTTCTAGATTGATTAAACCAGAGATATCACTAGATGGCTATTTGGGGGAGTTGGGAGGGGTTCCATGTGTAGTGTGTGTGTGTGTGTGTGTGTGTGTGTACTTTGTGTATATGTGGGGGGATGTGCAGGTTTGAGACAGAGAACTTGACAGCATTTGGCACTAAGAGCCTTACCCCTGGTTTGGGAGTGTCTTGCAAACATTACTGGACCAGCCATCTTCCCTTTACTTGGTTAAAGAACAACTTGCTGCACTTCAAGTCAGTTGCACCTCTCACCACGTGCCTCCTAAAACAGAGCAGCCAGGATCATGCAGAGACCACAATTGCTTGCACACTTTGTCTATGCAGACAGTGACCTCTTAAGACTCCATGAGTCCTATAAAGCCTTGCAAGCAATTACTATATCTAGCTAGGTGACTTCTAGGCGGGAAAATCCGGAACGGGTGTCATGCCTGTAGAAAAATACCCACCCTAGTAGACACGCTCTGTACAATACGTCTGGAATTTTAAGGAGACGAAATGTCGCTGTGGCCTGGGTGGGCAAGACAGCTTCTTAGAACTGGAGCTGAGCTTCAGGTGACACGGGGTGAAGAAGTGAAAAGAGGACGGTGGAGTTGCAGGCAGAACGAGTGAAGGGAGCAAGACTGCAATTGTATCAAGTATCTCAGTGAGTTCCAGAAGCCGTGGCTGAGTCAAAGGGTCAGACTGAAGTAGCAGAGAGTAGACCAAGGGGGCTGGAAGGATAACGGCTGATGATGAGGGCTCTGAATCCAAGGCCAAGGAGCTCAGACCCCAGCTACTCTCAGTGTGGCGTGTATGGAAGATTTTGAGCAGGTGTGTGCCTGGAGGAGGTGGGGAGACACTGAGGAGAAAGGGGAAGTGAGAAGCCACCACAAGGTAAGGTGTGTCAGGAAAGGATAATGATCCAGATGCTTGTTTGAAGTTGCTTCTTGACTTCTAGAACCTTTGCTATTTGCACACTTTTGTTTTAAAGCTCCTTTTCTCTGTTTTGATACTTGTACCTTTCTGGGAAGAGATATTTGCTAAAATTTAGGGACTCTAAAGGTGGTCTCCCTAGGTCATTTGGTCCCAGTCTCTGTTTTGGTGCAGACTTCTATGTAATCCATTCCCAATGAAAGAGAATCTAGACAATATTTGGAGACATTCTGGCTTACAAGGAGATCTTTCACCCTGACCGCAGTCCTGGCCTAACCCGGCCACCTTACAGCCTCACGGGAGCCCTAGCATAGCTGACCACTCTCCTCCTTCAGTCCAGATACACTTGTAGCCTCCTTGCTCCATTCTAACCTCTTACTGCTTCCTTTGGTCTCTTCCAAGTCCTCAGTCCTTTCCCACATTCTCCCTGTCTTAACTGGGAAGACCGGGCCTACCAGAAGAGTCGGCCATCTTCCATCCCTAGGAAGCCTGTTTGAGTCTGTAGATACAGATCCTCCATCTACATTTGTGTTTCCCCTCGGCTGTTGCACAGCAGTTCTGAGCTGCTTGCTCGTGCTCAGGGCACCTGTGACCCTAAGATCATTTGTACCCTCTTCCCATGAAGCCTGTTGTTCCCAAAGTTTAAAAATCAAATAATACAGGAGAGCTTTTAAGGAAAAGTGACTGCCCCTTTCCCCTCCCCCTCCCAGCCCACAGTCTCCTCTCCCAAAGGCAGCCACTTATAATGATTTTCAGTTTCCCCGGTAATTAACCCGAAAGTCTCTAAATAATGTCCTTTGGATGCTGCACCTAGAATTCCAGAACCTGCTTGGGGATTATTTTTTGGAAAGGGGGGATTAAATTAGCCTCTAGCACAAGCATCACAAACCCACTTCCAGCAAGGCCCTGATGAACCCCAGCATTTCTAATAACAGCCAAGGCATGGGGACAGGGCTTCTCCAGATTTCCTGATTGCAAATACACTGGTGAGTCCTGGGCAGGGGCCACTCCTAAGTCCTGACTAGCACACTCCTCGCATGCTGGGTGGCTCTTCCGGGGACATGGTCATGAAGGGTGAGTCAGGGCACAGCCATGACTCAGGATCCCTGGCTAAAGGGAACAGAAGCTGCAGAAAGTCACTGCCATGGGCACAGGGATGCTGCTCCTCAGTCTCCTAGGTCATCCCTGCCCCTTACAGATCAGATACTGGTTTTCAAGACCACAAGTCGTGACCAGAACTCTCTGCTTCTTCCAGAGGAGACAGCCTCCTTCACAGGGCAGGCCCACCTAACCACCACAGCCAGGCCTGGACAAAGTTGTCCTAGATAGACAGGGTCTCTCAGAGATGGGCCCTTCCACTCAAAGCAGCACATCCTTGTTAACTAGCCAGGGATCTAGGGGCTGGTGGCCAAGGCGGCAGGATTAAACTACAAGTGTCATATCAAGGAGTCAAAATCTGAAAAGCAGCAAGTAGCTTTCATCTTTACACAAGTGGTAGTAGTAGTGAGCACAAATGGAGTAGAGATGTATAACCAACCCCAAATTAAATACTCAGAAAACTGTGTTTACAGTACAGCATAGTGGCTTCCACCTGGCCATGAGAGGTCTTCAGAGCATCCATTTTAAACCATATGGGTAAATCTCGGAAACTATAAGACATTCTAATAAAGTTTTGATTCTGTAAACTTAAATACGTCCTTTAAAATGGTAGAAGACTTTAAATGTCTCCAAAGTCTGGGGCCTACAACAAGCACCCAAGTTTTTTTATCAATTGACCAGCCATCTGGCTTGAATCTGCAAGACAATGTCTTCTTTTCTGGATCTACAGGATTTGTGGATCCCTAGGAGGCCATGTCAGGGGTGGTTTTTTTAATGTATTCCCACATAGACAGATTTTAGATGTTTCCCAGGACAAACCAGGAGAGCCACTAAGTGACTGCTGCCTCTCAATGGCCTCTGGCATAAGTAAGTAGCACTAAGCTGGTCCTCTCAGAGCAAGGGGCAGAGGGTCTGATAAACTCACCAGAGGGGTGGCTTGAGCTCAAAACAAGTGTGGTGCCTGGTGAATGATGTCATGTTTCCCCAAAAAGCAGGGTGTTTTCCAAACTGAAAAATGAGTTTGGAAATTGCTCGGAGAATGATTACCTTCTCTTGGAAGCAGATCTGTTCCTGCTCACCCCGGCTCAGCCAACCCTTGGGAGCCAGTCAGAGAGGATCTCACAAGAGCCCTGGTGCGACACTAGGCCATAAACCCTCCTAGCCACCCGGAGGGCCTGACAGAGAAGGGCAGAGGAACCAGAAGCCAACTTTAAAGGAAAAGCAGGGCAAAGGGTAGGCTGGGAAGCCTCACAGAACTACGTTCTGGGGATCTCTTCCTTCTCTTGCACAAAACCATATGCAAACTACCATTGGTGCTGGACGGCCCAGATGGGAGATGAATAAGGTGCCTTACATGGCAGCATTTCGTGGTGTGACGTATCTGTTCACCACAGCCAACATCCCCAGCTCTGGACTGGATCTCTTCCACGATGAGAATCCAGGTGCACACCTGGAGGCACAGTGCACAAAGCTGTTATCATTCATTTCCTCCTTGGTGTGAGTTTCACATTCCTCCCAGAGAATTGCCTTTTGTTTATTTAAAAAAAATTTTTTTAATGTTTATTTATTTTTGAGAGACAGAGAGAAACAGAGCACAAGCAGGGGAGGGGCAGAGAGAGAGGGAGACACAGAATCCAAAGCAGGCTCCAGGCTCTGAGCTGTCAGCATAGAGCCTGACACAGGGCTCGAGTCCATGGACTGTGAGATCATGACTGGAGCTGAAGTTGGATGCTTAACCGACTGAGCCACCCAAGTGCCCCGAGAACTGCCTTTTGAAAGGGTGGAGAGAGGGAGAGTACCATCCATGCACTAGTTCCATTAGGGGATGGGAGGGGCTGCCATGCAGAGGAAGACACCAGAACAGGGACCCACTTAAAGTACCTGATGAATATTTGCCCCCTGACTTCTAGTAAGCCAAGGCGAGTCTTGCTCAGGACTGACAGATAATAGGTAGGGAGGTTGGTAAATGAATCCGTTCTATCACAGCCAAGAACCCAGCTGGGCTTGTGCTCTCCTGCCTCTGAAAGTTAAACTCAGAGAGACCAATCCGGGGCTAGATAGTACAAAATTGTCTTCTACCATATTCTCCTCGTCCTTTTGCATGAAAGTGTGGGTCCCAGAGGATTTCCACAACACAGACTTCTGCAGGTTTAGGAATTAGGCCACCAGAGAAAAGCTTCATTCCCCATACCAGACTCAGGTATGACGGACTTACTCCTGTTCTTCCGTCACCCACCATGACCACCTCTGCGATGATCAATGTGGCTCTGTTTCCTTGCCCACACTCATTTCTTTTCCTTCTGTTACCGCCCTCCCCTTTCTGCTTGGATCCCATCTTCCCTGTTTCCCTTTCTTCCTTCCTTCCCTTATCCAGTCTGGACCCCACTTCTCCACCCTCTGTCCCATCCTTGTCAGTCTCCCCGATTTCTCTCTTAACTTGAAGCCTTCCTAGTTATTCAACAGGTAGTCTTAGCTATCATCGGCCAAGTGGGATTCTAGAGGTTTTTCCTAGAATACTCCATTTATTATTCTAAAGTGCTAAAGACATTGGCCTCTTTACCTCAGCCTCGGGGACTGGGAGTGAGCTGCAGAATTGCACCATAGGGGCCACGTAGGGGACACTCAGCTGAGGTGGCTGGTTTCTGCCAAAGAAAAGCCATTTGGGGGGCCCCCTCTTGGTGGACCCAACAGCAGCACTCCATTAGGAATGGGTGGCTGCTCCCTTCCGGAATCTTCTTGACCCTGGGCCTGAGCACTAGGCTCTATACCTGTGGAACTTCTGGAAAGGCACAATTACAAAGTCTCAGGTCAGCCTAAACCCTGAGCATCCCTCACTGAATACTGGAATGATCTGATGGTCAGAGGAAAAATTCCTAGTTCTTAGAGATGTCGCCTGAGCTAAGGAAACAGGCCTGTTGCAGGCAACAGCAGAAAAGGCTTAGTCTTTCCTTTTTGCCTTATTGAAGGCATAAAGCTATGTCTGCCTGGTCCGTTACAGCTGGGGGCCCAGGCTAAAGGCAGTGAGCCCGTGGGGTCAGCAGCAGACCCAGCAAGAGCTGGCCTGCTCATTCTTGTGGCCCCGGGTGGCAGGAGCTGCCCAAATCCTTCTCAGGCTGTAAGAGCTCGGCCCACCAAAGCCACACTTGGCTGAGGGCTTCTAGCCTGAGATGGAAGCTGTTACCCACCCAGCTGGTCTCCCTCTGTCTTGTATGTGTGGGGGGATGCCATGGATCTGTTTTTATCAAATACACAATTAAAAAGTCACACTATTAGGAAACTCTGGAGTGTGAACATATGGGCTTTTCCCGAGACTTAGAATTTTTCAGAGCCACTCTGGGAGCGGTGGGCGGCGGGGGGGGGGGGGGGGGGGGGGGTCATGACACACTAGCGCACCAGGGGGAAGAGCTGAATGATAAAAAGAACCATGCCAACTTTCAACCTAAAAGAGCAGCCACTAAGGTTTGGAGATTCTAGAGTGGAGAGCCCCGCATTTCTCAGCCCCCTTTTCTGAACACTCAGTCCTAGGCTTGGAATATGGCATTTTGCTGCGTGTTGGCAAGAAATCTTGCAGCTGAAACACTTCTCTCCAAATGTCGAGCATCTTTATTTATCCAAATCTCTCCACAGTGTTTGTTTAAAGGGGAGTGCTAGAGAGTAAACTAAATTTTACAATGAGCATATGGATGGATATAATTGCTAAGGGTTTTTTTTTTTCATATTTGCTAACTGGCTATATATAAAACTGTGTTTCTATTTTATAGATTTCACACCCTGAAGGCTGCTAATTTTGCATGCATATGATTTTCACATGAATGGATGAAAATACTAAAATACTCTTCCCTCTGGATTGTCTAATTGCCCCGACCCTACTCTGAGAGCAACAGCGGGTGGGGTGGGAAAGACCCTTCAATTCTCCCTGGCTCCCAGTTTCCCAGGAAGCCCGATTGTCCTCTGTCTGCTCACAAATTGGCACAGTTGCCTTTCAAACCCATTGATGCTGGCTGGCACTTGTGTGAGAAAGAACCCTATCTGCTCCCCGGTGCTTTTCATATTGATCCATTTTGCCCGTCTACTCTGAGAATTTTAAACAACGGAAATGACATCTGCCTCCGAATTAGCCGGTAATGGGGAACACAGATTGCAGAGAAAATCTAAATGTATAGCTAATCAAGGAAAACAAATACTTTGGTTTAGCCATTGGTTTCAACTTCCTATCCCACTAAACCACCAACCTAACCTCATTTGTAATCCAGCCCTCCAGCCCCAAGTGCCCCCTGGTGGAGATTCGAAGGAGCGAGGAAGCGGCCTGAAGCTTGGGCCACCAGGATCCTTTCCCCACTTACAGATCCCAGAGCTAAGGCACAGTGATGAGAAGTTTCCCATGATCACCTATGAAGACAGTGGCCACGTTAAAATTCCCAGGCCCTCAGAACATATCCCATTGCTGATTTTTTCTGCCCCCACCCCCACTCCTGCCATAGGATTTCACAGTTCTTAGCTGTCAGACTTTCCTTCTATTTCTTGTTCCATCTTGTTCATCACTCAATAGCCATGTGTGAAGTGTGCCAGAAGACCATGGCTGCGTGTGTTATGGGAAAGAAGAGAGCACTGTCGCTGTCGGCAAGGTGCTTCCAAGCCAGTGAAAGATGCTCAGGAGCTTCCCAGGATGAGGGGCGGGGGAGGTACTGACAGGGAGAGCCCCAGCAGAACAGAAGGAGGCTCCCCCGGGCTGCCTCCCACTCTGAGGATGAGGGACTGGAGCCTGGAGAGATAGGGAGGGTCTAGACGGTAAAGGAGGCCTTGTGGTCAGAATGCACACAGCATCGTCCTGGCCAGTGATAACCCCACAGCAGACATCTCAGCCCCTCTACGTGGCTGGAGGTTGACAGTACTGCCAGGCCCTCCTAGCTGCTAGTGTGTGCAGGACAGTACCAGCTCTGGAGTCAGACTTTCGTGGGTTCTTATGTTAGCTGGCCAACCTCACAAGTCCCTTGGCCTCTCTAGGTCCCGCTTGAGAACTGGGCACCTGGCACAGTCATGGATTCGGAAGAGGCACCTGCCACACCGTGGTTTCCGTTTCCTTGTACCAAGCAGACACGTACCAAGCTCTAGGTGCCAGTTCTAGGCACAGGCAGCAGCAGAGCCAAGCCCTGCTCCAGTGAAGCGAAAATTCAACTGGGAGCAAGCAGCAAACACATATAATATGTCAGATGTTGGTGATAGCTGTGGACAAAAGTAAACAACGCTGAGGAAAGGGACACGGCCGGAGAAGTTCTGTTCATATATAATGTCTTATCTAAAGAGACAGCAGCAGAGCCAGAGATGTGAAGGCAGGGAGGGCATGAGCCATGCAGACATCCAAGAAGCACCATTCTGGGCAGAGAGAACAGCAGTGCAAAGTCCCTGGGGCAGAAGAGGGTCTGGAATGGAGTGAAGGAAGGAGAGCCGTACACAGGCAGAGGTTAATAAGGGCCAGATCATGTGGGTCTTGCGGGCCATGGCAGGGTGTTGGCTGTTACTCTGAAGTGAAGCTGCTGGAGGGTTCTGAGCAGAGGCCGGATAGACTGACTGTGACCAGCTATTTTTAGTTACCAGTTTTCTTCCAGCCGCCCATGTTCACAATCGACTCTGCGTCTAACAGACTCAGCAGGTGGTTGAAACCAGGGTGCAACTTACCGCCACACTGACCCTGATGGTCCCCTGAGTCTTCCCAGGGTGAAGTGGGCGGAGCCCCACAGCACCGTGCATACCTACTCCTTGTTCTCAGAGTCTCCGTCACCAACATAACCCTTTGTCCCTTGCAGAATTCCAGCTTCCTGTGACTGAACCTGACATCAACAACAGGCTGGAGTCCTTGTGCCTCAGTATGACCGAGCACGCCCTGGGAGGTGAGTGGGTCCTCCTTGCATTTTACGGCATGCCTGGGAGGACTACAGTCTAGCTCAGGAGTAATGGGAAAGGCACGGGGGGGGGGGGGGGGGGGGGGGGGGGGGGGGGGGGGGGGGGGGCCCCAGCAGGGAGGGGGGAGGCAGGCAGGGGACAGGGAGAGAAAATGGCCTCAGGGTGCCGTTGGATCCTCATCAAGCCATACTACACCTAGTAGCCTGCAGGGCCCTGCTCCTCCTTTTCTGGGAGGTGAGTCAGGGACCTGGAGACCGAGGCTGGCTCTCTTTGCTCAGAGCCACCCACCCAGTGCACACTGAGGTCCCACCACAGCAGCTGTCGCAGCCAAATGCTGTGAGCTGGAGGAGTCAGAAACACAAGACATGGCTTTTAGTGGCAACATCCCCCCACAGAATTGGATTCTTTCCTTCTCGGCACTAGATCTCCCAGTCTGGTCCAAGCATATCCCGGCTTGCTCTAAAAATAGAATTTTTGAAACCAAAATCCCTGCTTGTTTTTCTATCTTCCTGTTCCAAATGGCTTCCATGACGCCTGGAGCCCCACGCCGTCTGAGGTGTCCTTCACGGTGTGACAGGGATGATCTAGTTCAATGAGCCTGCAGGCTGCAGCCCCAAAGGGAGCTCCAGAAGCAGCTGGGTCGTCCCACGTTTGTTTGGTCTGAAGCCCTACGTCATCACAAGAGCCCCAGGAGGCCTTCAGTGCCCTCCCGGTACCAAGCAAGTGCCTTACTCCAGCCTGCTTTCCCAGCCAGCCCTGGGGATGTTTGGCAGGCAGAGGAGAGATGGCCACCCCTTCCTGCCAACCTCCGGGAGGCTCTGAGTCAGAGAGGCCTCCTGTGACCCTTCCCAATAGCCTTCCCCAGTCAGGATGTGCTCACCCACCCTGGAGACGGGCGGTCGGCACACCTAGAGCCAGAATTTGCGCTATCTGGCAGCTGTGGGGAGAAAGGCTGCTTTCGAGCTGCTGTTCCCCAAGCTTGTCCTCCTGACCAGAGATTTTTAGATTTTTAGTCCCTGCAAACACAGTCTTATCCTGACACCAAATGTGAGGCCAATAAATGCTCTCTGTGGAGCAGATCGGAAAGCAAGGACTGCACCCTCCTGACCTCAGCTGTGCAAGGCTCTCCAGAGCCCAGAGAAAGCCTCCACTCAGGACCAGAAAGGAAGCTAGCTGAAGGCCTCCCCGCACTGCTGACTAAACGGACAGCGGGAAGGCACAGCTCCTGATGTGACCTCCCTGCGGTTCCAGGAACCCCATGGGCAAACACTTGGCCACTCCCATCCTAGAGGCTTCATAGCACCATTGGTCCACGCCTGGTACCACTGTAGGGGGAGGTGCCATGAGGTCTTCTTCGCCAGCTCACCAAGGGGATTGGGTCAGCACAGTGACAGCCCCCTGTGAGTAATGGGAAACAAACCCGGGGCCCATCAGCAGATGGAAATGGATGAGTGAAATGTTGCATAGCCAGACACCATGGCGTCATACAGCCATGCGTGGAATATCATACAGCCCTAAAAAGGAATGTGCTAACCAATACACGCTACGATATGGATGAACCTTGAAAACGTTATGCTATATGAAAGAAGCCAGACACAAAAGGCCACACGGTATATAATTTCCATTTAGGCAGATCTGTAGAGACAGACAGTATAGATTGGTGGTTGTCAGGGGCCGGAGGAAACTAGGAGTGGAGAGTGACTGCTCGATGGGTACCAGATGAAAATGTTCTGGAATTAGATAGTGGTGATGGCTGTACAACTCTGTGAATATACGAAAAACCTCTGAATTGTACGCTTTAAAAGGATGAAATTTGTGATATGCAAATTACATCTCAACTTTTCAAAAAGGGAAGCCTCCCAGACCCTGAGAATTCAGGCCCAGCTCAGCCCACTGCAGGCAGCCCAAGCGCCCTCCCACGCAACAGTGGCTGGGGGGGTAAGGAACTCCTGCTGCCTTTGAGAGTCAGCAAGGAAAACTGACCTTCTCCCCCAGGGCTTGATGCATCTCAGATAATTGGCATGTTGGAAGCCCTTATGAAACTGCTAAGTGCTAACATTATCATCATTAGGAGCAAGAATGCCAAATGCTCTTTATTAAAGGGAGGTTTTCATTTTTCAGGCTTCATTTTTTAGCCCATTCTTCTGTATTTACAGAAAACCTCTTTGAACTGATTTTTTTTTTTTTTTTTGCTAATGTTTTCATCTTGTTCATCTCCTAAGCCTTTGTATTGCTATGTTTTCCCTCAATAATCCTCTCTGGTGGGAAGCCTCGTAAGCAGTTTCCTGAGCAAAGAATGCAAATTACGTTCTGGGTGGCCCAACTGGGCACAGTGGCATTGAGCCCTCCCACTATCACGATCTCTGCTAGCCCACCTCTAGGTGCTGGGGAAGATGACCTTGCTGGGGACCGAATGCCAATGAATTAGTCAATTTACAGGAGGACGAATAATAAGGGAGAGTAAAGCAAAGTAGAAGAGATTCCTCTGCCTGTGTCTCAGGACAGGAAGGGAGGGTGTCCAAATTCCCGGGAGACCACATCCTAGGATGGTCATCCTAATGTGGCTGGTCCATGGACCCCAGGCCTTGGGAGCCCAAGCTTTTGTGCTGACATCTCTGTTCTCAGTGTCCTCCACTAACTGCAGCCCCCCGCCCCCCCCCCGCCCCCACCACCATGTCAGTCTAAGCCATTTTTCTCTTTGGCCTTCCCTTTCTATCTCTTCTTTGCCCTTCCCCTGGCCCCTCCAACAGCACCAAGATGCCTCTGCCATCTTGGTTTGTGAATGTTTAAGGCCTTCATCTGGCTCTACTGGGCCTGCTCATGACTGGTGGCCCCAGATACAAAGGAAGACTCAGGCCTGGCTGCTATCTTCCTCCTGCGGAGGGGTTATATGGGCAGGAACAGCCACAGCTTTACAAAAGCAAGGCTCCTTCAAGCAGGATGAAGTCTGCAGTGAATCCTACCATAAAGAGGAATGCCCAGTCCACTCTCTGATGCTCCAGGACTCATGTTTTCCCATGATCCCCTTGCCATTCCTTCTGACTTTCTCTCCCTGAACACTCTGCCACTCATCTCTCACACCTGAGTTCTGGCTGCTGCATCCAGATGCTCCTTCTGGTAGACCACGTTAGTCACATCGGAGTTTAGATCAGGACACACCTGCTGGTGTTTGGGTATCAGTAAAACCAGGGAAGCATCCTGCATCCCTCCCTGGCCTTCACGTAGTGGTCACTGAACACGGTTGCTTCTGCCTACTGCAGGGGCGAACCCACGCTTCTCTCTGCTCACTGGGTAAGCCCTTGCACAGTCCCGGCATGGACCGCTGTTGGGGCTCTCCTGCCATGGGCCTTGTCCTCTCTTAGGTCATCTGACACAACTGCCAGAGAAACCGTTCTAAAATGAGATCTAACTACTCGCTTATAATGCTCCAGTGACCAAGCCCAAGCTCCCGTTCATAGTACGCAAGACCCTTCTGGCCTCATTCTGGGGTGGGGACTCTTCCTGTGGTCCCACGTGTAAGCAGACAAGCGCAAGGGAGCTGGGCAGCCATCAGCTCCCTCTGCGGTCTGTTTCCTCATAGCCTCTGTCTCGGACATGCACATCCTCCACTTTATAGCCTGGTTTCACCAACCCTCCATAACGTAGACATAGCCTACCCTCCAGAGCTCACAGCAGTCACTCACCCACTTCCACAGGATCTTTCAGTTGCCAGTGCACACAGCCTCTAACGATGGTGTCTGCCCCAATCGGATTCTTGAGACTGAGAAGCTGGATCGTTTTGGGTCAGATGCATAGCCCTGGTCTACTCAGCTGTGACCAGGGCTCAAGAGTCACAGCCACCTCATGCCCAGTCTTTCAGCAGGGACTCGGTGACGGAGAGGATGTGGCAAAGGGGTGTGGGCTGAACAGACAGCCCCCCACCAGCTCTTCGGCACACCTCCTGCCACTCTTCCATTCCCCAAGCCCTCATTCTAGGCCTCCATCCAGCCCTCAGCCCGACCGTTTGATGACCAACATCACACCTGTACATGAAGTGGACGCCCTCCTCAGCCTCTCCCTTTTCTGCCTCCTCTCTCCTCCTACGAGTGCCGCCTTTCAAGTCCTTTTCTTCCTCTGTGAAACTGCCCTGGACTTCCAGGCGCAACTTAAACGTTCCTTCCTCCATGTTCCCACTGTGCCTGGTACATCTCCATCATAGCGGTGATCACTCCTACCTCACTGTGGCTTGACAGGTCTGTCCCAACTAGGATGTGAGAGGACTAGGTCTCTTCCTCTTGATTCCCAGGCCCATGACAGCTCTGGGGAAAATGGCTGTTCTCCGGATGCTGAGTGGCTGGGTGTGTGAAGGAAGGAGCGAGGGAATGAGTAAGTTTGGCTCCTGTGCCCCTCACGTGCTCTCTCTCTCCCAGACGGGGTTGACCGGACCTCCACAATCTAGAAGCTGAAGATGAGAGCGACCGCGCTGGCCGTGAAACCGACTGCTGCGGGTCCGGTGTCAACCATCTTCAGGGTTGCACAGAATCCTCCGAGATGCTTTGCAGCCTTTTTTTCCCCTGGTCCCTCTCCCATTTTGATTTTGTGAGAGCGTAGGTCGTCCTTGTAAACATATCAGTAGACCGGGGATTGGTAATTTTGTCATTTGTTTCTGTCACGGGATGGCTTGGTGTGCGGGGAGGGGAGGGGTCTCTAGGGAAACGAGGGAACGCAGGTGGCCTCCTGGATGGAAAGGGGGAGAAGAGAACACAGTGGCCCCGCGGAAGAGAGACGGGAGAGCCTCGGGAGGGAGGCAGAGGCCTCGGGCCTGGGAGCGCCTCGGAGCTGCCTCCGCAGTCAGGCCCCAGGACGCAGTCGTGGGGGCATGCGACCAAAGCCACATGGCGGCCCGCCCTCCCCGCCGCCCGGATCGGCTTCCCCCCCCCCCCCCAGGACCCGCGGGAGAGGACCGCACGGCNCCCCCCCCCCCCCCCCCCCCCCGAGGACCCGCGGGAGAGGACCGCACGGCGCCGGCGGAGGAGGGGGAGTGTCCCCTCCGACAAAATTGCAGAGAAACTTTGATTTGTGTATTGTTTACATAACAATTTTAAAGGGTACATAATGTGTAAAGAGTTTGGATAGAACTTCTCTTCATACTATGGTTTTTGTAAAGGATTTGTTGATAGGGATTCATTTTTTTTCCTCTATTTTTATAATAGCAGCAGGGTGGTCTCTTACAATGGCTGCCGAGCGGTGCTTGTCGGGAAGGCGGATGGCACGTCACGTGGGCCTCACGTGGGCCGAGGCGTCGGGCTCCCCCTCCCCCCCCGCGGGAGGGAGGGGGGAGGCGGTGCGCGCAGGAGGGTTGGCGGGAGAGCGTGTGGCTGCAAGCGGCAGAGCCCTGGGTAGGTACCGTGTGATCAGGGTGCGTTGGCGGGTCACCAAGAGATTGTAAAAGAATCCTGCGGCCTCTTTCTGGGCTGGGTTTGCCTCTCACCCAGAGACCTCTCTTCCAACCCCACCCCACTGCAGGGTTTCACCCTAGCGTCGCTGCACACGTGCGCGCGCGCGCACACACACACACACGGGTTCAAGTTTCCTTGGAGGAAAAATGGCAAGGACCGATGTTTTTGCCTTGCAAAAGGCCTTAATTCCAGGTAATGAGCTCAAAAACCGCTTCCGCTGCGGTTGCGCTCTGGAACCCAAAGCTGGGGGCTTGCATTGCATCGCCCCGGCTCGCCCACTGCTGAGGAAGAGAAGAGAGCAAGGCCCGGCAACAGTGTATAACCGGTCAGTGAGCAAGTGGCAGAGAGCGCCTGCGGGGCGACCGCGCGGCCAGGCGCCCACCCTGCCGGGTGGGCAGTGAAGGAAGATGTAGGAAAGGTCAACTTTGTGATGGAAACGTGGTTCTATCCACCTACACGTCAGGGATTTGCTGTGTTGTTGGCTGATTTATCTATCCAGCCACACACAGGAGAGAGAAAACCAGTCCTGACATAGTGAGAGATTAACAAACTATGCTACCACAAAGTAATAGCTCTGTTTCTTAAGGGCAAGAAAGACTACGTTTGGGATTGGATACAATGGAGGGTATTAAAGGAAATCAAAGAGGAGTTGTGCTCCGCACTGGAAAATTGGGTTGTGTAAATGATGGTATGAACGCTCAGCCAGAGGCGAGATCAGGGAGGTGGTAGAAGGCCTGTTTATTAAGTGGTGAGTCTGGTGCCATTTCTTTTAGCAGAGTCAGAATCTGAATTAAAGAGATCACACCATGAAAATCACTGCACTCCCGTATGGTTATTTAAAAAAAAAGAAAAGAAAAGTTAATGAAGTAAATACAGGTTTAAGAGGCCTTAATGCAATCTAAACAACTTTCTTTTACCTTCAAGATTAAAAATGTGCACCCCACACAGCCTTGCTTTGTAAGTCTGTTTAAGGTTTAAAAAGGTGGGGGCATCTTAACCGTAGAGAGCCTTTAGCGAGCAAAGGGGGCTTGAACCCATGATACCATGCTTTGCATTAAGAAAGGAGACTTCCCCTTGGGTGACTACATTCTAAAGATGCAAATCCATGTGCAGAGAGAGGCAGCATGTTTTAGTTGATTTTTTTTTTTAACCAAGTGCCATTAACATTCATCCTCCACACCCCTTTTCTAAAAAGCTTAGTGTTTCTTGGGGAATGTGTTGGGATGGACGATCACATGTAAGGCAGGAAGAACAGATCAAAAATGTTGAAGGCCAAAGGTAAGACCAGAGGGTTTGTGAAGGTGTTTCTGGATGCTGAGGAAGTTAATAAAGAGAAGAAAAAACAATGGTATTATACATCTTGTGGAGAAATGAGAAAACATTCAGATCTGCTGCAAAACACATATATCCATTAAGACTTGGGTTGTTCAGAAAACAGATTGTAAACACAATCACATTAGCATGAATCCTTTAAAAGGAAGAAGACCTTAAAGTATTTGCAAATCTGGATTTCTATTTATTCCTTCACTGAATATAGAAACAATGGTTATCTGATTATTAGAGATATTATTTTGGATATGTTACTTATTAACTTGCTATGGCTGGTAACCATGATAAAGTCTGTTATTAATAACAACATAATTCTTTTTTTTTTTAAAAAAAAGAAAAGCTTATTTTTCATCGACTGTGTATAGATTTATCTACTTAGTTGTGTTTTGCTATTAGTGTTTTAATTTTTTTTTAAGTTGAGTGTTCTGATAAATTTTAGGAGCCTTGTCCCCACCTTGTTTTGAGTCCTGTGTTGACTGCAGGTATACAGCTCAATTTTAAAATCCTGAAGCAAAAGAACTTTATTTATAAAGAATCAAACAGTTGCATGCGTAAGGCTGTGAAGTCCGATATTTAGTAATAAAGCGGCAGTGCCTTTTTTTGTATTTACCCATTGACCCCCAAATGCAACTGTTTTATATTAATAGTAAACATGAAAAATCTCAGAGTAAAATCTATTTCACTACATGTCCCCTCCTTTTTTTTTTCTGATTTAAGCAGTATGTGTTTGGCATCTCTACACTGTCCCAGGGACAGTCGCGGTCTACGATATTGTTACCATGTATGACGTTTTATTGGTGCTTTTTATTCATAGAGGTTTCTTAACCAGAAACAGTAGGAAGACACACACGAACTGTGTACAAGAATTGAAACATTGCTGCTGATATGTGTCTTTTTCCACGTGCTTTTTGAGTTTCACTTTTTAAAGGAGGGCCAGCAAGCAAACGAGATGCTGCTGGGTCGGCCTGCAGAGGGCGGCTGTTTTGCACCAAGCTCTCAAATCCTGTGTATTGATGGTCCCTTTTTGGTACTCAGGATGGGAACTACAGCTGGGCCCCCATCTCCCATTCATTTGAAGAGACACTGAGGGAAACAAGGTTTTCTTTTGAGG
This sequence comes from Hyaena hyaena, assembly GCF_003009895.1. Classification (NCBI taxonomy): domain Eukaryota; kingdom Metazoa; phylum Chordata; class Mammalia; order Carnivora; family Hyaenidae; genus Hyaena; species Hyaena hyaena. Next base: position 917,632 of record NW_024080808.1, on the reverse strand, counting down.
TGTCGCTGGCTGCCTTTTACTGAATGGGAGCCTTCTCCGGGTCTTGGGTTCTTCTGGATCTCCTGTAGCTACTGCGGTGCAAGGTTTGTAGATGTGCGTTCCCCAGCGAGAGCCAGGATCTCACCAAACGCCGGGCTGGGGGACTGAGCTGGGCTGAATGCACAGCCATGCAACCAGGAGGGCAGCGAGGGGAGGAAAAGCAGGCCCCAGTCTCGTTGACCCCCTGGAGGCATCTGCAGCGGGCAGCTCCGGCTTGGGCGCAGGGAAGCGGCCTGACCAAGGCACTGGGGTGTGCCTGTTACAAGGAGGACCTGCGGAAGGATCATTTGCACATGGGGCTGTGATAACACTAATGTTTTGTTTTGTTTTTTTTTTTACAAGTCATCAGAGATGTTTGCAAAGTGCGTTTTATTTTTTTGTAATTCCTTTATCTTTCCTTAAAGGTGAATGTGTATTCCTCTGGGAGGAATAGGAAGAAAACAGGAATGTTAATAATGTCAAACAGAAGACTTCCTCCCTTATTAATATATAACCCTTGTGTATTTATGCCTAATGTAAGCTGACTTTTAAAAAGCTTTCTTTCGTTGCATGCCCCATGCAGGCATCCCTATTGTACATGCATGCCTCCGTCCTGTTTTCCTGTATAAAGTTAGTGAACAAAGAACTATTTTTGCCTAGTTCATGTTGCCAAGCAATGCATATTTTTTAAATTTGTCATATATGGAAATAGCATGTTTGTTACATGTAAAGCTTTACTGATATACAGATATACTAATGTTTGAAGATGCTGTTCTTTGCAAGTGTACAGTTTTCAAATGTTGTTACCAGTGAAACACCCTTGTGGTTTAAACTTGCTACAATGTATTTATTACTCATTTCCTCCATGTAACTAAGAATCATGGCTATATTTCATATCAATGTTATATTGAAAGCGAAGGGAAATGATTAATACAAGGTTTTGTAACACTGGTGTGTGTGTCTTTTTTTTTTCCCTTTGTGTCGATATGATCGATTAGAAAACAAACTGAATCTTAGAAATAAGCCAGCAAGGAAGAATGAGCATGACATCCCTGTAAATTATTACCACTTGACCACTGTATGCAGACTATGTCTTCAACTTTGAGTTGTTTTTTTACAAAAGAGTAGGGTGAGAGGTATAAAAATTTGTGCAGCTTGATACAGGCCCAGAGTAGCCAATGAATGCATCACCTGACTTGAAGGCATGTTTCTAAATCTAAACCCTATCCTTGTAGATGATATTGCTTATAACTTACTCTCTATCCTCAGTGCCTATGAAATCGTATTTCAGCCCTTACCCATGGCGTAAAGAAACAGCAGCAAGTTTTGACTACACATGGCTTGAATCTCATTCTAATACCTCCCCTAATTCCAGTCCACTATTTGATATAAATTCTAAATAATGTCAGTTAAGCCTATGGCTGGAGAGACTAATATGGGTTCGAAATCTCTGGCTGTGTGATAGGCAACAAGTCACTTAACCTCTCTGATCTTTGGCTTGGTTTGTTGTTTGGCCTATGATACTCCAGGTTTATATAATTAAACCTGTAATCCAGAGAAGGAGAAGACAAAAGAAAAAATAGAATACAGAAGTTATTGCTACCAAACCAAGATTTCTCTGAGGTAGCCATAGCTCGATATTGTAACAATGACCACACAGCCACTCTTTTTACCGGGCTCAAGCTACTCAACTGAAATGCAACATCGAAAATGGTCCCTGGAGACATGTAGAAATACCTCATAAACTGAGATGTTAAGTGAAATTCCTCCTGAAGTTAAATTCTCAGAACTCAAATGAGATACAGCTCAGTGTATGACCAGAGTCTTCTGAAGGGAAGGGGATAATGTGCAAGAGAAAAGTTGAGCCTCACTTCTTCAATGTGTGGAATGAGGGTAAAGGTGAAAGGTAGGAGATTAAGAGAAACAGGGCTCGGTATTGTGCCTGAAAGGAGTTGGTTAGTGATTTTTATCAACAAAGATGTGGCTCTTTGCCATTGAACTTAGTAACAGAATGTTCAATCCTGAAGAAGTTACTCATATGGTAGTGCATTTAGGATGCCCCATAGCAGCCCTCTCTGCAGAAGAGACTTAATTCCATTATTAAAGGGGGATGTGTAACACCTCTCTAGCGTACTGGCTGGGAAGAGGCTGCCCAAGGGGGCAATACAAGGAGAACCAAACTCCTGTGAAAGAACCTTGGCTTGGTACCTGGAACAGTTACTGTATTCATCCATGGCCCTGACTCCCTATCATCCCAAGACTTGGACGTTGAGAGGGGAGCTTGAGGACAGCAAAAATCTCACCCATAACTAGAACTTCTCTATAAAGATGTGAAGTGGTCAGCGTACACCTGGCCCACACAAGCACAGTATGGCAGCCTGTACTTCATCTATTTCCCCCTTCCCGGTGGGCAATGCTAGCACATCACACACCAGCATACCTCACAGATATCACTCCACAGTCTTCCACAAATGCTTCTAGTTTCTATTTTCCACCCACCCCTTCCATGAGCGCTTCACCTCTGGATTGTCAACGGCAGCTCTAGGATGCACTAGCTCACTGTTTCTCAGACCATCTGTGAATTACGGTTGTAGTGGTGGCTATTTATTTCTAATCCACATAGCCCAATTCTTTTGTAAAATACAACAAAAAAATCCTTTTAATTGCAAGCCCTCTATGGTACTAGATTCAACAAAAATATTCTGTCAAATTGCTATAAAAAGTAGCACTGTTCTGGCTCCCTATGCTCTAGGGTCAGTCTGCAAAATCAGTCCAGGATATTGCCCTCAGGGTGAGATGATGGAAATCATAATGCCGACATCTGCCCTCACCTAGGTCAACAGCGCCCACAATACGGTAGAGAAGTGCCCATCAGGTCAGAGGAAAGCCTGGAAGTTGGCCTAAGAACACAGGGACTTTGTTCCCTAGTCATTTCTAAGAGCTGAAAACAAAATATTTGAGAAAGGGGATGTGCCGGGAGGAAAGGAAGAGGAAAATCCAGAAGGTAATGGGACAGATCATGGGAGGTACGAGCCCGAAGTTGGAGTCTCTGGAAATGGGTCAAGCAATAGAGCACTGTTTCCAGAGCATCCCTGAAATGTGTCTTCTCACTTCCCACACTCTGTGTCTGGCACAGATGGATTGAGAATGGAGGGTGGCTCCTCTGTGTGTGCATCTATCTTCTACACATTTAGGATACGGGTAGCATGACATAGGAAATGTGGGTGACTGGGAGATTGGAGATCTTTGGCAGACTGAAGCATGACATTGCAGACATTACCGAGGAGCTCCACTGCAGTGAATGGTCTTTTGCAGTGTCCTCCCAGGCAACAACCTGGCCCAGGGCCTCCGTCTGACCAGCTTTGCCCATGGGGCTCTTGCACCCAGATATGGACTTCTCTGTGATGTAAACTTGGGAATCCAATGTCTGAGAATTTCCTCCATGGAATATTTTTCACTCTTAAGTGGTTTCTAGTTCAATTTTTAAAACTGACGGAGAAGCATTTTGGCAACCTTATAAAGCTCAGACTTTATAAAAAGACAGCTTTGTGTTTACACTTGACTCAGAATGCATGTTTTTAAATAGTGTGTTCCACGGTTTTTTGAAGTTTTTTTTTTTTTTTTAAGTCCTATCCAGGAGAAATAAACTCAGAGCCTTGGTGAGTGAATCAGTCTCATCAGAGCTGTTGGATCCCGTGATGGCAGAGAGGTTCCACTTAAATCCTCCTGTGGGTGCCACACCCAGGACCAGGTGCCCCTGTTTGTGCCAACATTCTTAGGAGATAGTTCCAGTTTTCCAGGCCATAAAATTCTAACAAGCTCCAGAGTGAAGTCAGATGAAACTACAAAACCCTAAAGTCAAAACTGTCCAATCAGACCTCACCACTTTGCTTTCCATTATGCAGAGCCCAGCTCTGTTCACTGGGAAAAAGCTATACATGGATTTCCTGTACTTGTACCAGACTGAGTCCCTTTCAGCACTGACCTATGACCCTGTTACTCATCCAAGATGGAAGATGTACAAAGTCAGCAAACTGCAAATGAGAGAAATAAAATGTATACATGACAAATCATTTCCCCCCCACCCATCACCAAATGCATATATCCAAACCCTGGGCAGTGAGCATACACCCTACATGTCTTATCCCATCCCTGTGCTCTGGGGTCGTCCAGATTGCTGCATCTACTAACCTATTCCACTGTCCTCTCCTAAAACACAGAATCCAAGCCCTCATTCACCCAAAGTTCACTGTGGTTAGCCAGGTGTGCTTCTAAAGTGTTCATGTCTAACCCATCCCCCCAATGAAATGATTTAAGGGACAGGCCCCAGGTTTGCTGTCTTCCTCCTACAACAGGACTCCCTGAGGGCTGGGTGCTGACCAGATAGATGTATGAAGACAGAGGATATCTTGAAAGACACAAGTGCCTACTTCCTTCTGGAACAGGTAGGTAAAAGTTCAATTGCAGTGAGCTCTCTTCCCTATGCCCACATGAGAAAAACTGAGATGCCCCAACAGGCCACGGCAGGTGTGGGGGGAGGGGACTGTCTCTGTCTGTCTCTTAGCCTGAATGATATGATCTCAGGGACAGGAGTCCTCAAGAGGGTAAGAAAGAGAATAAAGACTGCTGTAATCCTCCTGGGTGGGATGTGACCCCTCAGAGGAAGCCAGTGGGCAGAGCTCTTTGTTCATTGTTGGGTTCCCTGGGGAAGCCAAGCTCAGATTAGAAGGACGTCAAACATAGCTATGCCACCCAGATCCCTAGGAAGAAAGGGAACGACACAGAAGGACCAAAAAACAGGAACTTGTCGAAAGAGCCTCAGAGGCATTCCCAATTTGAGGCAGGAGAGAGCATACGAGTTTAAGGAACTGAAATAAGGAAATATGGGACTGGTATGGAAAATGCAGAGAGTAGGGAGCCACGGGGGTTCGGGACAGGGATGGGATGAAGGCAGAGGTACGGCTGTAAAGTACCTTATAAACTCTGGTAAAAAAAAAAAAAATGTGACTCTGCCTTAAGGACCATAGCTACCCTTGTTGGTGAGTGATGCAATCAGATATGAGGGGGCATTGGTGGAACATCTCCCTCCTGTGTCATGCCCTGGCTAGTTCCCTGCCCTGGAGACATTCAGTGGTAACTTTTTGTGTGCCCACTAAAAGAGATTTTATATGTTTACAAACACTGAAATAATCTCCCCCCCCCCCCTTTTTACACACAAAAGAGCATACCCTGCGTGCTGGTCATCATTGTGTGGTATTTTTCTTTTTTTTTTTTTTCCTCTTAAATCAGTTTTGGAGACCGTTCTATATCGTTGCCTCATACACAGTGCTTTACTCTACGGATTAACATGACATTTTAACCAGCCCGGTCCTGATAAACACTTGGGTTGCCTTCACTCTTTCTGTTACAAACAATGCTACGGTGAAATAAATTGTACATGGGTCATTTCACATGTGTGCAAGGGTTCCCACAAGTGGGAAAGTGGGTGCTGAATTAAAGGATATTACATCAATCAGGATTCTCTAGAGGAACAGAAGCTGTAGGAGATGATACGAGAGAGAGAAATTTATTTTAAGGAATTGATTGTGAGGGCTGGCAAGTCTGGATTCTGTAGGGCAGGCCAGTAACCTGGAGACTCAGACAGAAAGGAGCCAGGTCTTCAGTCTTGAGGCAGAATTTCTCCTTCTGCCAGAAACTTTAGTCTTTGCTCTTAAGACCTTCAACTGATTGGATGAGGCCCACTTACATCATCAAGATGAATCTCCTTTACCTAATGTCAATTGATTGTAGATGTTAACCACATCTACAAAATACCTTCACTGCAACACCCAAATTCATGTTGGATTAAAAAACTGGGTACTATAGCCTTTCTGTGTTGGCAAATGAAACTAACCATCACAGGTATCACTGTCATTTTGCTCCTTTTTCCCAAGTTGCCTCCCATAGATTTATATTCCAGTAGCAATAAATGATGATGCTTTTTCCCCTACACTCTCAGCAATTCCTGTATCATCAACATTGTTTATATTTTCCACTCTAATAAGTGAAAATTAATATCAGTGTCCTTTTCATTTACATGTCTCTTATTCGGGTGAGGTTGGGCATGTTTTTATAAGGTTAATAGTCATTTGCATTTCCCTTTCATATATTGGCCCATTTCACCATTGGGTCTTTTTCTAATTAATTAGTAGGAAGCTCTTTACATATTGTGGAAATTAACCTCTGTGATATGAGTTACAAATACTTTTTCCCAACTAATTTGCTTTTGATTTTGCCTATGGTGACTGTTGCCATAGAGAATCTTTTCCTTTCTGGCTTCTAGATTTTAAGTCATATTTTAAAAGGCCCTCTCCACTTTGAGATATACTATGTTTTCCTCTCGTATTTTACCAATTAATTTTTACATTTATATCTTTTAACCATTCCTTGTATGAAGTATGAGGTATGGATCCAATTTTATTTCTATGGAAAGATGACTACCCAGTTGTGCCTATGCTATTTATTGAATAATCTATCTTTCCTCCACTGATTTGAAATGCTGTTTTTCAAATATATAAACTTCCTATATATATTCCGGTCTATTTCTGGAGTTTTTATTTTGCTTTCCATTGATATGTTTGTCTACTTTGCACCGGCATCCCCACTGTTTTAATTATGACAACTTTAAAATTTGCTTTAATATCTGGTAGGGAGACTTATATTTTAGAAAGATCTCTCTGACTACATTTTGGTAAGTGGGTTAGAGCAGTGTCAAAGTGGGGAGCTGAGGCTCCACTCTGCTCTACTGCATTAGTGCAGACACCCAAGGTGGGGGGTGAAAGGCAGTGGGAGTAGGAATAGGGAGAACTGGACAGACCTATGAGATTCTTACAGGGTAGATGCATCATGGTTAATGATGGCTGGATGTGGGATTAAGGGAGAGACTGAAGAGTCTGGGATGCCTCTCAAGTTTCTGGCTTGAGCAGCTGGAGAGTTGGGATCCCATTTCACAGGGAAGGCATGGACTGGGGTAAAGGCAGGAGAGAGAATTGTTATGTTATGTCACCTTCCTCATCATTCAAGACAAGTCACCTGGGAGAAATAATAAATAGCCAGTAGCTATGTAGAGACTATTGCGCTAAGCCAATAAGGCTGAGATTAGATTCTCCCCACTTTGCAGATGGGAAAACCAAGGCTCAGAGATGTCAAGCAAGTTGCTGCAGACCACAGAACTGTTACCGGGAAGGGTGGGGTAGGAGCTTATGTCCAGGTCTGTCTACCCCCAAACCCTACTAGGAGGGACCATAGCTGGCCGTCTTAAGGTTCCAGGAGCCCCATTTGAGCTATGATCCCTCACACTAAGGACACTGCATTAAGTCCCCAGGCCTTTTCTTTCCAATGTCTGTTGCAGCCTCAGGCACAGGTTATATGTAGGCAATAGAATTCTGCAAAATGACCATCTTAAGACTATTGGTGCAGCCCCTCTGGAAAACAGAGTGTGGAGGTTCCTCAAAACATTAACAATAGAGCTCCCCTAGGACCCAGCAATAGCACTGCTAGGAATTTACCCAAAGGATACAGGAGTGCTAATGCATAGGGGCACATGTACCCCAATGGTCATAGCAGCACTCTCAACAATAGCCAAAACGTGGAACGAGCCTAAGTGTCCATCAATGGACAAATGGATCAAGAAGATGTGGTTTATCTATACAATGGAATACTACATGGCAATGAGAAAGAATGAAATCTGGCCATGTGTAGCAACATGGATGGACCTTGAGGGTGTTATGCTGAGTGAAATAAGTCAGGCAGAGAAGGACAGATATCATATGTTTACATGTATAGGAGGATTAGGAGGAACTTAATGGAGGACCATGGGGGAGAAGAAGGGGGAAAATAGAGGGGGAGAGGGAGGGAGGTAAACCATGAGAGACTCTTAAATACCGAGAACAAACTGAGGGCTGATGGGGGTGGGGGGAGGGGAAGGGGGTGATGGGCATGGAGGAGGGCACTTGTGGGGATGAGCACTGGGTGTTATACGGGAACCAACTTGACAATAAACTATTTTTTAAAAAAAGACTATTGGTGAATATATGGTCCCAAGTGAAAGAAAAGGAGCCCCCAGGACTATGGTTTGCAGCCTAGCTGTATACTGATCACATGGAGACTTTGACAGCTGCGGATGCTGGCCCACCCTCAGAGACTCTGACTGGGTTGGTCTGGGGCCTGGCCTGGACATGGGGCTTTTAAGCTCCCAGGTTGTTCTAATAGCAAATGTGAGAACTTCACATTAAGGCGACCTACCTCTCTTCTTTTACTCAAGTGGCCTGTGACATGCTTCTGCAACTTTAATAGATGAGGGCAAAAGATAGCTGTTTCCATTGACTCATTACAGAACTAAAGATAAGGGGCTCCTGGGTGGCTCAGTCTGTTAAGCATCTGACTCTTGATTTCGGCTCAGGTCATGATCTCACGGTTCATGAGTTCCAGCCCTACATTGGGCTCTGTGCCGACAGCATGGAACCTGCCTAGGATTCTCTCTCCTTCCCTCCCCTCCTCGTCCTCTCTTTCTCGCTCTTAAAAATAAATAAATAAACATTTTTAAAAAGAGCTAAAAATAAGCACCTGACCCATCACAGTCCTTGGGCGTTCTACCTACTGAGAGTCTCTAAGCCAGGCAGAATCAGCAGTAGGGCATCAGCAGGCCCAGAGTCACTTCCCAAATTCCCTCCCTGCTGGCTTGCAACAGTGCTTGCAAAGACTCAATTTTGGAAATTAGGTGCATGTTAATTAGGTTAACAAATTTTGTTGCTTGGGATGCATAACACACTAGCTAAGTGACCCACAGTCTGACTTCATCAATGTGGTCATCCATGTATGTCAGTATTAGCTGCATTAACAGACACCCCCAAAATTTCAGTGGCTTAAAACCACAAAGACTGACTTCTCACTGGGCTGCACGACCCTCACAGGTCAGCTAGGGCCTCCACTCCACGTAGCACACGCTGGAACCCAGGCTGGCACAACTGCACCCCAAGCCTTGATGTGTGCCCCAGCAGTGGAAAAGAAGGATGCGACTTCCACCAGCTCACTCCTCAGCAGCCAAAGAAACTCACATGGCCACATATGACTTTAAGGGATCTGGGAAGTGCAAGCCTACCCTGGGGTCCAGATGGATCAGGTTCTGGCGTCCCTGTCTGGCCAGTCGTCCATTCCCACTGTCGGGGAACGTGGGTCCATTACCAAGATACACCCTGGTCATTTGATCTGGGTTCACTGCCTCTCTTCAGGCCCTCAAAGTCTGGGGGAGCTTGAAGTGGTGTTACTGGACTAGGTGGTGTCTTGAATGCCTGGGTGACCTCCTGTCCACCCATGCTGGGGAATCGTCGAGGTCTCAGAACCAGGCCCAGCTTCACATTGTCAAACTCTCCTCCTCCTACGGCCCCCACTGGACTCTGAGCAGGCCAATTTCTTTTATCAGACATTTCCAGCCGGGCTGCAACCTGTGGATCACTCCAGATTCAAAGACTCTGAGGCAGAGGAATTTAATGCTATGAAAGGTGCTTTTATGAGCGGCAGTTCTCACCTTCAGGGCATGTTTGAGGCTGCTCAGACTTGGTCTCCCATTCAAAGGCTTGGTTCAATGGAGAGCCAGCAGGAAGCCAGTAAACCTGGTCGTTGGAGGGACTGACTCAAAAAATAAAATTAAATGAAAAGGAACCACCAGTAGAGCAGCCAAAGTGCCTGCAGCAGCTTCCCAGTCACCTCCACTAGCTATGCTGGGAGTGAAGACGCTTCAGCTCAACACCTCCCTGCAGCAGAGGGAAGAACTGCTTGGCCTCTCCTGCTGGAGGAAGTGTGGAGGCCTCACAGCTTCCCACGTTCTCGGAGGCACCTTTAGAGAGACCACCCATGGGACCCTGGCTCCGGGGCAGGAAAGGTTCTTCAGTTCCCAACATATGACTCTGACCCCAATCCAGACACATATTCAAGGTGCCTTGCTTTTCATATTTATTCTGAATGGGGTATTCCTTGACTAGGACTGTGGAGAAGATCCAAGGAAACTGAGAGCATTGCATCCATTTTTGGAATCTAGCTTCCTTCACCTTTAGTGTGTTTAAAAAAAATTTTTTTTAATGTTTGTTTATTTTTGAGAGAGAGACAGACAGATGGAGGAGGGACAGAGAGAGAGAAGGGGACACAGAATCTGAAGCAGGCTCAGCACAGAGCCCGATGCGGGGCTCAAACCCATGAAATCGTGACCTGAGCCGAAGACAGATGCTTAACTGTCTGAGCCACCCAGGCACCCCGATAGCTTCCTTCACCTTTAAAATGAGAATTCTCCCTGTCAGGGTGAAATGAGATTTCTCCCAACCTGAATAGGCTGACTTTGAATCACTAGGGCTTTGGAGCTTGATTTTCCAAGTTCAGTTCCTAGCTATGCCACTTACCAGCTATGTGTCCTTGGGTAAATCATATCATAGGCATATCCTGTGCCTCCTTTTCCCTATCTGTGAAATGGGAGTAATACCCAATGGGGTATTAAATAGTTGGGGAGGTATTGAATCCTCTGTATTCATAAGATTAAATGAGTTGATGTTTGTGAAGCACCTAGAGCAGTGCCAAACACATAGGATATCTTCTTGAGTTTTAGTGGCTGGTATTATCATCATCATTACTACAAGCCCCAAGTGCCATCCAGTCCACACCTCTTTAGCCATGGCAGGAGTCATAAGCTACAAAGTCAGAGCTTGGGGCCATTCCCAGCATGCTCCCTGGCCTAGAAGCACCTACAAAAGCTAGGCATCCTGAGACAGACCATTTCTCCATCCCCCTCGGAATCCACAGCTGTTGCGTAGGCTTGGGGATTTGGTATAAGAGTGAGGAGCTGTGAATTCCCATGATGACGTTACCAAGAGACTACCGAGAAAAAATGTCCTCTAGCCCCTCTGTGTCTACTGTGAGTGGAAAGGGGGAGGCAGAGGGCACAGACCCAGCCTATTAGGTGTCCCAGCCAGCACCAGCAGGGGCTGGGGCACACCATCCTCCAGAGAATAGCATTTGGAGCATGATTTACCTGGGACATGGAATTCTCTTGGGGATTCCTTCCTTCTCCTGTCTGGGGAGAGGTTATTAATAAAGGCACAGGGAGGTAAGAAATGATAAACAGATCCAGCAAGAATTAGTGGTCCAGGGTAGATGGAGGGATCTCTGAATATCAAGCATTCTCCAAATGTAAGGTATGGGTCCTTTAGCCTGACTGCTCAAAAGCTTGAAGCCACTCAGTCCATATCAGGGCAGAACACCCCTCAGGCAGAAGCTAACTGACCCAGAACTTACACCCCAGAGCCCTGCACTCACACATATACGTATACCTTGCATGCTCATGCATCCATACACACACCACACAGCCTCATGTACATACACATACACCCACACACACTCATGCAAGTGTGTGCACACAAGTACACATGTATACCATGCATGCCCATGCACACACACACACCCATCTCCAAGGTTATGCCACTTCCTACAGCACCTTTGGTGATTAGTAATCCCCCAGGCCTAACAGAAGCCAATAAGCAATGTATTCATGGTCACCGTTTGGAGGAAAAGGTCACCTTAAGCATTTTCCCTGGCAAATCTCTTTTCACATTCTGGCAGCCCAAGAAGAAATTCCAGATAAGATGGGAAGCAACACAGTAGCCGACGCCCTCTAGCGGACAGAGTAGTCTTAGCTACTCATCCATTTGCTCAGAGAAGGCAGCCAGGGACCACAGCACCACCCAATCAGCCCAGGTTTACGCTGCGGAGGCATGCAGGGGATGAAGATGAGAAGGAAGCCTTCCTTGCCCTTGAGTTGCCCACAGTCTTCCAAATCACCATCTTTCCCAGCCTGGGATAGTTCTCCCCACCCTGGCATCCAGTGTTAACAACTTAAAACATAATCATAAACAAACACAGAAGTTCTGAATCCCTTTCACCAGCACCTCCTGCACAAAGCACTTCCTCTCCATTAGTTCTCATCATTATTACAATGCCATGACGGAAATCTTACCTGATTCTACAGATGAGGCCCAGAGATATAAGTGACTTGCCCAAAGTCACACAGCCCATAAATGTCAGCGATTTTATTTAAGTGTACTTTATTGGCAAGCAGCGGCAGTGAGGCGCCTGAAGCTGCTAAGTTCCCTGCACGTGGGTCGCGGAGGCCTCGGATCCCAGGTTGTATCACTGCTTGGCCCCAGTGGATCTGAGGCTGCGACACTTCCCCCACCCCACCCCCACTTAACCCCCAGCAGCAGGGAAGCAGCAACCTGTGGGACTGTTTCAAGTAGTATAAACAAAGCCAGCAGACTGGGACCTGGAAATGAGGCAGGGCATGGGGCATGGAACACAGCGCACCTTGGCTATGTCCTCAGCACAGGGAGATTGGACCCAAAGGAGTGATTTGGAACACTTGGTTGAAAAGGGACTGGGACAATGCCATTCTTCTCCCCACAACCACCAAGGTGTGGCCTCAAGGAGCAGCCATCCAGACACAGTGGAGGCGAGACCCGCCTACACCAAACCATGCCCATCCCTGCCAGAACAGAGTTGTTTTGTTGTTGTTGTTGTTGTTGTTGTTGTTTTTACCTGAGCCTGGGTTTGCGTGTTTATTGGTTTGTCTATGTGTTTGTGTACCTTTGTTCCCTGTGTGGTTGTCTGTTTTCTTTTTCCAGGGTTGCCTCAAGAAACAAGCCAAAGTACACATGGTGGAGAGTCTCAAATACCGCTATGAGTAGGGAAACAAAATAACCAAACTCTGAGCAAGAGACCCAAGAGACACCATTCAAAGAACACTTCCTGAACGGACAGGCCCTGAACAGTCAAAGAGCCCTCTCTAAGACAGTAGAACACGCAGGGGCAGAGTGCACGACAAACTTTTAAAATTAACAAGAGATAGAAAACTTACCAAAATGAAGAAACAGAAGAACTCTCCTCCAAAGAAATCCCAGGAAGAACTGACAGCTAAAGAACTGCTCAAAACAGATATAAGCAACATAACTGAACAAGAACAATAGAACAAGAACAATAGAATAGTCATAAAATTAATCACTGCGCTTGAAAAAAGCATGGAAGACATCAGAGAAACTACTGCTACAAACACTATGGAACTCAAAAATAGTTACGATGAATTAAAAAAATGCTATAAATGAGATACATAATAAAATGGAAGTGTCCAATGCATGGATTGAAGAGGCAGAAAGAAGAATAAGTGATTTAGAAGACACAATTATAGAAAAAGAGGAAGCTGAGAAAAAGAGAGATAAACTGATCCAGGAACATGAAAGAAGAGTTCGAGAGCTCAGTGATACAATCAAACAGAACAATATCCGTATCATAGGCATCCCAGAAGAGGAAGAGAGAGATGCTGAAGGAGTCCTTGAACAAATTATAGCAGAGAACTTCCCCAACCTGGGAAGGGAAGTAGATGTTGAAATTCAAGAGACACAGAGAACTACCCTCAGACGTAACTTGAATCGATTTTCTGCATGACATATCATAGTGAAACTGGCAAAATATAAGGACAAAGAGAGAATTTTGAAAGCAGCTAGGGAGAAAAGGGCCCTAACATACAAAGGGAAACCTATCAGAGTGGTTACAGGCCTATCTACTGAAACTTGGCAGGCCAGAAAGGAATGGCAGGAAATCTTCAAAGTGATGAACAGAAAAAATATGCAGCCAAGAATCCTCTATCCAGCAAGCCTGTCATTCAGAATAGAAGGAGAGATAAAAGTCTTTCCAAATAAACAAAAATTGAAAGAATTCGTCACCACTATACCAGCCCACAAGAAATCCTGAGGGGGACTCTCTGAGGGAAATGTTGTAAGGAACGCAAGATGCTAGAGACACACCACAAGCATGAATCCCACAAACAACACAATGACTCTAAACCCATATTTTTCAATAATAACAATGAAAAAAATGGGCTGAATGCTCCAATCAAAAGACATAGGGTAGCAGAATGGATAAAACTAAAAATCCATCTATTTGCTGTCTACAAGAAATGCATTTTAGTCTGGACGACACCTTCAGATTAAAAGTAAGGGGATGGAAAAATATAGATCATGCTCCTGGAAGTCAAAAGAAAGATGTAGTAGCTATACTTATATCAGACAAACTGGACTTTAAAGACAGTAACAAGGGATGAAGAAGGGCATTATATAATAATTACAGGGTCTATCCAACAGGAAGAACAATTATAAATGTTTATGCACCGAATATGGGAGCACCTAAATACTTAAAACAATTAATCACAAATAGAAGCAATCTTATAGATAAAAATGTGCTAATAGCAGGGGACTTTAATACTCCACTTACAGCAATGGATAGATCAACTAGACAGAAAATCACTAAAGACACAATGGACTTGAAAGACACATTGGACCAGATGGATTTGACAGATATATTTAGAACTCTACATCCTGAGGGCATGGAATTCACTTTCTTCTCAAGTGCGCATGGCACATTCTCCAAGATAGATCACATACTGGCACATAAAGCAGCCCTCAATAAATATAAAAGACTTGAGATCATACCATGCGCACTTTCAGATCACAATGCTATGAAACTTGAAATCAATCACAGGAAGAAGTCTGGAAAACCTCCAAAAATATGGAGGTTAAAGAACACCCTACTAAAGAACGAATGGGCCAATCAGGCAATTAGAGAAGAAATTTAAAAATACATGGAAACAAATGAAAATGAAAATACAACAATCTGAACTCTATGGGGTGTGACAAAGGCAGTCCTGAAAGGACAGTACATTGTTCTCCAGGCCTATTTCAAGAAGTTAGAAAAAACGCAAGTGCAAAATCTAACAGCTCACCTAAAGGAACTAGAGGGAGAGCAACAAGAGCACCCCAAACCCAGCAGAAGAGAAATAATAAAAATCAGAGCAGAAGTAAACAATATAGAAACCAAAGAAATAGTTGAACAGTTCAATGAAACCAAGAGTTGGGTTTTTGAAAAAATAAACAAAACTGACAAACCTCTAGCCAGGCTTCTCAAAAAGAAAAGAGAGAACACCCAAATAGACAAAATCATGAATGAAAATGGACTTATTACAACTAACCTCTCAGAAATAAACAAGCAATTATCAGGGAATACTATGAAAAGTTATATGCCAACAAATTGGACAACGTAGAAGAAATGGACAAATTCCTAAACACACACTACCAAAATTCACACAGGGAGAGAGAGAAAATCTGAACAGACCCATAACTAGTGAAGAAATTGAATCAGTTATCAAAAATCTCCCAACAAATAAGAGCCGTGGACCTGATGGCTTCCCTGGGGAATTCTACCAGACATTTAAAACAGAATTAATACCAATTCTTCTTGAGCTATTCCAAAAAATAGAAATGGAAGGAAAACTTCTGGACTCATTTTACGAAGCCAGCATCACTTTGATTCCCAAGCCAGACAGAGACCCAACAAAAAAAAGAGAACCACAGGCCAATATCCTTGATGAATACGGATGTAAAAATCCTCAACAAGATACTTGCAAACCAAATTCGACAGCACATAAAAAGAATTATCCACCATGATCAAGTGGGATTCATTCCTGGGTTACAGCGCTGGTTCAATATTCGCCAATCAATTGATGTGATATATCACATTAACAAAGGAAAAGATAAAAACCATATGATCCTGTCGATAGAGGCAGAAAAAGCATTTGACAAGATATAGCATCCCTTCTTAATAAAGATCCTTGAGAAAGTCGGGATAGAAGGAACTTACCTAAATATCATGAAAGCTATCTATGAGAAGCCCTCAGCTATCATCCTCAATGGGGAAAAACTGAGAGCTTTCCCCCCTGAGATCAGGAACACGACAGGGATGTCCACTCTCACCACTGTTGTTTAACATAGTGCTGGAAGTCCTAGCACCAGCCATCAGACAACAAAAGGAAATAAAAGGCATCAGGATCCGCAAAGAAGAAGTCAAACTCTCACTTTTTGCAGATGACATGATACTCTACATAGAAAACCCAACAGACTCCACCAGAAGCCTATTAGAACTGATCCACGAATTCAGCAAAGTCGCAGGGTACAAAATCAATGTACAGAAATCAGTTGCATTTTTATACACCAACAATGAAGCAACAGAAAGAGAAATCAAGAAACTGATACTATTCACAACTGCACAAAAAAATCATGAAATACCTAGGAATAAACCTAGACAAAGATGCAAGAGATCTGTATGATGAAAGCTATAGAAAATTTATGAAGGAAATTGACAAAGACACAAAGAACTGGAAAAACATTCCATGCTCATGGATTGGAAGAATAAATATAGTTAAAATGTCATTACTACCCAAAGCAATCCCAATCAAAATTGCACCAGCATTCTTCTCAAAACTAGAACTATCCTATGTATGGAACCACAAAAGACCCCGAATAGCCAAAGTAATATTGAAGAAGAAAACCAAAACGGGAGGCATCACCTTCCCAGACTTTAGCCTCTACTACAAAGCTGTCATCATCAAGACAGTATGGTATTGGCACAAAAACAGACACATACACCAATGGAATAGAATAGAGAACTCAGATTTGGACCCAAAAATGTACAGCCAACTAATCTTTGACAAAGCTGGAAAGAGCATCCAATGGAAAAAAGACAGCCTCTTTAACAAATGGTGCTGGGAGAACTGGACAGCAACATGCAGAAGAATGAAACTAGATCAATTTCTCACACCATACACAAAAATAAACTCAAAATGGATAAAGGACCTGAAAGTGAGACAGGAAACCATCAAAACCCTAGAGGAGAAAGCAGGAAACAATCTCCTTGACCTCAACCACAACAATTTCTTACTTGACACAGCCCCAAAGGCAAGGGAATCAAGAGTAAAAATGAACTATTGTGACCTCATCAAGATAAAAAGTTCTTGGAACAATCCATAAAACTAATAGGCAACCAACGGAATGGGAAAAGACAGTTGCAAATTACATCAGATAAAGGGCTAGTATCCAAAATCTATAAGGAACTCACCAAACTCCACACCTGAAAAACAAAC